>NC_063207.1:30048371-30378930 GCF_017589495.1 Alosa alosa
TCTGCTGTGAGTCAGTATCTTTCTACTCTGCAGTGCAAAAGCAGACTCATAACAGAGATAAAGAGAAAAATAGTGAGGATGATAATGAAAAAGTAGAAAATTAAGGGCAAAAGACTTGTGATAATTCTAAAATATACTCACAATCAATCAGATGTGTGTGTGTGTGTGTGTGTGTGTAAAGGATGCAGAGGGAGCCAGGCATCAGAGAAGAATACAGACAATCAGAGAATGAAAGTAAGACAGATGAATTGCACATCTGAAATGACAGGTCCACATTTATTAAAATGCACACACACATGCACACACATATAGACACATACACACACACAAACACACACACACATCCACAGACACAGAGGCTACAGACATCAAGCAGTACCTGGGCCTCTGCTCTGATGTTGATTGCATGAGTGATCTGAAATGTCATGGAAACTGCACTGAAGGGCGAGGCAAGGTTTCTCCTCCAGCTGCTCCACAAGCCCCCCCCCCCCACACACACACACACACACAAACAGCACAACATTCAGCCACACTGCCCAAGACACCCCCACTCCAAACCCCAAACCAACCAACACACACATTCGGCCCCATCGTCAGGCAGTTGTGTCCAGACGCCGCCACCCACCCACCTCGCCGCATGCTCCAGCTGTGTGCACGGATGTGGAATGGAAGCGGAGTTACTACAAAATGAAGGCGCGAGTGGGGTCAGTGCTCGACGCTGGGAGGTGAATAAAGGACCACGGCATCCCATGATGCTTTAGTGTGCTACTGAATTGATGACAGATCAGTCCATCTGAGGGTCTGGACACGGAGAGGCTGGATGACTCAGAGGGTCTATTGTGCAAGCGTGTTTGCATGTGTGTGTGTGTGTGTGTGTGTGGGGGTGGGGGTTGGACTCTACTTTGGTGAAAAACGGCAAAATAGTTAATTGACATTTCATGTGCATCATGTCTCTCTTCCAAAGAATACCCTAAAAACCAGGATACAAGCTTGTTGTATATGTGTCAAGAACAGCATAACGGACACCAGGAACTTTTCTCCCACACTAGCCTCTCCTCTCCCCTCTCGGTCTCTCTCTCTCTCTCTCTGCACCTACCAGTCTGCTGACCCCTCTGTTGGCTGTCTGTATCAGACGAGTGGCTCTGGTCCCTGATGGACGACCCTGACTGTCTGTACAGCAAACACCCGCCGCATGTGTGGCCCAGTTCAAATAAGCGAAAGGCACAGAGATGCCCAGGCTATTTCTCTGTGTGTGTGTGTGTGTGTGTGTGTGTGTGTGTGTGTGACATTGTGCTTGTGTGTGTTTTCCCTGTGGCGCCTTCTCAGTACCTTAAATGGTATCGGCTTTCGTCACACCATGGGCAATCACTTGGCCGTCTCCCTGGAAACAAAAAGCCAAAGAGGCGGCTTTGTGCCATCTCTGTCCCTCTCTGCACAGGCACATGCACATGCACACATAGTTTCACTTACACCTGAGCACGAGGCTTGTGCCATGATGTCTCTGATATGTCTCTCAGGACATGAAGTTTGCATCCAGATTTTGATGTTGTGAAGAGTCATCAATAATTTTTAGCACAGTAGATACATTTTCGATTAAACAAAATATTTATTTATATATTTATTTAGTTAGTTATCTTCGATTAAGCAATTTTAAGCATATATGTTGTCATTTGATACATCCCCTGGAATAGACACCAGACAACATTCAACAAATGACGAGATGGTATTACAGACATATACACTCTCTCACACACTCTCACACTCATATGCAAGCACACACACACACACACTCACACACATATGCAGAGGACTTGAGGAATAAAAAATGATAAAATAAACAATAAGGACAAGGAGTATGGTCAATGGTTGCGTGGCTTTAAAGAGGTTTTTTAGTTTTGATTTAAGCTACTAACCACGGCATATGGCATTCCACTTAAGGCCGTTGCCAGGATTTTTCAAATACCGAGGTCAGGGGCGTCGCTAGAAATTTTGGGCACCCGAAAATGTATACTGGACCATGCTTAATCTGTTATTAAGAATGCTCTGCTTCTCCTCATCAGCATAGCGAATGTTGCATTTATAATTTGCAGGGTCATAGGCCACAGAGCTTGTAGGCTATTCTGACACAGTGAGTGTCACGACATCTTGACTCTCATTCTCTTGGGAGGGCCCTTCAGATTTCATTTTCCTCTATTCTCCTTCTCTCTCTCCTCAACTGCCTGATTTCTATCTCCTGTCCCCTGTGTTCGATTTCTTAAAACAACAAGTCTCTCAATTACTGACCAATAATTGATATAATTTGACAACAGGCTATGTTTAGGCGTTAGGTCCAACATTAATTATCCAAGTTTAGTGAAGTGAATTAAGATTACTGGCAGAAATGAACAATTTGCCAAGTTTATTTGTTTTGGACAATAGATTTGTGGGTATTGAAGTTTATGTGAGCTACGTTGTGCTCATTAATTACTCTACTTTCGGTTTGACATGTCAGAGGTAACGACGTGTCACGTGACGGTGCGTTGACGCAAGGATAATAGTCTCGTCGGCCATTTGTAGGCTACTTAATAAATGAAACTTTGAAGAAAAACGTGACATGACCTCGGTGTCCTCTATGGTAGCTAAGGTTATGATTCTGCTGTGTAGTGGCTTTCACTGAGAAAGGTCCAATAGTTGTACAATACCATTGTGTATAGACGGTATTCTAGAGACACACTTTACATAGCATTAGTTTCTCAGCTGCTAACTGAGTGACTTTTGTGTGTGTGTGTATGAAATCGTGTCATCTGTGTACAGTTCTCTGGTTATGGTTATGGGACTTTGCAGACGCCTTTGTCCAAAGCGACACAGTTCTATGTGAGATACAGTAGGCCTATAGTTTGATGTGAGATGCATTGAGTGAACATTGGTGGCTCCCTTATTACTGGCTGTAGTTAAATGTGGAATTGTGTTCGGTGTGTCCAGATAATTCATATAGACTTTTATTATAGACTTAATCTGTGTGTGGTTGTCAGCGCTCTGGGTGGTTTTCGCATGTTGATCAATCCTGCCCCCTGGTGGTTACATTTAGAAGTGAAAATTAGTTAAAGCAGGTACTGTAATGAAAACAATAGCCCAAAGGCACTGATGCTGCTCTAAAATAAAGTACTCTTTTCCTCTCTCCCTCTCTCTTAGGAGACCATTACTGAGAAAGAAGACAGCATAAAACACCTTCTTCGAATGAGAGTCCGATAGACACTGCTGTTTCTGCAGCAAACATGGAGGTGGGCAACATCGATAACTCCTCAGTCCATGACAACTCATCAGACATCCACCCAGTCACGCACAGCTTGTGGGAGGTCATCACCATAGCGACGGTGTCGGCTATCGTCAGCTTAATAACCATCGTGGGGAATGTTCTGGTGATGCTGTCCTTCAAGGTGAACAGCCAGCTGAAGACGGTGAACAATTACTATCTACTGAGCCTGGCTTTCGCCGACCTCATCATTGGCGTGTTTTCCATGAATTTGTACACTTCTTATATACTGATGGGCTACTGGTCGTTGGGCAGTTTGGCTTGTGACCTGTGGCTAGCCCTGGACTATGTGGCTAGTAACGCATCAGTCATGAACTTGCTTGTCATCAGCTTCGATAGGTACTTCTCCATCACCAGGCCTCTGACGTACCGGGCCAAACGGACACCAAAGCGAGCCGGGATCATGATTGGCCTGGCATGGCTGGTGTCAATTGTCCTCTGGGCACCACCCATCCTGTGCTGGCAGTATTTCGTGGGTGAGCGGACGGTACCTGAGCGTCAGTGCCAGATCCAGTTCTTTTCAGAGCCGGTGATCACTTTCGGCACGGCCATTGCTGCGTTTTACATCCCCGTCTCGATCATGACCATCCTCTACTGCCGCATCTACAAGGAGACAGAGCGGCGCACCAAGGACCTGGCTGAGTTGCAGGGCATGAGCTCGGCTATGGACTCGAGCGGCAGCAGCGGCAAGTCCCAGAAGACCATCATCAGGTCCTGCTTCAAGTGCAAGCAGATGAACAATGGCGGCGTGCGGGACCGGACCCAGGCTTCCTGGTCCTCTTCAAGCCGCAGCAATGTCACCAAGTCGGCGGCCACGTCCAACGACGAGTGGTCCAAGACCGACCAGCTGACAACATTCAACAGCTATGCATCGTCCGAGGACGAGGAACGTCCCATATCTCCTGGAGGCATCTTCCAGCCATCTTACCGGAACGAGGCTTGCCAGGACAACAGGTGCTCCATGGCCACAACAACAGTGCCACCAACTGATGGTGAGCAGCTCAGCAGCTATGATGAGGACAGCTTCTTCCCTTCGCCGCTCAAGAGCAGCTCACAGAAGAGTAAGAAGTGCGTCTCCTACAAGTTCAAACCCGTCGCCAAGGAGACCAGCCTGGGTGATGGAGGAAGTGGCAGCGCCGACGGTAATGACAGCCCCCGGCAAGACCACCAACAGCAGCCGCAGCAACCGAGCAAAAACGGAGGCACCAAGGGCGGCCCGGCCACATCCTCTTTCTCTTCGGCGGAATCCATGAGCGCCCCGTCCACCACGTCCTCTTCGAAGCCGGCCGACGGGACGCTAAAGAGCCAAATGACCAAGAGGAAGCGAATGGTGCTGATCAAGGAGCGCAAGGCGGCACAGACGCTGAGTGCCATCCTGCTGGCCTTCATCCTCACATGGACACCGTACAACATCATGGTGCTCATCTCCACCTTCTGCTCCGACTGCATCCCGCTCTCGCTCTGGCACCTGGGCTACTGGCTGTGCTACGTCAACAGCACCGTCAACCCCATGTGCTACGCGCTGTGCAACAAGACCTTCCAAAAGACCTTCCGCATGCTCCTGTTGTGCCAGTGGAAGAGGAAGCGTGTTGAGGAGAAGCTCTACTGGTATGGCCAGAACCCCGTGGTTAGCACTAAACTCACGTGAACTCTCACACACTCACAAGCTCACACAAGCACCTGGAACAAGCATTTTCTATATCATATCAGTAGGAATGCACAGTACAGGACAAGTGCTGTTGATTCTGGTGGGAACTGGAAGTCAGGGGTATTGCTAGGAATTTTGGACCCTATAAAAGAATATAATATTGCCCCAATATCCTCCACCCTTCCATCCATCCCCATTAATAACATTCATCATTATCATCTATGAGGGCCCCTCTCAGTGCAGGCCTTTTGGAATCATCCTAACCCACAACTTCACCCCACCCCACCCAACCCTTTTCACAGTGACCCTACTAGAAATGATGACTTTATTATTGTTTAAAGGGTGTTTGGGAAACAACCACTGATCCTTGAAAACAGCAACCGTTCTGTTCTGTGCACCACTTCCACTGCAGAAAGAAATGTGAAACAGAATGACAGTTGGTCACACATACAAAAGACAAAGGAACTCTTCTGAACCTGCTCCATTCGTGGTGGCTCTTATACACCTGCATTCCAGAGCATACAGTACATGGTAATAAGCGTCACATGTAGTTTTTGTCAGAGTTCACAACACCACACGCACATCATCACCAAGCTAACATCCAAGGGCTACCTTTGCTAATATGCGTCTTAACTGTGAAGATTGTACATGCTCAACTCAAACGCCTTTTTTCCACCAGTGCCATTTCTGAGACAGACACAAAGAGCGAGCTGATTAGAGGGGTTGAATAGGTTGAAGGGAATCACTGATCCTGTGTGTGTGAATACAGTAGGATGAGTATTTAACAGTATTAATTGTATAATTTTGACATGCTGAAACAGAAGTAGTATTTCATGTACTGTAAAATCAATGTGAATTTCCTAAGTCTGATTATTCTGGTAAATGTAATGAATTGTACGGAGCAGTCAAATATCGCTGAGACCTTGATGGTTGCTTAAGCTTCATTTAGCCTCTGCCAAAACAAAAAGATGTAACAACAAATGTCTGTGTTGTTTTATTAGTTTAATTTACAAATGAAAAGTTCATGTTCCATTCCTGATCAAAATAGTTTGTTTTATATTTTGATTGAATCATTGCCACATCGGCCATGTTATGTGAAGCTGAAAAAAGTATTAAAATATCAACTGTGTACATTTATGCCTATATATTACTGCTGTTCCCCAATTGTAAAAAAATAGTACATTCCATGCATTTGACTGTGGATATTATTTGTTGCTGATATTGACAGTATTATGCCTATGAACCATTTCATACTTGCACAAAAAGTGACTAGCATATCTGTAAAGGTTCACATAAATGTAAGTACAGTGCTGGTGCATTGTTTCTTTTATTCCATTCAGGACAAAATCTACTGAATATTTTCATAGGTCTAGTAGAATTAGTGGTTATCGTCCTTCTTCATTTAATGTTCAATGTATTACTGTGCATTTTAATTCATTCTTTTTTATAAAACATAAATCTGTATATTGCAACTATCTTGTCTCCTGTGTGGAACTGTTCTAATGCTTCCCATCGATTCTTGTGTTCACACATCAAAGCGTTCTTGATCACAAATCTAATCAACATGATGTGTGAAAGGTCCCCCCAAACTAATTAACTCTTCTAGGAGAGCGAGAGTGTGAGGCTTTAAACAAGATCATCAGCTTCCGTTTCATCACTACACTCTATTGATCTCTCCGTCCACAGCTCCCACACGTTGATTCAATGGAGCCCATCTCTCCTCGTCTCACCCTGGCTCTTGTTATGGTCACGCAATCACAGCTCATCCTTGCCACACTCTCCCTTGACGTTGACCACCTTGATCAGCTCAGAGGGCTTCACCATCATCCAGGCATACTTGCACAAGTGCTCCTTGTTGCAGTCCTTCTGCCAGTAGATGACGTTGCGGCGGTTGAGGTTGGCGCCAGCGCACGCGTCGTACCACCACCCCCCGCCCGCCACACCCTGGAACTCCAGCCGGGCGCAGTTCTGGAAGTAGTTGTCATTGTCGCGGTCCTTGGTGGTGAACCTCTGGTTGTCGTGGAGGTAGTTCTCTGTGTCCTGGGTGAGCGCGTCCCCCGCTGTGCCCTGGAAGAGGCCCAGGCGCAGGCGGTACTGGGTGTCCTCACCCTCCACCAGGACAGGGTCGTATTCGCCAAACTTGGTGACGGCATCCTTGTCCACCAGCTTGATGCCCAGCTTGTAACGCACGGGCCCAGCGGTCAGCTGGTGGAGATGCTGGTTGCCCAGCCAGTGGTTGGCGCTGAGAGAGCCGAAGCCTCGTTTATACTCCTCCCAGGTACGGTCAAAGTCAACACTGCTGTTGACGGTGATGTGCTGCACCACGGTCCAGCCGCCGTCCTGCATGGCGCAGTAGGCTGCAATGTGGGTGTCAGCCGGCTGGATCAGGTAGATGCCATCCCTGGCCTGCCCACCTGAGCTCTCCCATATCTCGTTGCAATCCCTGGGAAGTACTGACAACACACAACATTCATGATTAGTGGAAGTCATTGACCCCCCTGGGAAGCACTGACATGAAACAATATTCATAATCATGTAAGGTCTTTGATGTCCCTGCTGCTTAAATCACATATACACATATACAGATTGTCAACGATGTCCCTGTCAAGCACTGATGAAACAACATCCACATACCCAGTTGGTAACTGATGTCCGGTCATAGCACTGACTAACAAAATATTCTATAGAAAATATTCTATCTATAGAAATCCTCTAGCATGAGACTAAATGACCCTGTCCTCCACTACAGTACATGACTTGTTTGTCTCTCCTTGCTCTCTCTTTGTGACTCACACTTTTCATGTCAAGGCCTTTGTAATTATGGAATCAATTTCAGTAATTACAGGTAGAGCTGCTCTGCATAATAATATAATTCTGCTCCCAGTGTCTACGCAGTGCAAGGCAGTGTGAAAATAACATAATTTATCTGATAACCTGAGCCAAAGAGAGACCTACAACAGTATCTATTAGAATTTATTTTAGTAATTGTTGGGACATAACATATACATAACGCGCGCGCGCACACACACACACACACACACACACAAATCAAACAACTAATAAAAAACAACCAATATTGGTTGCTGTCTTTTTGAACAGTGACCTAATGTAATCTCTGATATCTTTCCAGAAAGTGACCCAATGACCCACAATGCTGCAGATGAACTCTAGTCAAGTGCATATACTGTGTTATGAACTGGATAACAACCAGATTGTGTCTAAGTGTGAATTACAAACTCACCTGCCACGCTGTCACTCACATTGCAATGTTTATGGTATTCGCCAGCGTGGCTTGCCAGAAAGGTCTTTGTGCTGCACAATTGATTCTTATCAGCTGCTAATCTACAACATCTCCAGTCCATGGTGATACTGTATGTAAAGCACCTACTATAGACAGTCTGTGTCACCCTGTGAGGGCACTGAGTGGAGTTTGGACTACTGTTACAGTGGTATTGACTCAGTCAAAACAAACAATTATTACAGTCAATGACTCCACAGTGACATTTCTAATTAATTACAACAGTAATTACAACAGTAAGCCATTATGAATAGATCAACAAACAGCAAAAAAAGAAGAAAACACTGGAAGAAATAAATGAATGAATGATCCAGATGATTCCTTGTAAATTGAGAATAGGCGATAACAGAATTAGTAAGTTGCATTGCTTGTCTGTGAAATATTTATGAGCTCATTTAGTGCAACCAAAGGTCTAGAGTCAAACTGATACTCATCACGGAAACGGCATAATTCACTTTCACAATCCAGACTCCAAACCAGTAATACTGCAGCACAAACATAAAGCACAGTGCCTGCTGTTATTCTCTTCAATATCTGCATTATTAACACATTTGACCAAAACAAAGCTAAAAAGTGTTTAGTGTGCTGATCTGCTTTTTATATTGTTGCACTCCATCTAGCAGTTTCCAGTTACTACTGAAGGGTGTGTTACACTGAATTCAGGAGAGCAGCATAGTAGTGGATATTCTGACATGTGTCAACTCGTGCCTTACATTTCTGTCCCAGATTGATGATGGCTGTGTGTTCCTCTGGGGAGAGCAGATGGAGGTTTTGGGCCACATGTGGCTCAGCACACAGCAGCCCAGTGAGCCCACACAGCAGTGGCAGCAGCAGAATGGCCCCTAGACACGCCATCTCACCCTGCTATAACCCTGGAGACCCACACACAGATAGTCACATCACAGCACAACACACAGCAAAAGAGCACTACTCAGGCCCCAAGGGACTGCATCTTACGGACCCACCCCAGAGACACGCAGCCCTAGATAATCACAACACTATAACACAGACTCCGCAAGAGACTACATCTTACCCCAGACCCACCATAGGAACACTAGAAGTACAGCCATAGAGAATCACAACATACCCCCACAGCCTCCACTAAGGATCAAGGCAGGCTGAACCCAGAATGCCTCTGCACTGAAGATCAATGGAGAGTGATAACAAGTTACAGTGTACTGTATGTGTCTGACATCTCTGCATACAGTACATGATCAGATGATGAGCTAACTTCCTGTAGACACTCTGACTTTGAAAACATACAATATAACTACCGGTACTTTCCCTTATAGGCAAATTCCTATTTCCCATAAACGTCCTGTTTTCTGTTCCAAAATTCCTATTTTCTATATAAAAGAGTGCTTGTTAAAGTTATTATTCACTACTAACCTCATCTCATCTACTCATAGCCAGTCATCTATAAACAAAAGGTTGACTTAAATATCTGTGGTGAAACACAAGCTTACCTTCTCTGTTGGTTTTTGCACGTTGTAATAAATGCACTTCTCTGTGGTTCTGGCCGGTCTCATTAGTTCATACACACCAAAGAGTGGCCACGTCTGAGGAACCGATCAAGCGTGTCTGCCTAAGACACTCAGAGTCCATGAGGTGAGTGTCTGTGTGTGTGTGTGGTGCGTGCTGACAGCACGTCAGTCCCCTCTGGTCCCTATCACGCTGGACTTCAACCTTAGCTTCACGTCACACTGGGCCACGCCAAGGGTTAAAGCTTTTATCTGTGTCACCACACACAGTGACCTCATGCTTTATATATGGTTTTATTGGGATCATTTCTCTTTCCTCTTGCCTTCCCTCTCTCTTCCTCTGCTTCAAAGTTTGCACTGCATGTGCATAATGTTGCATTTACTGTGTTTGTTCAACATTGATGACTAGTGCAGCCTGTGATTGTCGGTAGTTATTGAGTTTTTGCCTAATGCCACATGTACTGTACACTGGTGACTTCAACCAAGACATGTTCAACTGACCCCCTAATGGTGGATGCGTTTCTTCCATTCACTGACTCAACACACATGTTGATTATACGCACACTTACATACACTTACACACACTTACTTCAAATAATTTATTTATCTTAGCATTAAATAAGTTACATCTATTCAATATCCACACTTCAGCAAAGTGTGTGTTAATAAATAAACTTTTGCCTTAATGAATCCATGGGCCCTATCATGACATTCTAAAGTGCATCGCCACTCGTCAAAAGTCTATTTAAATTTAGTAGGATGTCCATTTCACATTGGGAGGGGTTTCGTTATCAAACGTGGAGCGCATGGTGCAACAAGGTGTTCCTAGGTTTTTTAATCAGTCATATGGGTGTGTTTGGGGCGTAACATCATTTTAAACCAATGAGAATGACATCTGTCATTCCCTTTAACGGCGCAAAGCGAGATATGTCAAATAAATGCATCAGTATTTTGGCATTCAACGGCGCATTTGAAGGAGGCTGCTTGCGAGACCCTATGGAATAGTCATTCTTACTGTAAACCATGCTTTACTAAAACCTAGCATAGCCTTCACGCATTTGCAACCGTCTATTATTTGAACTCATTGGCAAAGTGAAACTAACTTCACCAAGGAGTCAGTCAACGACAAGACAGTTATATGCAGTTACTTTCACTATTGACTGACAATGGGTTATCATCGAAAACATAGGCTGGAAAAGGCAACACTTACCCTAATATTGCTCAAATGACTGAATAAAACAACATTTATCCTGCAGAGGAGTTGCTTATATCTCGTGATAGTGCATCTTCAGCTGTGCTCCATATGTGTCTCTCGCCTCTCCCCTAATCACTTTTAACCGTCATTACCAATTTGCAAATGATGGTGAATAACTACTCATCATGAGATGTACAGTATTTCGTAATATCTTTATTCTAATTATGTTTCCCATTGTAATCGTGCAATTTGTAATGCTTTGCATGGACATGCACTGGTGTGCGTTCATGAATGATAGAAGGATGGTGCGTGCACCTGCCAATATGACTGTTGACATGCACTGGTGACACTTTATAATAACGACACACAATTCATCATTTATTAAGCCTTTGTTACTTATTAGTTAATGGTTTGTTCATCATTAGTAATTTCTTGTTCATCCATAATTTATCATCAGTAAAGCATTTGTTCACACAATTATAAATGGTTTGTTCATATTAAACAAGCCTATCCAAAAAAATTTGTAAGTACATGATTTTTCTTAATAAGTAATGAAACAACCACTTATAATTAAATCATTTTCTTATCATAAACCAGTTGCAAACTATTACAAAATGCTTTGTTCATCATTTGTAAAGCATTGTTCCTATTTTAATTCTCATAAATAAAGTATTTGTACACACAGTTATAAATGGTTTGCTCATAGTAAATAAGCCTATATCTAAAATATGTTTATGAATTATTGTTAATACTTAATAAATTATGCAGTAATATTTTGTTGATGAAGTAATATTTCTAGTATTTAACAGTTGTTACATACACATGCACTAATGATTGGTTAGGGTGAGGATACATATTTTATAAACCACTTCCTAATACTATAATTCATGATTAACTCAGGAGTTACAAGTGGTTAGTTAATGATATTTTGTGAGCTTATCTAAAGTGAGGACTTTCTATGCCTTGCAACACATTTTCAAATGAGTTGTAAAGATTACATTCACATTCATTCATTTAGCACACAAGTGACGTACACATTGACATAACAGCGAAAGCCGGGAATCGAACCCCTAACTTTTCAGGCTACTGCATGCTGGTCCAGCTCCTTATCCACTACACTACCTTGGCCCAGATAGAAACCCCCACAACTATGCAAAAGTTTCTGTTTTCTTCTACTACACACTTTTATTAAACATCTGTAAACTATTATTAAATGCTGTATTCTTTGTTTGTAAAGCATTATTCCTACATTAATTCTCATATGTAAATCATGTTTACACACAGTTAAAAATGGTTTGTTCATAGTTAACACACATATCTATATTATATTTTTGAATTGACTGTTGTAATACCACTGGACAGAGGTAGGGTAGTGGATAGGGGGCCGGGTTAACATGCAGTATCCCATAAAGTTGGGGGTTCAAACCCCGGCGTCCACCAATGTGGCCTTGCCCTTTAATTTCATTGACATCTGTAAGTCGCTTTGGGTGAAAGGTGTAAACTTTATAACTCATTTGTAAATGTGTTGCAAGGCATAAAACATCCTCACTTTAGATGAGCTCACAAAATACCATTAACTAACCACTTGTAACTCCTGAGTTAATTATTAATTATAGTATTAGGAAGTGATTTATAAAATATGTATCCTCACCCTAACTAATCATTAGTGCATGTGTATGTAACAACCGTTAAATAATGGAAATATTACTTTAATCAAAAACATATTATTGCATCATTTATTAAGTATTAACAATAATGTATAAACATATTTTAGATATAGGCTTATTTACTATGAACAAACTATTTATAACTGAGTGAACAAATGCTTTACTGATGATACATTAGAAATTACTAATGATGAACAAACCATTAACTAATAAGTAACAAAGGCTTAATAAATGATGAATTGTGTGTAGTTATTATAAAGTGTTACCCATGCGCTCTTAAAATAGCATATGAACAACTCGCCATTGACTTCTGACCAGGTTTAGGTGGTGTACGATAGCGATTTTTAGACAACGCGCCAGGCCCCTCCCTAGGTTGTTAATTGCCACACCCCTGGGCACAATGTTTAAAAAATAAACGTGCAAAATACCGAATTAAACTTTGCGCGGGTGGAAAACGAACTTTATGCCATGCGGTGGTGCCCAAAATACAGCCCCATATATCCATAAATTATCTTTTTTATCATCAGTCAGAAAACTTTCAGTCCTATGCCACTGCCACCAATGTAGTATATGAATTTTCTATGCTATCCTTGGGACACATAAAACTCAATTGATATCAATGATTGCAACAGTAATTGTAAAGCCTAATTGTAGGCAGATGACTTCACAGGAAACACTAAGGCTGAAGTCAATATGAAAGGAGGTGATGAAAGATGTTTGCTAACAAACTTAAAACCAGAGGAAGGCAAAAGAATCAATCATGAGTAGAAAGAAAAGCATTCTAAACACCCAAGGGTCATTAAAATTATCACTGTATCATTGTTTGCATTGTAACTTTAAAATTATTCAAAATTAAGACTATAAATGACCTATGCTAAGCTTAAAAGCCCATAGCTTTTTCATGGTCCTGTAACTGAGTGCAACATGACGTTTCAGTCCAGAGATTGATTATAACAGTGTTCCTAAACATCGCAGACTGAGAAGACAACGAACAATGTCATACTACATTTGAAAATCCAAACATATCAGCTTTGCCTAAAGAAGCACAGTTTATCTGCTTATCCTAAGATATTCTGACAGGGAAAACTTAAGACACTACCTTACTAAATTAAGGGACTCTTAAAACCATTGAAGCAGTATTGCATGTTTTCATATAGGGAACCTTAAAGGTCAGTGTAATAAGCTTAATTGTCAAATGATTTTCCTTGAGTTTCTTTGTATAGGCCCAGGCCAGAAACAGGACTGAGATACAGAGGTGCTTTTCATTGGGTCATAGGTCAGCACTACCTCCTTTTCGTTGCTCCTCCCTTTGGACCCCGAGCACCTCCACCTCCAGTCTTGGTGGGGGTCTTTGAGGAGAAAAGCTTGGTCATGAATTCTGAGACATCTGGCAATTCGTGGTTGGGGTTGAGCATGTTCATTGACTGCTCCATTTCCTGACAAAAGGTAAAATGCTTAGAATACACCAATGCTTAGCATACCACAAAAACTGTGGTACATCTCAACATGACACTTCACATTAGCAATACCCCTAACTAGATATAAATGAAAATAACTCAAAATAAAAATGCTGGTTATATGATGCTTTTGCAACTCTTCACTGTTCACTTACCCTTCTCATCTCTGGATCATTTGTGTTCACAACTTTAGGCAGGAGGAGGATTATTACTAAAGGCAGCACCATCATCATGACCTGAGTAAAAAAATAAAAAATAAATAAATAAAAAATAATAATAATAATACAAATATATACATGTATATATAGGCCTATATATCATGTGCACTGTGCACATTAAATTTTACCACTGAAATCTCACTCTAAATGTTAGATGGGTTAACCTCTACAGTGATTTCACTTGCCATTGGGTTCATGAGGAAATCAGACCAGCCCCAGGTCTCACGCTTCACAAAGTATGAGTGCGGGCCTATAGACCTCATCTGAAGGGGATATGGGAATCTCACTACCTCTGATGGCTTGATATAGTTCACAAGACGTGCTCTGTAAAACAAAAGGGAAGTGACACTGATGCCATAGGGTTGGGTTAGAATATTTCTGCACTGCACTAACATGGGCATTCATTGAATAAGTAGGCCTACCAATATTAATAACTTTATGGTGCCCAAAATTATGTTGTTGAGGCCCAAAATACAACAAAATGGAAACTATAATCACTTTCTTTGCCAACTTGGGTATGCATGGTGAGTGATAGGTAAGCAAACATTATAGGCCTACTTTCATAGTGATGCATTAGGCCTACCTCATTTTTCCTTTAGTTGTGATGTCAACTCGGACAGGTTCGAATCGGTATGACGGTGAAATCACTTGAACAACGTAGGACCCTGGTGGCACATCGTTGACAGTGAAGCTTC
Organism: Alosa alosa; assembly: GCF_017589495.1. NCBI lineage: Eukaryota > Metazoa > Chordata > Actinopteri > Clupeiformes > Clupeidae > Alosa > Alosa alosa. The sequence goes on from NC_063207.1 coordinate 30,063,323, forward strand.
CATCAATTCTACGGCATGAACATGACAGTTAAGAACTATGCACAGGCCACTGACAGTATGTTACAATCATAGACTATAAAATAGGTTACAATGTCAATACTGTTATTTTTTTAACAGATTCACTATTCTAGTGCTACTCGAGCAAGCAATACGCACACGCGCACTCAGACGCGCTACAGCTGTTGCGGTGGCAGTGTCACCTGAAAAATCCGACGTGTTCCTCTCCCTCGACAATAACACGGGCTGTTGAAATCCAGTCCTGTAGCCTCACTCCAGGTACAATCGCACGGCCGTCGATTTTGAATGTATCTCCATTTGTTTGCAATCCCGTCGCAGTTGTAATGGACAGAGGATCCACATCGGTGAAACATGCGCACATTTCTATTAGGACAATAAACACCTGCCATTGCAATCTTGCATGCCGCACAGAAGAAGCCATATCCATGAGTGTCGATCTGTTCTAAAGCCTCGGACGTTTCATTAAACCACTACAAAGTCGTAATAACACCAAAATTACGACAGTATCTCAAGAAACAGCCACAACGCAGCTGTCAAGTCGGCATGGGCGCCGAGTAATGACGTCAGACACAGCACATGCCCGTTATTCCTTTATTGGCAAGTTGCAATTTATATACAAGTGCAGGGCCTGTATGACCATTCCAGTGTAAAACCCGTAGCATAATTACATGCCCGCGGATAGGCGTTTGTTAAAGTTGGATGATAGTTGGGGGAAAAAAAACATAATTTAAATAACATTCAATAATGCTTATAATACATATTCAATAAGCATAATTTAACCATCATTGCATTTGACATCATTGTACTTTTTACAGAGCAAAATGATCAAAATGACATAGGCCTAATGCTAACAGCTGTTTTGCAATAACACGTTTACAAGAGCTTGGTGAGAGGATGATGAACAGCTTTTTGTGGAATGATTCATTATCATAATGACCTCTTGAAATTGGCTTTCACAGAACAGTCTCTGGCATATCACGCCTAGCACTCTATGACCAGAGTAGCCCTCTGAAATGTTCTTCCTGAAGCCGTCCTTACATTTGGAACCATGCAGTATAGAATTGACTCTTCAAAGTCTAAAGACCAAAGTAGGCTATAATAACATTCACAATCAGCAACATAATAAGTCAGGTAGTCACATTCTTTTGAAGCAGATGTCTAGTAGCCTACATTGTGGTGAAATGAGGTTGGCCAACTGTACAAGTGTTTTGGTGATGTGAATTTGTCTCTAGTTGTGTGAAGTTATGGTCTTATCCACCTCTGCATCAGCAATCATCAAGACAGCTGAAACAAGCATGCCTGTACACTCTGTAAAACAAAATTGTGAAAGGTTGATATCGCTGAAATCATTCCACTGCAAAGTCATACCAGATAAACAAAAGCACATACCATAACCTACTCTCACCTTTGCTATTTTACCTGTCTTTCCTGAGAATGAACAGAAGTGGGGCGCCTGTTCCTGCAGATCTTGTAGTTGGTGTTTCATGATATAAACATTTCTGTGATGAGAGGTTTGAGGTTAGGCTAAAAACATTTTTTACACATCCTGTCCTGTGTGATTGGCAACATTAATCTTCACTGAAATGTGTACCTGTCAGATACATATGTGGCACTTGCTTGATCATAATGTCCTGTAAACTGGGACCACCATTTGTTCAGGACAGATTGCACCCAGCTCAAACCCACAATCAGGTAGCTACAAGAAATGGAGAAAGATAAAGCCTAAAGTTGAACATTGTACATTGTAGTTTCTCATAACAAAATAAATATTGTTAAAGACAACAACAACAGTAATAACTGGAAATACTAAATATCAGATTGAAACAGTGGTAGAGGCAGTATCAGTGACAATTGCCCTTTTTCCTGTGTTCCTATTGTAGTGTGTTGATCCGAAGAGTCTACTGTAAACACTCACTCTTCAGATGGACTCCTGAGGGCGCTCTTCACCAATGGTAGAAGATCCACACAGAAGCCAATGTTGATGTCTGATGTGTCGTCCTGAAGGCTGGACACAATGAGGAGAGAGGTGATTAAAATAGAACAGACACAGGCAGTGGAGACTGCATTTACATCTATAAAGGTCAAGACAGACCATTAATCAATCATTAAAAAACACAACTAAAAAACTGTTACCGTTTGGTTATTATAGGCAGGCAGTCGACAAGCAAGCTTGTGTCTTCAAGCCTACAAAAGAACAGGAGATGTTTGCATCATTAGAAAGGATGTATTTGTCCTCTGTATGAACAAACAAAACAATGTTGAAATAAACCATATTTGCATACATGGCACTTTTCCTGATTCAGAGCATGCCCGGCAGGGACCATTTAGGGCACAATTTAGGGGACAAAAACAAAAGCTGAGACTGAACCAGATGTACAGTATATCTGCCTCAGTCTCAGTCTTCCCCGGTTTAATACCTTAATAAATATGCCAGTAATTCTCCTGCACTTCTTTTCCACAGGCTGGATGCTATCTTGAGCCGCAGGTGCCTTCCAGAAAGCACTTGTGTCATCATCCTGTGGTCTTGGGACAACTGAAAGGCAAAACAGTACATCAATGCAAAACTACAACTGCCATCCTACAAGATTAGATTCTCAAAACAATATCACTGAATGGTTAAAGCAGCACTAGTGACCTAAGAAAGCATGAATAAAACTGGCAATGACATCCAAGTTTCCTTTAATTCCATAACTTGCACCTTAGTGATGTGGTGCTCTGTTGTGCTTTGCAGGGTGTGCCATTCTGAACCATAGAACAACGTACTGCTTAGCTTGGACGGCTAGTGGGAACGACGGCTATATTTGTTCTTAATATACTGTACAATCAACATGTCTTTGAAGATCATACCAAAATTATTGCTAGTTGTCCATACAAACATACAGTACTGTATACCACAGAGTCACATTTCTTATGGTGTTGCTTTATGGTTTCTGACCTCTTTGAAGAAGTCTCCGTACTTGGAGATGTCCTCCTTCATCCTGGTCTCTTGGTCCCTATGCTGAGGGCCCTCCCAGCACTCTCTGTGGGTCAGCTCCTGCATGTCTTCTGGCTCGTCCTCGTCCTTGCTGCTGCTGCCGCTGTCACCACCACCACCTATATCTGGATGCTTCCCTGTTGAGAGAGACTTCCTCCGGGTCCCTGAGGTGACGGTGAGGTGCCGGCGGGTCTTCCTCTTGCAGGACACGACTCGCTTCACTCTCCCCGGGTTGTTCCCTGAGCGGCCTGGTGGGTGTCTTATGGGCAGAGACACAACATAAGGCTCACACAAGTCGCTGTCTTATCAGTCACACCACTTTAGAAGAAGGAAGTGGTCTTTTGTTATGTAAGGCACATTATGCACTTGATGAGATTGAGGTTTCTCGACATTTTCTTGATCTTACCTTTTCTTGTTTGTGTCTTCTTTTTTACAAAACTCCACCTAGAAACACAATAGGAAATTGAACAGAGTAGACCAATAATCATTAATTAGATCAGCTAAAACCATTTTCTCTATCATTAGGTCCACCTTAATTAACTATAGCCTAATGATACAGAAGAATCCATGGGAAATTGTTGTCTCATAACAACTGAAATCCTCTCATTCTTGCCTCCACATGTTTAGCAGCAGAGAATCGTATCCTGTAGATTTGAGCCTCATTAGACAAAACCTCTTCAGGGCTCTGGTAGCCCCCCTCTTCATCATCATGATCTTCAGAGGACATTGTCGACGATAACCCTGCCGAAAAGAAACAGTGGTGCTGAGTAGAGTAAAAAACAGAGTAGGCCTAATAGTCCATAGCCTACCACCAGCTACACCTTTGGCTTGTAACTCAAAAGTTTACAACAGTTTTGACCAAGACACCTATGTGCAGCCTAGGATGACTGGCAGTGTTGGTGGTGTAAATAATCAAATTCCAAACCAGACACAACCCACATTGTAGCCTACTGTGCAACTTGTGCAATCAGTCTTGTGCAAAAGCCCGCCATTCTAATTCAGCATAAGCTTATTATTATTGTGTAATAAGAGTCACATAAGTGTAGCCACAGAAGAGAAGTCAGAAAGTCAGAGAAAATAATAAGGTTCACACAAAAGGACATTGTTTCAATGTGCACATGGCCCTTTTAGAATTACATTTTACCCAGCATGCTCTTCCTGCCACTTCACACTTCCTTGATGGGATCAAAACAAAGGCGACTTCGTTGCAGGGTTTGCTAGGCCAAGTATTTTGTTTTGTCGGGAGATGGAAAGTTTGCTGAAACACTTCCAACTGTACCCTAAATAGTGTTAGCCTTAGCAAACATTTTAAGATAACGTTGTTGTCACCTCGGTAGGCTACGATGGTTAGTTAGAAGCTAGGTTAATAATTCAATTAAAAAAGGTAAGCCTACAGAAGAAGTTAGCTAGCTGACAAACATTAAATAACACTGACAGTTTGTTTCTATCGATTTGTTGTTAAACGTTACAGTTCACCTGGTCAAATTTGACTACGTAGACCTGTTAGGCATAGCCTACTAACGTTAGGCTAGTTGCTTTATGCATGCCTATGACTGTTGGCATGGCTGACTGACGCTGGTTGCTTTGAGCAAAGATCCTTAATATACTAATATTTATCAACCGTCTCTGCTTTGAGCCTATCAGTGATCATAGGCTAGTTGTCTCACTTACCTTATGACGCGTAGGTTATTTATCTTCAATACGTACTGTATGTTACTACGCTATCCGTCTTGTCTGTAACTGAACTAAATATCACATTGGTCTCCATCGAGCAATGCTGTGGCATATAGGTTAGTGCTGGTTCATGCATTAATCAAACAAGTGCTGTCCTGCTTGTTTGCTACAGTACATCCTCGGCCTGAGAAGCAACCTGCACCTGACATTCCAGTCAGTTAGTCATCAGGGGTGGACAGTATAGGCCTAATGTAGGCTAGTTAAGTGTGATTTTGAGTATCTGTACTGTACTTGAGTATTAATATTTTCAGTAACTTGTAGCTTTTACTCCTACATTTGAAAGACAAATACTAGGCTACTTTTGACTCCACTACATTTGAAATATGATCATGAAGTAAGCCTACTCTTTACTTTTAAGTACATTTGAAGTGATTCTGTAAAGCTGTGGTAATGGTGACAGCAGATTCTTCATCAGAACATTCTCCATGTAGACCTACCTTGGGAGAATCCAGACGAACTCGTTGGCAATTGAGATTTGAGAAGTGGTCTGGTGTTAAAATATCAGATATCCTCCATCATCATTGTGAAGTTGGAATGAAATTAGTCACCTGACATTCACCACAAAGCTAGATAGCCAACATTATTAAACGATAAATAATCTCTGCCTACTCATAATTGAGTTATCTGTTTTGTATTCAGTGGTGAAAATGTGATTTGTGAACATAATGAATAATGATTTAAAGTGTGTTATTGTATCCATTTGAACAGTTATAAAGTTATGAAAATAGGTCAAATGTTTTGTTTGATGTAAGGAACTCAAGGTCTGGTCAAGTCATACCGACCAAAGGGTCTATTGACCAAATAAGCATTACATTACATTAAAAGGAAAAGTACTTGATCTGACTGAGCAACTTCCACTTGTATTGGAGTAATATTTGACAAAGTGTATCTATATTTCACTTAAGTAAAGGAATTGTGTACTTTGTCCACCTCTGTCAGTCATAGCCTAATCTTTGTAGTGTTAGAAAAGTCACATTGACACTGATTTTTGAGGGTGGAAGGGTGCAGTGTCTCAAGTGATTCCTTGGTGAATTGTGTTATTCCATTTTATTTCCTGGGATATTGAAATATACCACAAATATGATCAGCGTTTGATCTTCACAGTTGAATTTGTATGTTGAGATGCTCTTAGATTGGCTGTGAAGAGTTAGTAAATTGCCAGGTATTATGTTGTTAAACAGATTGACTATTATAATGAAACATTATATGATTTTCTGGAGTTCTGACTCTTCAGGTTATTCAGTCAGCAGTATGCTATGTAAGGACCAGGGAAACCAAACCGCAAGTCAAAAGACATCTAAATAACCCACAAGGTAAGGAGATAACAGTGTAGGCTACTAGCCTGTTTCATAAAGATGTTTGAATGGATTTTATAGATTGTTAATTACAGAATGATGGACAAAGTAGAAATAGTCCACCTCAAACATCTACATTTAAATGATATTTTCTACCAAAGCAGCAGAAACAAATTAGCCTACAACCCAGAAGCTGTCTGCTGACTAGATTGACTTCCACATTGGTGAACTTTTTGCTGAGCACATGCAATGTTACAGCAGTGTTTGGACACATGTGGTTTTGTTTGACTGTCCTGCAGTGTTGTGTGTCTGTGTGTCTGTCTGTCTGTTGGGTGGCAGTAAAAATAGTGCTCCTATTGGAAAACTATGGCCTGCCGGTCAGAGTACAGTCTTGTTTTTCGTTTGTTTTTTTGTCTTTGAATCAGGTGATCTTGGTGTGATAGCAATTGTGTTGTATTGCCATGAAATAGCAGTTGCAAAAGGGCAGGATCAGACAAGCCACTGTTGTATTATCACTTCCTCTTTATCCTTGCTTCTCTCCTTTCTCTCTCTGTCCACACCAATCCATCCAGGCAGTGTATAACTACTCAAATACAAAGATGGGCACTTTTGCTGCTATTGCCGTGTTTGTCTACGGGTTGATACCTCTGGCTTTTGGTCTGCCCCCTATTTGGAGACAGCCTGAACAGGTGCATTTATCCTATCCAGGTAAGGATAAAAAATATAATGTTAAACTTAAGTTAATGTACAACGTTCAATGTCCTATGTTGAACTAGCTTAGAAGTTAGATCACAGATACTGTGTTTGTCTATGAATAATTAATAAAACTAGGAATGTACCAATGCACTGTGAATTGGCTAAAATTGATACAATTTGTGAAGATTACAATCGGTTGAGATAAATGAATGAAATGAAATGAATTGTAATGCATGTTTTAATCACGTAATCATGTTTCACAATTTCATGTTAAGAAGCTTTAAAATTACATTATTTCATCATTTGTGCACACAGGTTTACACAGAGTGAGGAATACCCCTACATCTTACTTTTCCTAATTAGTTGTGAAACATTCCTTTTGTTTCTTTACCATTACACAACTTTTCCAGCATTTTGTAACCCCAGTCCCAACTTTGTTTGAAACATGTTGCTGGTATCAAATTCAAAATTAACATATTTTTCATGAAATAGTCAAATTTGTCATTTTATATATTGTCTGTGTCCTTTTTGCAGCTAAATATGAGTTTTGCAGATTATTACATTCTGTTTTTAATTACATTTTACACAACGTCTCAACTTTTTCTGATTTGGGGTTGTAGGTATTGAGGTCGTGGTAGAGTAGACTGGCCCGCCCACCTAGATCTTCTTTCAGGGAGATCTAGTCTGGGACACCATAGTTCATAACCGAAGACGAAACCGAAACTTATTGTGATAAACAGAAGCAGCAACACCTGTATAAATGCAGTTAGAAAAATGTATACATTTATTTACAGCAAAGGTAGAACCACATACATTGTTTTATATTGTTGTTGATGCTGTTTATTGTCAGTTTGTTAAGTTTAGGTGAAGTAAGAAGTAACGTTTCTCTGATTGATCTCTGATGATTGTGACTGTGATTCGTAAGGCAATGCAAGTGTTGGAAACGTTTCTAATCGAGAGTAACCAGCCTCTGTTCACTTCGTGAATGATTTTTCCACGCTAGTGGTAGATAACAGAAGTGGATCAAACAGCAGAGGGATGGTTGTTCTCAAAAACACTAACCTAAAAAAAAGAACTTTGATTATTTACAATATGTACTGTGCACATATCTGTCTAATTTAGGAAAATTAGGGGTGCAGAGAAAGTGTATCACCCTGTGGACATTTTGTGAACAGCAAAGATAAGAGTTAAGCAGCTTAACTCTGTTAATGGTGCCACTAACATTGATTTTGCTGCCCTCTAGAGAAAATACTAGAGAGAAGACTAGAGTTGCTTGTGTTTCAGCACTGCCTATGCAACTTTGTTGTTGATATTTGTTTCTATGATCTGGGTATCAGCATTTGTGGTTTGTGGTAGCTTTGTGCTATTTGTAGTTATTTGTGAGAATTTGTTGCGCTGACATGTTGTCCTCACTGTGTTGTGTGTTGTAAAGGCATCATCTTCCATCAGCAGGCCATGAGTCTCCTTCCCTCTCTGTCTCTGTTTCTTAAAAATAATACTAATAAAAACATCAGCATTTCGGCATGTAAATGTTGTATAAGGAAGGCTCTGAATGTAGTACTTAGTGATGGTAACCACTTCAATTTATTTGGTGTTATGTGAAATGATGTTTTTCATTTCCATGGAGTTGGTGTAGTTGTTTTAGGTGTCTAAGGTGTCCCTGAGCCCTATAATAGTTTCTCTCTCTCTGTCTGTCTCTGTCTAATTCTCTCTTCCCTCTGTCTCCCTCTCACATCTCCCCTTCTCTCCCTCTCTACTATCGCTCTCTCATCTCTCTCTCTATCCCTCTCTCCCTCTCCCACTGGTTCTCCCTCCTCAGGGCTCCCTGGCTCCATGCTAGTCACGTGGACCACCCTGAACGAGACAGACAGTGTGGTGGAGTATGGGGTGTGGGGAGGAAAGCTGTTTGAGCTCTCAGCAAAAGGCCAGGCTACGCTGTTTGAAGATGGAGGTTTTGAGAAGAGGAAGATGTTCATCCACAGAGTCATGCTGACCGACCTGAAGCCTGGCATCTCCTATGGTACTGATGTCTATTGTTGTTGGGTTTTTTTGTTGTTGAGATAGTATTTTTGTTGTTGTTGTTGAGGTAGTTTGTTTAAAGCTATTTGTTGGTAATATTTTTAGCATAACATAACATTTGCACATGTAAATAGTTAGTATCTGTGCTCTTTCTTTGTGTGTGTGTGTGTGTGTGTGTGTGTGTGTGTGTGTGTGTGTGTGTGTGTGTGTGTGTGTGTGTGTGTGTGGGCCCCCTGTAGTGTACCACTGTGGCAGTGATGCTGGCTGGAGTGACATGTTCTACTTAACCGCACTGAAGGAGGGCGCAGACTGGACCCCGCGGTTTGCCCTGTTTGGGGACATGGGCAACGAGAACCCCCAGTCTCTGGCCCGTCTGCAGAAGGACACTCAGATCGGGATGTACGATGCCATTCTGCACATCGGTAAGACTAATCACGTGCTTAGGTCGGCTAGAATAGCATCTCAGTGGTGGCGATGTTTTATAATTTTGACTCTTTGCATTGAGATTGATACAGTATATGTAAATTGTAGTTAAAAGTTAGTTAAGGCAGACGTAGTGGAGCAGTGGTAGCATGGCCAGCTGGCGAGCGCTTGGCCCGGGTTCAATTCTCAAACCCGCTGTTGCGAGTCCGTGTCACTTTGGATAAAAGCAGTCAATTTGAATGTTTTTTTGTTTTGTTTTTTTTAAGTTCCTGCCATCCTCTTTGATATGCAGAGTTTTATATTCATGAAAGGTGAAACATATGATTTACAATCCATGTTATGCATAGATTTATCCCAATACATACATGTTCAACAAGGCCATATTAAATTCTGTAGTACCAACAACAGTTGTATCAAATGTTGTGTACTGATAGTTGAAAGTAAATTTTATTAGTTGTTATATATTTTTCTATTTACATTTTTTTTCTGTGTTACAGGGGACTTTGCTTATGACATGCATGAGGTAATGCATTTTAATTGTGCTTCTGTTGGAGGAGTTTGCTGTTAACGCATCCTGTTTTTCTACACACCTGAGAAATGCTCTGCAAGTTCAGAGCTGGCCAGAAAGCATGCTTCTCAAACCAGATGTGTGCTGGCAGTGAAACTAGTTTTTGCAGCCAAATTTGGTCTATAAGTACCATTTCTGTTAGACGAAATGGTCAAATCATTGCATGCTGCTTCATTAAAGATGGTCTAATGATACCCATTACCAAGCAAACCATACCGAATGAGCAAACCATACCGTAATGAGTTGTGGTATGTAGCTGGTAGTACTTCTGAACTGGTACATATGCTATGACCATCTACTGGGCGATTTGAAAGTGACGTTTGATGTTAATGCACTTAATGCCTCCACATTTCCTTTTTGGCATTTTTTGAAATCAGCCTCTAGGGAGGTAATTGTTGTGCGACTGACGTTAAGGCTAAACTCAGACATGCTGTTTAAATATACCCCTATAAGGAAGACAGAAATCCAGCGCTCTGATCAGACAACCACAAGACTTAAAGCATCCCAGTACAACCAGTACTCGGAGTTTGAATGCCAGTTCTCATTCCTCTGTTGGCTTATAAATAGAAAAACAGAGCAGCAGGAAAGAGACCTGTCTGGAAAGTCATTAAAGGCCAGAAAGGCTTGCATGGTATGCGTCTGTGTATACGCATGCGTGTGTGTACTGTATGTGTATGTGTATGCTGTGTTTTCTTGCCTTAATCACAGCCATTATAGTATTTGTAAAATGACCGGTTCTAGTTTCTCCAGGGCTGGTTGGTATGTAGATGGGGGCATTCTCGTAAGTTGCCTGGAAAATTGATTCGCTCTAATGACAAGCCCGGGCCTCGGACAAGATTGCAATGTTCCTCTTCACTCCCTCTCCATCTTCCACTGTCATTACAGGGTTTTCCTTGCCTTTACCATCTGTCTCGTGAAATTAAAATCAAACAAATGTATGGCTTATATTATTATAACTAATGAAAAGTCATATAAGGTGGCATTTATTCTGTCAACATCACTCTGTGAAAGATTGAACTGTTTCATTACCCCAGCAGACATCGCTCTGTGAAAGATTGAGCTATTTCATTACCCCAGCAGACATCAATACATTTTTGAAAAGCCCTTTAGCTGGAGATGAAATGGGACATGGCATGACAATAGCTCTTACCAATTTTGATATGTAAGTCAATGCTCCTTTATGAGTAAGCAGAATCGGCTGTATTTACTCTCATCCATCAAAACTGTGCCTTTGTTGCAGGACAATGCACGGATCGGGGACCAGTTCATGCGTCAGGTGGAGTCGATCGCTGCCTACGTGCCGTACATGACGTGTCCTGGCAATCATGAGAATCCCTAGTGAGTACCGCGGCCATAACCACAGCTGGTTTGCCACAGGGGCAATGTGAGTTAATATGGTGATGTGAGTTAATATGCCCCAGTCAGCAATAGCTACCTGGGACTTCATCAGGAGTTGAACATTGCAGTTGTAAATGAAAGGTCTGGTAGAAACAGGAAAACATGAGTTCATGTGCCCTCAGTAAGGCAGTCAGATTGTTGTCTATTCCACTTGCTTATGTCTGGAAATAAGGTGCATAAAGCTGTGAAAGAAGATAACATAAATACTGTTTGTAAGGTAATTTTGGAAAGATTTGACCTCTTTCCTCTCTAAATTAGTCTTTAAATAGAGGGTGAAAGGTTGGATGATGGACCTCTACTCTGCCCTGCCCTGCCCTACCATGCACACACACACACACACACACACACACACACACACACACACCAAGATGGGTTTGTACCATGCACACACACACACACACACACACACACACACACACACACACAGAGTCGTTTCCCTAAACACACACCATAAAAACACCAGTCTGTCTGTCACTCGAGTGCGCTTTAGGCCAATCACAGATGAAGGGGTTTATCCAGCATCTAAACACTGGGTGCAAGGCTCTGTCTATCCGTCTGCAGCCGCTCTCTCTGTTCCCCGTCATCCATGCTTTCTCTCTCTCTCTCTCTCTCTCTCTCACTCTCTCTCTCTCTCTCACTCTTTCTCCCTTTCTATCCCGTTCTCTCTCTTTCTCTCTCACACAGCCTTGTCATTCTTCTCCACACATTCCTCAGGCCTCAACGCTGTGCTAAGTGTGTTATTGAAGGGTGCTTGGCGGGAGTTAAATGTGTATTCCATGACTGAGGGAATCCACCATTTAGGTCCCATCCCCACCACCACCACAACCCCTCTCACTGTCTAAATGTGCTGTTGCTGTCTTTCTCTCTCTCTGTGTGCATGTGCACACGTGTGTGTGTGTGTGTGTGTGTGTGTGTGTGTGTGTGTGTGTGTGTGTGTGTGTGTGTGTGTGTGTGTGTGTGTGTGTGTGTACCAGCCAGGAAAACCAGAGCCAGAGAAAACTACAGCAAAAGGGATTTAGTTGTAGGAGCTTTTCAACACTCCTGAGAATATTTCTTCTTTGCTTATACAGTTGGTTGGTTAGTGTTTGTTATGCTTGTACAGTTTGTTTGTTATGTTTACATGGTGTGCTGTTTTCAATCAATCAGGAGCCATTTTAGTCTGTTAACCCCCAAGCAGGTCACCAAGCAAAAGCTGCTCTCATCTAAATGGGTCCTGAGTGTCCAAAATAAACAAACAAAGGAGTTGGACCCAGTTGTTAACACAGCAAATCCTGTCCAATCCCTCTTCAGTTTTTCTTGTGTAGACAAAAAAAACAAACCATTAAAATAATGCTGCATTTTTTTTAATAAACTAAATGACAGCCATCTCCTACTGAGGCCATGTGGGAATAAACATTGAAATGGGATTAGTTGTGTGATGAAGAGTGAAAGGCTCGCTAGTGGAAAGGCATTAAGATGTTCCCACTGTAATGTAGTAGTTCTCATTGAGGAATACTAATTGCATATGTGTGTGTGTGCGCACACGCACGTGTGTACAGAATGTGTGGTTGAAAATGTGTGTGTAACTGTGACTGCGTGATTCAGTCCATGTGCACTAGGAACTGAAACCTGTCTCTTGTGTTTCATCCGACGTGTGTGTATATGCATACGCTTTGACCTCTCCTGTTGCATGTGTGTCTGATCTATGTGTCTGTGTGTGTGTGTGTGTGTGTGTGTGTGTGTGTGTGTGTGTGTGTGTGTGCGCACTGCCTAGTTTGGCTAACACAGAACAGGCCCAACCAGTGGCGCTGTTTTGCTTGGCTGCCTGACCTGATATTAGTGCCCACAGTCAGAACTGTTTCTCTGCTTGTTGGTTACGTGACCCCTGTACCAGTCCCTTCCTCTCTGACCTGGGAGTAACATAGGGTTCCAGCTACAACATAGCTTCTTTCATCCCAAGGCTCTTTACACTTTCTCTCTCTCTGTGTGTCTTTCACTCTCTCTCTCTCTCTCTGTCTCTCTCTCTCTTTCTCTCTTTCTTTCACATGATCTTTATTTCCCTCTAAAACTGTCTTCCCCCCACTCACGTTTGTTCTCTCTCTCTCTCTCTCTCTCTCTCTCTCTCTCTCTCTCTCTGGGCCCTGTTTTGTCTCACTCATAATATAGTTCCGACCACAAGAAGCAGCCTGAGTGAGAGGCACATTGACAAGAGACCCAGTGCAGCGAGTCTGCTGTTTCAGCATTCCAGCGCCATGATGTTCAGGCCACGCACATGCGACTCTAAGACCCCAATCAAGAAGCCCCTTTGTTCTCCACCACGCGTAGCGCAGATCAGCTGGCCTTCTGGCGTGGCATAGAATGACCACCGCCATATAAAACCAAATGAAGTAATGATGTGAATTATTGACATTGTACTGTGCTCGACCAGAGAACAGTGTTTCCCATTATGTGGAAGCCAGCAAGGATTAGTCACGCATCTTGTAGTTTTCTATGTAAATCAAAAGAAAAGGTTGAGGCGATTAAAGTCTGCAGATGGTCAAAGCGGGGATTCAGTGAGACTGCTGGAGATGGGATTCAGTTGGATTTTGTTTTAGGCGGTGCAGACAATGTCCTGTTGATGTTGTTCAGGAGTCTCCCAATCCATATTGTTTCCGACAGCACTAAAGGAGAATATTTTCCTCTCGTATTCCCAGTGGAATGCAGTGAAATCGTCCACTAAAAAAACTGTTTATTCCTAGTGTTATAGTTTCAAAGACTGATTATGCTGGGGAGACTGGGATGAGTTTAAATAAAACAAGCCGGTGAGAAATTGCCGAAGCTCGTCTCAGTCAGCCACAGTTCTGTCGGCTGGGATAGCAGACTAAACAAACACACATATCTGAGTCACGTGTAGAATATTGCCGAGAAATCATGAGTGTCTTTTATTCCCTTTCTTTCTCTTTATTTTCTTTCTTTCTTTATATTTACCCAGCTGTTTCTTTTGCCATACTGTTTATTAACAGCACCCATCTCCCACACATCACACACACAAACACACACATACATCCCACCTCCTGCGAGCTGTGAGCCCACCCAGCCACCAGATGGAGGTGTTAATCTCTGAGTTGGCAGTGGGAGCAGGGGGTGCTATTGCTACCTGCAGATCAAGCGCTCTCCCACATGCCTCCATCCTCTCTGCAGAAGCCTGCCTCATGCTGTCTGGAATGCTTTGCGCCGTGGCACCAACCACATTAGGTTGGCTGGCTGTTTTGTTTTGATGAAGATAGTGTGAGTGAATTTCCTCCTTTTTGGGCACATATCACTTCTTTTGCTCCATGTAATCAAAAAGAGATGCCAAGCCAAGCGTTTATTTATGGAAATGGCATACTTTTTTATCTGTTATTTCGAGTAAAATTGCATCAAGACTTCCATTTTAAGTAATTTAGTTTTCATTATCACACAATTATCAACAATTGTGAGCAGAGTCACAATTATTATGTAATAAAATAGATAAGTAGATTAAGTTAAAGTATGCTCTTGAAATGCTGATTGGTCAGAAAATCGAACTGCCCTGCAGCCTAATTATTTGCAGCAAACTTTAGTGCCAATGCTCACCCGCCTCTTAACAAGAGATGTCTGTAAATTACTCCCCACAGTCTGAAGAGAATGGGCCTGACCTCTGGCTCACTCTTTGAACTCTGGCCCTGACCTGTAATAGCTACCATGACCCAGCATGAGTCCATTCACCCGACCCCAACTGGCCACAGCTTCCCATGGGGGCTAGCGCCTCACCTGCCCTCGTCATCCCCAAGACTTACATAAGAGAGAGAGAGAGAGAGAGAGAGAAACGAGACAGGATCCTGGTGTCAGAGGTTTTACTCATGGAAAAGCTGGACCCCTTGTTTAACAGTCAAATGAACTACGGTGATTACAAATCTATAAACGACAGCAATTAAAAGCCTATAAAATAAAGAGCCACTCTCATTCAACCCTGAACACAATCACTTGACAGAGATTTGTCTGCCTGCCCACTGGAGGGCTTGGATGAGCGAGAAGCAGGCTTCCTAAAAAGAGGCTGCTGTTCCATTGACGTTATGGCTCTCCCAGTTAACTAACAACTCCCATCTGGCCCTGGTCTGGCCCTGGTGTGGCCCTGGTCTGGTGGTCCAAATGTCTGGGCTGTTTCTGTTATTTGGATGATCCGGTTGTCAGGTGTGGCTGTTTGTTGAGAAATCCCAGTCGGGATTGATTTGAGCTTTTCAACTGATTTTCCATTTTGTGTTGTTTCTACAGCAACTTTTCCAACTACCGGCACCGTTTCAGTATGCCAGGGAACACGGAGAGCCTGTGGTACAGGTAGGAGAAGCACAACACACATACACACACAGCACAACACATCAACAGCGCAGCACAGAACAGTATCTGCAGATCCAGTTGCATAATTTCCAGTAGCCCGTCCAAAAAGCTAAAAAAAAAAGACTACCAGCAGCAGCGGTCTTTAAAGTCCTTAAAGGAGCCGGCCGTGGGGCTGGAGGAAGTGGCTGAGCCCCTGGTGACAGCTCCTTCTGTCAGCCCCGTAACCCTATCCCTCCACGGGGCCTGCTTCTCCTCTCCTGGGCCTTTCCTGTTTAGAGGGAACCGCTGCTGCTCAGGCTCCACTCTGTCACGGCGGACCTGCCGACGCTGAGGGCAGGAGCACTGCAGACAGACAGCCAGCCAGACCGAGACCACCGGCTGGTACAGTATGAGCAGAATGACAGAGTGCATCATGGGATGCTCGTTAGTGGGTGCGGTGGAATGCGAGGGTATTGTGACAACGAATTGAGACCCAGGGATTGCGTTTTTTGCTACCTATTTGTCTATCATAGAGAAGCTATCATCACTTTAAGCTTCTGTTTTCTTTTCCTTCCTTCTCTATTTTCGCTTGCACATTTTCACAGTGTGTGTAAATTATAGTCACCACACGCTCCATTTAATCCCCACTGTCTTCACCAGGCTCCAGTATTGTCCTATGGGTCTTCTTTCCCACCCGCAATTCTTTTAAAGTTGTGGAAGGGTTGAAATTACAGTCAAGGTTTAGAATACTGGTCGTCTGTGCCACAATGTACACCACATGCACCTATGGTAAAGATACATTTAAAAGAATGGGAGCAGATGAGATTGTATCAGTGTGTTAGTCCCATTTGGTTTTCGAGGAAAATCTCTGCATTTTGCGGGCTTTCCAAGAACAGTCATCTACACAACTATTCGGAAGAATCATGAAATTGGGATAGGAGGCACTTTTATGGTCGACCTTATTCATTATTATTGCCGTTCCCTGCTGCTGGAATAGTCCCCTATCACTATTTTGTTTCTTATGCGGTGAATCAGCCGTTTGACTTAAACGCGTTGGTTCATTCCGTTCCGTCGCTCCTCTCCTGGGGGGATTAGTGAACGTGGGGAATGGCTCAGTGTAATGGCAGTGTGTCAAGACTGTTTTCATAATTGATTCCACCAAATAACTGTTCAGAGGATTTGTGCAACCCTGTGTGTGTGTGTGTGTGTGTGTGTATCACTTGCTGTCTGTCTCTTGGGTCTCTAGCCTTGTGTATGTGGTCTATCCGCAGCTGGAACATAGGACCTGTCCACATCATTTCCTTCTCCACAGAGGTCTACTTCTATCTCAACTATGGCCTGGACCTTCTCTTTAAACAGTACGAGTGGCTGCAGAAGGATCTGGAAGTACTGCAATTTTGCCCTTTAAGATCTTACCTTATCTATTAAGCTTAAACCAGAAAACAAGCAACAACAAACAAATTGTTCAAAACACTTCTAAACATTAATTTACTCTCTCCTAAGCGAAACAGATCTGCAAAAAGTTGAACATACTTCTTAATGGCAGGTTTAAAAGTTTTCCTGCACACCTGATTTTTCGTGTTTGTCTCAGGAGGCCAACAGGCCGGAGAGCCGAGCCCAGAGGCCCTGGATCATCACCATGGGCCACAGGCCAATGTACTGCTCCAACGCAGACAAGGACGACTGCACCCAGTTCAACAGCTGTGTATGTACGACTAAAGCATAACTCAAAGATTTGCTGGTAATATGTGGAACTAGTCTCCATGTTTTATAGATGGTCCACAATGGTTTTACTTGTCTAATCTCTTAGGTAATGGGAAGAGTGCTTTAGCATCTATGCACATCCGCAAGCTTGTATTGATTGCACAGCACCCGTTATTTGTTTATTGGCACAGTTCAGTCTGACTTTTTTAAGTCTTGTCATTGTAAAGTAAGCAGACTGATCAGTGAAGTCCTTCAGGATTTCAGTTCCAGAAAAGTATGCACTTCATGCACAGCCAATGCTTTGTGCAGTGCAGTGTCCTTTTGAACTGGGTTGGCAGAGTTGTGTTGCTTTGTGGCGGCTTTGAGTGTCTTTTTGAGCCAATCTGCAGCATCATGATTACAAAGTGTGAACTCTGATGGTTCCAGTCATCAGCAAGAGAGGCCAGCGATCAAACAGGCGTTGCTGAGGTGTGCTCTGGCTGACCCAGGCTGCGCCGGACCAGAGGTCCAAGCTCCCGTGTGCATATCACCCCTGGCCTGACAGGGTAATGAACAGAGGATGGAACCAGAGACGACCTAGGAGAGGGCAGGAGGGTTTCGAACTGGGGGTGGAATCTTGACTCTGGCGCCAGGCGCGTGGTCCTGCAGCCCTGTGTTTGTGGGGCCTCCACACCAGACATAAATCCAGCGCAGCCAGCTTCATGAGCACTCCTCGAAATCCGTCACGTTACAAATTAATGAGGGGAAAATAAACTCGGCTTTCATTTCCAAAGCTTTGGTTCAGCGGAACACCATTAATTTGTCGTTTTTTTTTCATAGTGGCCAACAATTTGTCATGAGGGATAATCGTAGCCATGCTTTTTAAGAAGGGAAGAAGGGAAGTGACTGAATACTTTTCAGAGTATATCTTCTGTTGTGCTTTGTCAGGATGTGCCCCAGGAGGCCTTCCTAGCTTATGTAAATGGGAGCCCATTAGGAAGATTTGCACCCAGACGCTTTGCCAGGCATGTTAATCGCTTGGAGTGTTAGGGGCTCTGTTCCTACGGAAACAGCCATTTCTGGTGCTATGGAATGGTCATTCTCTTCTGCTGCTGTTACTGTACATCTTCAGTTTGAAACAGTCCGTGTTCTTGTCACAGCAGACAGTTCCTAGACACTAAAAGCTACACATCCAGATGCATTAGCTCTGCTGCAATAGATCTCTCCAAGAAACAAAAAATGTGTTAGCATAACTATATAAATATAGCGAAACAAAATATATTCAGTTCTAAAGTATTTCAACTAGATGCATTTTATAATTTTGAGATGAACTGTTTTGTTGTCATTAGTCCTAGAATCGTCTTTATGAGGAGATTTCTCTTGACTGAAATTAAGTTATAGCAGTGATGCTTTCACTTTGGAGTGAAAAAAGGTTTGGAAGTGGAGTGGAGAAATATGGCGCGAGTTGAGGAAGCATGATTTCAGACTGAAAGTATTTTAAAAGTAAGGGTTTCGGATCGAGCTAAACCGACTGCAGTATCAGATTTAATTACTCCTCCAAACGTAAACGTAATTCCTCTCCTCTTCTCTCCTCTCCTCCGCTCAGATCAGGACTGGACTCAATAACACCGACCCCCCAGCACCTGGGCTCGAGGATCTTTTCTACAGATATGGTGAGTCTACATCCTCGTCTGATGCTGTCATCCCATGGTCAGGTTTGATGATGTCACGTCATGGCCATGCTGTGGCTGATATGGTCAAACTTCAGACTCCTACTTCTAGATAGTGAGATTTTTAATGTGTTTAACAAAACATTCAACGTCAGTTCTGCCATTTCTGGTCATGTTTTGTATCGTCAGTTCACATATACCAGTAGTTGTTTTCCTTCTCAGTTATTCTATTAGGGAACCTTTTATGTATTTCTTTGACTAAAATCCACAAATTGCAGAAAACCACATGGAAGTGCAGCCGTCAGCCAAGCATACAGAGATTATACAGAGTATTCTCTGTGGTTGGGCCGTGAGTCCGTGCTAGACTGATTGCTGCCTCTAGTGCGTTTCTCTTGTGCTGTGAGTCACCGATAACCTGACGTCTGCTCCTGGTTCTGGTGCATTGCACAGGTGTGGACCTGGAGGTGTGGGCCCATGAGCACAGCTACGAAAGGCTCTGGCCGGTTTACAACTACACGGTGAGCTCCGCTTCACCCATTCACAGAGTATCCATTCAGGCCAGGTTCACATGGTGACATGTTTAGTTAAGGAAAACTGTACTGCACTAACTTTTTAAGCTGGCTTTTTGTCCTTCTTCAGATCAAAGGTAGTTGGAGAAAGACTAAGTTCAGTTACTAAGACTAAGAACATAGAATGTTGCCAGAGCAGGTGCATTTAGATGCAGACATGTTTTTGTAGTTTTCACATATCTGTTAATGATGGACATTTGTATTACTTAAAGAGCCGTTTTAAATGTGGATGTAAAGAACAGGGATATACAGCATTTATTAAGTAATGTATATTGACTGTTGACTGTGGGTTGCATGTGATGTTCTGTGACCACCACAGGTTTTCAATGGGAGTAAAAATGAACCGTATGTGAATCCTAAAGCGCCTGTGCACATCATCACTGGATCAGCTGTGAGTATCTGTCATACGCCTGCATGCTCTGGGAACTCTTTTAAACAACAGTCCTCATGCTTCAGACCACAGTCTCAGAGTAGACAGTCAATCAACTGACACAACTCTGTGTCCAGTAAACAAATCAGCCTGCTGAGTGGCCATCAAGGCCACAATTAGGTCAAGTTTATCACCATTACAGCCACACTTGCCTGATTGATATGACTATTTGTTTTTTTGCCTTGTGCTCAAACAAGCCCTTGGGCCAACATCATAGACATTTCACACACTTGGATATTTCTCCCAATTCTGTAGGTTAGATTGTTGTAAAAGAACAGGTAGTCACACAGTGCAAGAGGAAACAGACATCCCATAATTCTTTGCTCTGAAAGTGAGAAGTCAGAGCCAAAATGAACTCAGCTCCAAAACTCCTGCTGAACCACAAGTTTTTCAAATCACTCAATGCAAATTGAATCAGCTGAGCACTTTCCAATTTTCACTTTTCCAATCGGAGCAATAGTGTTTGTAACTCAAATTGATGTGGATATTTAATACATATGTGTAAACATTTAAAGGTCAAACACCTAGCCTGCAATCAAGCCGCACTGAAATATGGATGGCTTGGAAACGCACCCAAATCATTTTCATCTGGATAAAACAAATAGGAAAAAAGTGTCTCTGGAGTTTCCCAAGGCCTCAGAGCCGAGTGAGTGACGGGGGGGTTGGAATATGTTTGCTCCTTCCAGGGATGCAGGGAGCGGACGGACCCCTTCGTTCCTGACTTCAGGGCCTGGAGCGCGTTCCGAAGCACTGACTATGGCTACGCTCGGATGCAGGTGTTCAACTCCAGCCACCTTTACCTGGAGCAGGTATCTGATGACAAGGTGAGAGCAGTCTATCCACACCTGACCAGAGTTATGTGAGTTAAAGATGAGGTCCCCCTTGATGTGTCTGCTCATGACTGGTCTATGTAAGAATGAAGACTCATGTGACCATGGTAATCCTGTGCATGACTAAGACTGGTCTCAACACCTCTATTGGAGAGAGGCATATGAAGACGTGCTGGCTGATGTGCACATCCCTGACACTGTTTAAAAGCCATAGGCTCCAGGGGCAATGCTATATGGAAAGCAGTTCTGACTCATTTGAGCTCAGATGTGAGGGTCCTGTATGGTCTGCAGTTCATATAGATCCACTTATATTTGTATAATAACAAGAGTTGTTATCACTGATTAGTTACTAAACAATTAGCCAGAAATCACTTGTAATGACACTAATATCTTAGTGACAGTTAAACAAGTTAATCATTGCTAACAGTAATGAGTTGAGGTTGATGCCGTTGATGCTGAAGATGGCTTGAGTACTGATCATTGCTGGTTTTCTCTACAGAATGGGAAGGTCATAGACAGCATATGGCTGGTAAAGGACAAGCATGGCCCAGAGGCATGGCTCTGAGGAGTCTTCTGGAAGTGACAAGATCACAGGAAATGGACCTGGACCTGGACCAATCAGAATCTCTCAGGAAATACACTGTTTGACCTAATCAAAGGTGGACTGCACTTTAATCTGTGTAAAATCAGCAAGAGATGATTTTTTTATTAAAAAGGAAAAATACATATGAGAAAAAATCCAAAGGCAAGCAATGCAAACAAATGCTCTCACTTTTAGGATTAATCAGATGCACTTGTGAATTGGAGGTCACGTTTGAACCCCGGTATGATTCCAGAGTGCATGTAGCCAGACGTGCACTGTTTACTTCCCCCGAAAGGAAATTGGCGCTTCTCAGATCAGAAGGGAAAAAATGAGTCCATTAAACAGAACGAGAATTACAGAAGTGCAGGGGAATGGATGGTAAGTGCAAGGGAAGTGCAGCTAGCAAATACTTTTTGGCCTGTCTTAAATGTGTCAAGACAAGCGATCAGACAAAAGCCTTTTTCTTTCCCCTTTTCTGTTGACAATAAGGTTTTGTTGTTGAGCGTAATGGACATCTAACACATCTATAATTCTCTTTTCGTGTCCTGCTGGTACGCTGCGGTCTCAAAGAGCCCACACCAGTGTTTACACACGTTTGGAAAGTGTACGACTACGAAATCCTTTCTTAATCTCCATCTTTTATGTTTCTTTTGTCAAACACTCCTTTTACAATAATGTACACAGTGACTTTGATCTAGACAACAGATATTAATAAATCCTTTTTTTCCCAATATGCAGTGTCTGGCTGTGTCTGTGTATGCTGCACCACCTGGTCTAGATTTCTCCAAACAGTGAATTCTTTCAGGGGACAGATGGTTAGTTCTGAAAGTGGCTATAAAGAAGTCTTCATAGCTGAGCGATAATGTCATATCAACAAGTTTGGAGCCTGTCTATCAACTTAAAAAGAAACAGCAATCTCTCTCCCCTTTCTTTCCACTGAGACACCCATCTAGATATTGGCAGCTTTAAGTAGTCTGCTGTTCTCTCAAGCATGATCTTGACGGGACCAAAAGACGTTTCAAATGACCCGGCGACGGGGGCACCAAGACTGGCAGGCAGGCAGACACGCACCTCGCAGAAGCTGAGTTATATAACACAACACATGCCTTCAGCTGCCGCAGAGACATGCTGGGCCAAGGGCTTTAATGCCCTTTGCAGAGGCATCTCCCACATGCCTGGCTGTAAGTCCCGTTGGCTGCCGTGCCGTTAATGCCTAATAACCGCACAGTGCCACTCGGGACTACAACATGGCAGTGGCCCAGCTCCACTGCTGTCTGAATCATATGGCTCCAAACAGTTCCAACGTTTGACTTTTTTTTTTTTTTTCAGGCGTACCTATGGCTCTGCAAATAAGGATACGCGTCTGTCTGTCTGTGTGTTTTCTGCTGAAACAGTGTACTGGTAATGGATGCCATGGAAAACAAAGCATATATATTTAACAACTACACAACTACATTCCCTGAAGCGTTGCTAAAATAAGCCCAATATGTCCCCAGGATACATCCAGCTGAATAAATGTGGTATAGAATGCGCCAGTCCAGAGCTCCATTTACAGACATTTGAGTCAGCCAAATAAATAACTTTGAAGAGCATTTAAATTTGACTGCTTAAAAGAACGGAAAAGAGTTATGCATTCATCAGGTGTTAGATCATGGGTATATTAAAAAAGAGGACATTGTGACTTTTCAGGGTCATATATTAAAATGATCACTGTGGCTGCCCTCCATTTGTCATCTGGCAAATGATCTGACATGCACATAAAGTCGACTTTAAATTTGCTACGCTTCTTTTTGGATTTACTGACTGTCAGATGGATCTATTGACTGTGTCCCATACTCATTATAGATAGCACAGCTTTCACTCACTCTATACCATGCAGAAGTGATGGAAGGATGGTTGGCTTGTATCATTATGAAGCTCTAAACCTGCTGAGTCAAAGTTGAAAGTTTATTTTCAGGGCTTTATTTAGACAGGAGTGTTACGAGCAGGCAGGAAATGAATAGGAGACTGTTGGGTGGTGCTGGAGCTGAGAAATGGCCAGTTCTTGGTTCATCACATGACCACTTGTGTACACATTGGTACACATTGGTAACAGCTCTTACACTCCAGGCAAATAAGTTTAATCATGATATCATAATATACACGTACACACACACATTATGTATACCAAGACCAAGATAGAAAAATTGAAAGAGCAGCTGTCTTGCAGATCGGTAGGTATAGATCCAATCCAGTGCGCAAACCTTCCTTAAAACAAAGACTTTTCAACTGCATGTCCCTCAGTTGGTGAGGTGAGGCATTACTTTGACTTTATATAAAACATAGCAATCAAATCCAAGGGGTAGCCTTATACAGTATATGCCCTGAGTGTAGACAGCAGCTGGTATAAGGAAGCTGCACGAGGCTTTTTTAAAAAAGCTGTCCGTAATCAAGGGCTGGAAAACATAAAGAGTTTGTCAAAGACTATTTACGTCTGCAGGTATCTGACTCCATGTGAATCCCTGCCTTAATGAACCCATTGATCAGCATCCAGGAAAGAAAAAAGTCTGCGGGACAGAATAACATGTCACCCGGGATCACGTGTCAGTTGTCTGAAATGGGATCCTATTATGACTGTTGTCACAGCGGGAGCGTAGGCAGCTTTGGCAAAGGACTGGCGGCAGAAAGGGAAGCCGTCTTGCAGAGTGAAGTGATTACTGTTGAGTCCCTCTGTGCCCCTGTTGAAACTGATCTAGATAGAAATCAATTCCAGTCATTTGAGGATGTCGTTCAGTCTTTTGGCACAGTCCTCTCAGGAAGCACTGAGCTATGCTGTGCTTTGAGCATATGAGTGTAGATGTGGTGTGTCCTTTCATCTCCAGCATTAAGGCCTGCCCACACTGCAGACTATAACTCTAGCAATAACTATAACACCTATAGTTTTAACAAACTAGTTGTTCATCCATAAGAACTATGACATCCGGAACTCACATTATAATGATAACAAAGAATGAAGACTTTGTGCAACACTTTGTATGAACAATAGAAATATTGATAGCCAGAAACCATTGATTTTTAAAGGCATCACATTAATATAGCCTTTTTGTTGGTCAGTCTGGACACTCATAGCGTTATAATAGTTACAGTTGCCGTTTTTGTTGGCAGAGTGGACAGGCCTTTAATTTCTCTATCCACAGGAGTTCAGAGAAACTTGAGCTTGAAATTAGACATCAGTACTTCCTGTTAGCATTACGAAATGAAGAGCCTTTCTCATAGAGAAATGTAGGTGACTTGTTTGCTCCATTGTGCAGATGCTGGATTTTATTTCTCTCTCTCTCTCTCTCTCTCTCACTCTCAAATTAATTTTATTAGCATGACCATAACGTTGTACAGTATTGCCAATGCATTTGGGTCAAATGCATCAATTGGGGAGGAGAGGAGGGGCTAACACACAAATAAAACAGAATAATGATAATTGTACAATTATGAACTATGAACTACGGCAATGGAGAGTGTGTGTGTGTCTGCATGTTTGTGTGGGTATGTGTTCATGCGGCTGTGTTTGTGTGTGAATGTGTGTGTGTGTGTGTGTCTGTGTATGTATGAGTGTATGTTCATATTTAGGTAAATAAGTTTCACATCAGCAGGTCCTTTCATTATGGCAGGAATATCCATATTGAGCGGCAAGGAGGAGGCATTTCTCTTTCTCTCTAGTGAGGTATGAAAGCCTGTCCTCGTCGCTCGCTTGCAGGAATTCAGGGAGAACATTTGCCATGTTTTCAAAACAGGTTCTCCTAATGTTTGCATATTTTGTGCACTGTGTCAGGAAGTTTATCTCTGTCTCTACTGTGTTTAGGTCACAGTGGTGGCACAATCTAGTGTCTTTTGGCAGCCATGTTTGTCTGTGCCTTCCCACCTCTATGGCCAAACTGTGTTCACTGGGTCTGTACTTTGTCAGTGTAGTTCTCAGGTTTTTGTCTTGAATGTGTGTCAGGTAGGGTGCTAGTTTATATTCTCTGTTTAAGGTCAAACAGAATTGCATTTTACTTTGATTTTTGTTTAATAGTTTTTGTAATTTGGTTTATCCTAATTTCAGTTGCTTTGAGATTCAGATGCTGTGGTGTCAGTGGGGTGTGTGTGGAGTGGTCTGACGACATCAAACTTTGTCTTTGTCCATCTCCTGGTACTGAAGGGCTTTATGATGGAATGAGCAGGGGTCACTACTTTTCAGGTGTTTCCAGAATTTGATCGCTCTTTTCTGTATTTCTAGAATTAAAGGATATTGGAAAAAGGAAAAGTTTATTTTTGTTTTGGTTTACTTGTTTTTCAATTAGCGTGTGTAATATATAAATGTGATCAGAAGTGCGATAATGGATAATTTGGTAGGAATCCAATTTGATGTTTAGGAAGAAAGTTTAGGACTCTTGAATTTATGATACTACAGCATAGCTTCCCCAGATTGCTGTTTACACAAATGCTTCTGTAGCTGTGAGGGTCGAATTTGTCACCGGATTGGAAAATTGGGGTAATGAGTGCTTGTGTCCAGATCTCAGGGTAGTAGCCTACACTCAGAACCATGTTGAATAGCTTTATGATGGCAGTTTGAAATGTTGTGCTATTGCTTTTCAACATTTCATTCAGTATATCATCTAATCCTGGATTTTTCTTATGTTTCTTTTCAGATCCATTTCAATAATAGGGAAGTCCACAGGGTTTTGATCATGTTTAATAGTGGATTCTAATTTTTCAAGTGATTGGTGTATGTGGTGTTGCTTGCTCCACATTTGTATCTGAATCTATATTTTGACATAACGTTTGGAAATAGTTTGTCCATATTTCCCCATTTTGAATGGCTAATTCTTCCTTTCTGGTTTGTTTCAAGGTGTTCCAATTTGTCCAGATAGTATTTGAATCTATTGACTTTTCTATTACTTCCAGGTGCTTTCTGGTATACTGTGCTTTTTTGATTTTGAGTGTACGTTTGTATTTTCTAAGCGTCTCATAAAGGCTGCGGAATGTGCGGATATTTATATTATTTGGGTCTCTATGTTTTTGGTTAGATATATTTCTTAGTTCTTTTCTTATGATTTGACATTCTAGATCAAAACAGTTGTCCTCCTTTTTCCTAACGAGTCCCCTCGTCATTGGCAATGTACAGACCCAGGCTTCGACATAGTTGTAAGAGATCCTTCCCATTCCGATTTACTAATGGATCAAAGTTCTTCCTGTGAGTAGATATAATATTAGTAGGGACATTTTTTGTAAGAAAATGGTCTCCTTGGGTGCTCAAAATATCAGGCTGTGAACCTGTTCGGGCATTTAGATCACCACATATCAGTACATTCCCCTGGGCCTGGAAATGAAGCACCACATATCAGTACATTCCCCTGGGCCTGGAAATGGCACATATCCTGTAGTATGGGGAATCTGATGGAGGGATGTATATTGCACACAGCTATATCTGTCTCTGTTGATGTTAATGTTTTTCTAACTTTTAACCATATATGATATTTTCTCTTTTTTATGATGTCTATGTGGTTGTGCAATTTTGATTTATACCAGATGATTGATTGATCTCTCTCTCTCTGTCTCTGTGAGTTTGTGTCTGTTTACTGAGCCTTCTTGGCTTCTGGAGGTCAAGGGATAGTGCCGGCTTGTTTAGCATGTTAACGTGGGCAGACGGGTGCCCCTCTCTCTGCCCAGGAAGTGAGAAGAGGTCATCTGGCTGTTTGACTTGTCTCATATGCACAGACAGGAATGCAGGTTGCACATTCCCCAAGCACAAAGCACAGATCTGGAAGCCATTACCAGTCTTTTTCTGGAGGATATGATAAACGTGGCATTGGGAGACCAGCCCACTCAGCTGCCAACCGAGCTTACCAGCTCAGATGCCTGCCAGACCTAGGTTCACATCTATGTAGAGGCTACCGTTTGCGGATGTGAATATCCTCTTTAACCAACAAGAACTCATCTGGATTCTTCTTCCATTCTTGGGTTGACCTAGCCTGGCGAGCCAGACCCACATTAAAATGTAGGGTCTGGGCACTCACCGTTCGCAGTGTTCAGTCCGGAATAGAGAAATGTAGGTGACTTGTTTGCTCCATTGTGCAGATGCTGGATTTTATTTCTCTCTCTCTCTCTCTCTCTCTCACTCTCAAATTCATTTTATTAGCATGACCATAACGTTGTACAGTATTGCCAATGCATTTGGGAATTGGGAATTCAAGCCAAACCGTTGCAACTCTGCCATCAATCATTATGTTAAGCCCACCAAACGACTCTATACACGATTTCAATGCCCTGATTAAGTTTCGATTTCTGGAGCTCACAAGCCAACGGAGAGTTGCTAGACTAGGGGCGCGTCTAGATTTCTAGGCTAGGGTTGACCCTTGTAGTCTGTTAAAGTTACACTAAAGTTACACTTACACTAAGATTTTCACCTTAATATAACCTTTACAAAGCCAATTTGATGGTAAACGAACTTGTAATAGGGGAATCGTTTACCTATCCATACAGCATAGCCGTGGCGAGTTATTAAGGGCTCACATTTTAAACTTGCCTAGACATCCAGACAGCTGTATGAATTTGTCCAAGCTGTTTTGAGTGGCATTGAACAAAAAGTCTGATCACAACCACCTGCCTGTCACCATATTGGACATCCTGAACCTCATCAACTAAATTCATTTTACTTTCAAATAGAGAATTAAGGAGTGAAAGGATGTATACCTCCCCAAGAGAGAAATACAGTTCTGATGATTTAGGATATTTCACATAACACAAGCCGAACAAAAGGAAAAGTAGAAATAAAAAGCCAAAGCCAACACAAATCAACCACTCTCAACACAGACACACAGGATCAACACTATCAACCACTCTCAACACAGACACGCAGGATCAACACTAAAGATGCCTATCTGCATGCTCCTCATGACAGCTCTGTCTGGGCTTATTCCTGTGATATAAATACCAGAAGGAGGATATATACTTGATACGTCCATTATACGGGCAGCTGATGCTGGCAGTTC
The DNA here is from genome assembly GCF_017589495.1 of Alosa alosa. Classification (NCBI taxonomy): domain Eukaryota; kingdom Metazoa; phylum Chordata; class Actinopteri; order Clupeiformes; family Clupeidae; genus Alosa; species Alosa alosa. The sequence continues at coordinate 30,091,510 of NC_063207.1, forward strand.
AAAACAAGAGTGCCGTCCAGAAGGCTGCTGAGAGGCTCTGCGGTGGATCCACACGTGGTTTGTTTATGTTTCAGAGAAGGCTGGGGCCTTCCTCCCCCACTTCCAAAACATTCTCTCCTGAGAGGGAAAATATTGGGTGGTATTACCACCCTCCTCCCCAAAACACACACATCGTGAGGGAGAGAATGTGTGTGTGATGTGGTGACAGTCAATCTTTCTAGGATGTTATAAAGGTTTTTTTAAAGACATTCTCTGGCTGGACCCTGAGGTGCACAAGCGATTTCACCCCTCCCCAAGCAAGTTTGCTTTCTTGACCACAATGCCACCGTTCTGGAGAATGAGAGGGAGAGAGTGAGAGTCGTCCTCCTCAGCCCACTACAAACAGTGCCCCCGCACCCTTGCTCCCTCCACGTCTTGGGCCGTTGTTTCTGCAGCAGAGCTTCCCTTAATCACTGTGCGTCTGCCTTGGCAGGCTCAGGAATGCGGCAGCCACAGAGCGCCGCAGCACGAAGGCTTTGAACCCCCTAACCACTGTGGTCAATCTGAAGCAAACACACACAGTGGCACACACAGTGCTGGCGGCAGAAGAGGCACCACCGCCACTGCCACTACCACCAAAGCAGCAGCGCAGTGCACGGTAGCCCCGGGTCCGCAGATGTTTTTCAGGGGGACATGTGCCGGCACGGGTGGTGTGGGGGTGGAAATAGGGAACACATTTTCATGCTCCACTACTGAGAGATGTAAAGGAAAGTGGATTAGGGGACTTTAATGAAAAGCAGTATATTATTCCAGGGAGCTTGTTGGTGCTGGGGGCCTGAGGTCAAAATAACAGAGAGTAAAATGTGTAAAATTTGCCTCCAGTGCCTCATCAGGACACAGCCTAGAGAAGTGGATGGACCTTCAGAAGAGCCATCTCCATCCACATTTGCTTTTCAAAAAGTATCCACTCAAAACCTCAGTCGAATTCCCTTCATTAGGTAGGAAATGGTAGGAAATACCTCTGTTGTATATTTGTAATTACAGTTAACTACAGACAAACTTTGTTTTATTTGTGTGTCGATCCATCCATCTAGGTAAATGAAGACATAGTGTGTAAAATGTTTGTGAATTGTCTCTTCATGTTATTATTTGTTCTTTCCTCTCGCCAGATATTTCTTGACATGCGACTTGGGAGTTTTGGAAACCTGTGCGGACCTGCAAATGATCAACTCAGACAAAAGGTCTTTGTTATATCATAGCTAGAGCCCCATCTGAAGATGTTGGGCTGTGATCATTTAGCACTACGAACAGTGCCATCATGGATCACTGGGATGCTAATTGTAATCAGATGACAATAAGGTTTAACGCAACAAACAAACAAAAAACATCCATCATTTGTGCCATGTCACTGAGCAAACTCAAGTGCAATCCTCCTTCCTTGTTTCTCTCTCTCTCTCTCTCTCTCTCTTTTTCTTTCCAGCCTGTTTCTGCATTTCCAGGGTGAAGCCAGCATAGTTTCAGTTGACTGGCAGTACACCCAAGGTGCAAGAGGGTGATCATTGTGACGTCCACAGACTGTACAAATGGTCTCCCTTTTCGTTTGGCAAGCCAGGCGGGGGAGGAGACATTCACATGGCACAAGTCACCCTTGTTTGGTAGCGCATCATGCATAAAACTCTGGTGTTTTATTTCCCCATATTGCCTGTGTTGTTCTGTGGGAAAGACAGTCAAGACTCAGGAGGGAAAGAATTTCCAATGTGAAATCATCTGAGGTCTGAAGTAAGGAACACCACAACTCAAAGACGTTCACATGCCTGGCTGGAACAACAGGGCTCGTATGCAGTCCTGTGTAGACTCGTCTGAAGCGCAAACAAATACTGAGTTGATTAGGTTCCTCTTTTTTGATGTGGTTTAACATTTGATCTGGTTTTAAATGCTGCCACTGATTCTGAGCCCTGTGGCTTTGGCCGTTGTGCTGACCATTACCAGGTTTTCCTCTTTCTAAATGTGTCTCGGCTTATTTGTAAAACACACCTCGGGCTCCTTGGCACCCGACTTAGCCAGACACGCAGACTTCAGACTGACTACCCAACACAACCCCCCACTCCCCCCTTCACTCTGTGGCACTGGTGCTTGGCACAAAGCACATAGGGAGTGCGCCCTGCTTTGCACAATACCTACCCTGTTTGCCATGCCCTCTCTTCAACCCACAAGGTCAACTGGGACCAGCCTGCCAGGCAGACAGAGAGGCCTTACCCCTGACTGCCATACGGTCCTCTCCTGTGTCCAGCATGCCTGTACACTGAAGACGCCATTAATTAAATACCAGAGAGTGTCCACCCCATCCCACAGCACAAAGAAGCCACTAATATCCCGGATCACCTAGAGCCAAATGTGCCAGTGAGCGCTGCCGTACCCAAAGAAAGTGCTAGTGGGGTCAGGGATATTGCTGGTGGTCCCCTGGACTCTCTTGAGTCTGGGGCCCAGAAGTTGTGGGTAAAATACAGGGCAGTGCAGCGGTCGGCTCTTGAAGGGAAGCCACCGGCTGCATTCTTGCCTGCCTGCCTTGTAGGTTGCCTGGCTCTGGCAGTTCGTGAGTCCGAGTGAAGGCACCACGGGCGAACAAGCTAGGTATTGTTCGGCGCACAGGGTGCTCCGTTTGTACATTGAAAGCCCCCACCACTGTGCCAACTTCCAGTGCTACCTCAGAAACAGAGAGAGAGGGCCGGGCATTGCAGAGGACATCGCAGCTGCCTTCCTTTCTGCCTGCCTGGCTGCCCGGTTGTCGTGGCTGGCCAGGCTGACTCTGGGGAGATTTCAGGCCCAGTAGAGGGCCTTCTGTTTGGGCTCAGAGGAGAGGAGGTTCCCCGTGAGGAAAGAGTGGAAAAACAAACACTCTCTGGCTCAGTCACGCAGAATGTGCTAGATGAGGTCTGAGGTGTGTGTGTGTGTGTGTGTGTGAGTGTGTGGTGTGTGTGTATATGTGTGTGTCTATGTGTGTGTGTGGTGTTAATATGTGAGTGGGGTATTACATAAAAGAATGATACGTGAGAATCGTGAAGAGAACTTGAGAAATGCATTGGCTTTGTGCATCTAAATGTGTGTGCCTTGGTGTGAGTGTGTGCAAGTGCATGTGTGTGTGCATGCTGGGGATGTTAAAAAGGAAGAAATGTGCTTGCCATGCGCCGGCACGTGCAGAACACAACTACTGGGTGAAACCACATACCCTGTGAAGCCCACCGTAGGAATCCACACCCCCATGCCTCCCCCACACACACCCCTCCAGGGGTTTTGGCCCAAATACAAATGGACTCCAGGGGGATTAGTGCTTTAAAGGCGACAGATTTATAATGATGGGATGCTTCCCTGCAAAACTTTGTGTAAGGCTACCACAAAAACCACAAAACCAAATTCAGTATGCCGGCCACTGAAAGATTTCCTCTGCGTCGCCATGGGACAACAGGGGCAACTTCATCAGAAACTAATGCCTTCATACTCATCATCATCATCATCATTATTTGAGCTGAAGCTGACTGCTTAGGGGCCCGCTATATCCTGTGTGTCAGCCCACCCCTGTAAAGCTCATCAGTCTAGTGCATTAAGAGTATAGTAAGACATGGCATATTTAGCTATGCACTGTATTCTGGGGTTGAATTTCGAGGAATGAAAACATTCTACTCATTAAATATTCCACTCATTGCTGCAACTTGCACTTATGGGTAAATTGATCATAACTTCTGAACCAAAGGTGATAAATTGATTCTGTTTTTTTTTTTTCACTGAGGAGAACACACATTGTCCATACACTAGATCTACAATAGAAATTAGGTAAAAATTGATAAATCGATATTTTTGTGTTTTTTTTAGGTTGAATTTTGAAGGTATTGTTTAAAAAACAATGTGTGTTGCCCTCAAACATATTAACTATGATGTATACTATTTTAAAGGGCTAGTTCTCCTAATTACAGTGGTGGGTATATTTGATCTCTGCCATGTAGCATATGGCCACACAATAAGCCTTTTTGTGTCACAAGGGCATCAAGTATGAAAAAACAGAATGTTTTGTGTAGTCTGCACGAAACATTTATCATAACTTTTGAACAAAACATGACAAATTGATTGTTTTTTTCACTGAGTAGAGGACAAAATTGTGAATCTCTCATACACTCTAACAGAAATTGGGGGGAGGGGGGGGGATTAGATCAATCTTGACAAACTGATATTTCCATGTTTCTTAGGGTTGAATTTTGAAGATTTTTTAAAAAGGATGTGTGTTCTCATATTTATTAATTATATTTTATACCATGTTAAAAAGGGCTGATTACAATGGTGGGTATACTGTATCTCTGTCATGTAGCATAACCACACAATAAGCCTATTTGTGCCACAAGGGCATAGAGTATGAAAAAATTAATGTTCTGCACAGTCTGCAAAGGGTTAAACTGCCCTTCCAGAGGGGCTGTCTGGGGGTTGTAACATTGGAGATGCTCTCTAGCGGTATGGGGGGAACACACATGTACACTGTCACTCAAATCAATACTCACTATACACAAACTAGCTTCATGTATTAACTTACTTCAGTATTGAGACTTCTTTAAACAAATCATAGTGAATACACAAGATGGAAGGAATTGGATGTGCTAACATTCACACACATTTCTTCTCAAAGTAGTTCTAAATGTTTTGTTCTTCAAAGACTCCAGGGAACAGGGTGGCCTTTTGCAGTGAGCACAAAGAAGTGCATATGCTGATTTGTGTCTGTTATTGGAGCACAGGCTCCAAGGATGCCTATTGCCCACAAATTTGGGGGAAATTAGAAACTCATGTTACATTCAGCGTACTGTTGTTACATAATTCACTGCAGAACAAAACCAATGAATAACCACAGAACAATGGCAGTCTAGTAGCATAATATAAATAACATAAAAGTTTTTTTCATACAATTTTTAATAAAACAGGAGTGTAATCAGAGAAACAAAGCTTTGGCATAACTGTCTGATGTGTAGCTGGAGACATAGAGCACCCAGTGACAGTTCACTCAATCTCCAAGAAGGCAAACAGTAGTGGCTCTTGTTGGAAATTAAATAATATCATTATATTAAAAGCAGATGCACATTTTTCCTCTCTTCTTTGTTTTTCATCCTTCACCCCCAAAAAAAAGAAAAAAAAGAAAATAAATTTCTGGTTCTTTTGCGGATTGGGCAAGGCGAGCCTCTCGCACACAAAGGCCTCTTTTATGGCTGTAGAATGAGAACCCTTCATTTCATTTTAGATGTACCTGGATCCTCCAGTCTCTCTCCCGCATTCCCCCACCTTCCCAACTGCACCAACCACCTCCACTGCTGCCCCTTCTCTGAATACTCAGATAGCACACAGCCGTCCATCTCATCCAAGATCAAAACACCCCCCTCTTTTCATTAGCTCCTGCTTCTTGACCCTCACACTGTCAGGGAGGCCGATGGAGGGAGAGGAGAGGAGAGGAGAGCGATAAAGGGAGGGACCTCACCAAGCTGCCGTCTGATTCTAAGTCTGAGTTTGAGTCTGTTTGCTGTTGTTGGATTTTGCAGACTTGGGTCATCCCCTCTTTATTTATTATGACCGCCACTAGCGAAGCTAGCGAAGCGGTCATAAAAGGATTGTCAAAGTTTTTTTTTTGTTTATTTTTTCGTCATCTACTTCCTGAATTTTTGGTCAACGATACCCGGGACACCGAACCACCAGGGCACATGAAATTTAGTGGGTATGTAGCCCCACTAGACTTTTACGGAAAAATTTCGTTTGGTCCCCGCAATATCATTCTGCTTTAATCGGCCCTCTCTTCAGTTAAGATGTTCAGAACTGCATCAGTGTGTATGATTGTGTATGATTTTAGTCACGATTGTGTATGAATTTAGTCACGATAAGTCGAGCAACGAGTAAGAATGAACTGGTATGATAAGGGATCAGATTCCAAAAACAATTCAGTGGAAATGCATGGATTCCAGATTCTTCCAGTAGCAGCAACTGGAATCCATGCATTTCCACTGAATTATTTTTTGAATCTGATCCCTATCATAGCTGTTCATTCTTACTGGTTGCTCGAATTTATCGTGACTAAATTAAAGATGGTTGCAAAACGCTAAACTTCGTTAAGATACTGTCTGTATAAATCGTCTTGTAAGTAAACTACCAGTGCTTTTTCAAAGTTCTCAATGTCTCGTTTTAAATGTCAGGGCCCTCGGAAGTCTACCAATGAAGTGTGGAGATACATTGAGCCTCGTAAATGGGTGTAAAACAATTATTTATTTGCATGGCTAGCCCGATGCCGAAGCACCACTATTGAAAAAGCTGTTGGTAGCATCGGCTAACTAGCGCCAGATTTCCCCCAAGTACACCTCGCTGCAGCCTGCGACATCAAGCCCCGCCCACATCCAACTCAGCCATGTTTTCTTTGCCTACGTCACTCCCCATACGCTTTGGCTTTACTACCGACCTATGCTACCGACAGCCAGGTAGCGAATTATATAGTATATTGTTTCATATTAGATGATAGAAACTAATGATGTAGGCTAATCACAAATGACATTTCATGCAACCACAGTGAATTTTTCATTTAGGCCTAGGCTAGTTATTGTAATTGGGTTCGTGTACTTTTTCGTTCATTTGATTTCCGGTTTTGAAACAATAACATGAACATAAAAAAAAATGGTCATTTTAAATATTGATGACAATGTGTTCAAATGGAAAACGAGCCATATTTCATTTAATTTAGCCCTCAAAAGTAGAATGGTGTGTTGTTTCATTATCATGGACTATCGGTTTAACAGCAAGAATTCTCCATTACAACCAAATGTAGCCTACAAAGGGGCGATTTTGCTTTATTAACAACAGGTGAACCATAAGCATGCATTGTGTAACGTTAACCGGTTAGATCAAGCTAGACATATCCTCATCTCAAATATAGGCTACTGCCCAGATAGCAACCCGCGATGGTAACGTTAGGCCACCGGCAGTCTGCCGTATAAATGAATAAAGAAAAGGTGGTCAAAGCTGCGACTCGTTAGCCCAGCGGACCGCGGTAGAACCGATGTGGAAAAACTCAGCGGTCCGCCGGCGCCAGCCACTACCTATGACATGAAATTGTTCTCTGAAATTAATAAACATGAATTAAATTGTTCTCTGAAATTAATAAACATGAATTTCCATTTTTTCTACTTAGAATGAAAACCCCAGACGGAAAAATAACTGTAACAGAACCCCAACAGCATCAGCATACTCAAGTATGTATAAGTGTAAATTTTGCGGCATAGCCTATGCATGTCCAACTTGAAATGCTTCCTTAGCCATGCCAAAAAACACCAACATGCAGCAAATCACCAGTTCATATGTGGAGCTGAAAACTGCCCTATCTCCTTCTCATCTTTTCAATCAATGAAGAGCTTCAATCTTGAATTTCCCCTTATAAATTGATATAAAGCCAAGGAGGAATTGTTCGTTTGGAACTAGATGGAACATATGTCACACATGTCTAGAGTTTTTGTGCTTACAAAAAAATGAATCTTACACATCTCCATCTTAATTTTTTGTTTCAGCTAAAAGTGGATCTACAGAGTGACTACGTGTGTCAACACACACACACGTTAAAATGTTCTGTGTTAAAATGTTAAATAGGCAAATGTATGAAATGGACTTTGTGGACACACATGTGCACGCACGCATGCACGCACACACGCGCACACACACACACACACACTGGTTCACTTGAAATGATAAAATGTTATGGCAAATGTATGAAATGGACTTTGTGGACACACGTCTGCACACACACACACACACACACACTTGTTCACTTTAAATGTTCTGATTCTCTGTGACTTAAAATGTATTCTTTTTTCTTAATTGTTAACCTGTTTTTTTTTTTTTTTTTTAGATAGGGACACTGTTGTACTGCCCCTTCCTGTTTTAAGTAATATAACATTGTTGTATCTGTCATTCAAAATAAAGTTCTTGTACTAAAACAAAGTAGTGGGAAATCCTTGAGGGGGCACCATACTTGTTTATTAGGCAATTGCATAACTGTTTTGTTAAACAGTCTCACCATGTGTTCAATTAATGTTTACATATCTGCAGAAGGACAGCTCTTCTTTGCGGGAACAAGACGAGCTGTCAAAAGTAAAGAAGACACCAGGCGGCTCTTCATAGAGTTTCACGACTCACCGTTGGGTGGCCATGGGGGGGGATCGTGAAGGACATTGAAGGCGATGTGTTCAAGGTTTTACTGGCATGGCATGTCTGTTGACATTGAACAATGGGTATGTGCTTGAGCATTTTTTTGTCTTGAACTATTGTCGAAGCTGTAGCCAATAAACTAATAGTTCGTTTCTCAAAGATACTGGAATGTGACAAATGCCAGAAGGTTGGGAAGCCTCTGACCTCTGTGCAACCCTTACAGTTTATAAAGGTACATTTATTTGTTCTTCAGATTATACAACAACACAACCAATTAAATAATGTTTAACGAGTAAATAGATTTAATTTACGTCAATTCACAGGTGTCTGCTGTCTGGGAGTTGGTAGGCATTGATTTAACGGGCCAACTACCAAAAACCAAGGGTGGCCATGAATACATCATGACAGTCACTGACTATTTCTCTAAATGGGTAGAGGCTTACCCCTTAAGGAATAAGTCAGCAGCTGAAGTTGGAAAGCATCTTTGCAGCATGATATACCGCCATGGCTGCCCCAAAAGAATTCTTTCGGACAGAGGAAGGGAATTCGTAAATGATGTATGTGTATGTTCACATGTAAAATACCAATTTCTGCTTGGTTCTGTCTTTTTTTTTAAAATGTGTTTTCTTTTTCCAGCTCAACACAACCCTTTGCAATTTGTTGGGGATCGAGAGGAGTGTCACGGCTGCATATCATCCCCAAACTAATGGCCTCGATGAGAAGACCAACGATAACATCAAGCGGCAAGTTTCGATAGGCTTGTCACATTAAATTACGTTTCACTTTCCACTTTTGATGTCAGAGTAGTCATGACAGAGTCTATCACAGTAAACATTGCATCACAATATAATCATAGATTCACAATCATAGATTGTTAAGCATTTCAGTAGTTATTCACTAACAAAATAAAGAATTCAGTACATCAGTATTTTTCAAGAACAAAACTCCTTGTGGTGGGTGGAGCATGAAATTAAAACGACACATGCTTAAGAAAGCATTTGTGTTTGTATATTTTGTGTTCCTTGTTGTATGTCTAGAGCTCTGAAGAAATTGGTCAATGACAAACAAGACAATTGGGATGTGTTTTTGGAAGCAACATTGTTTTCACTTAGATCAAAAGTACAAACCACAACAAAATACTCTCCCTTTCAACTGATGTATGGGAGGGAGGCAGTATTCCCCTCAGAAGTGCCTGTAGACATGCCGGTCAGTGCTTTTCTAGAGCATATATAAGTACCTTCACAACTGAAAATTATCCTCGTCTTTTGTATTTCAATGTGCACGCTAACATTCAATTAGTTATACTTTTGACTTGCTATGTATTTTGCTATTTTTTCAGCTTTCCAACATTATTCTTCCTGGGGAAGCAAGTTATGGGGCATATGTCACCAAAAAGAAGGGGTCAAAGGAGGCAACAGAAGCAAAGGCCGCAGAAAACATTGCCAAGGCACAAGAAAAGCAACAAGAGGCATCTGCTAAAAAGGTACACAAAAAGCACCAACGAATTGTGTACCGTGTTGGTGATGAGGTGCTGCTATACAACATGAGGAAGCAGGGAAGGAAGGGAGGGAGGATTGAGCCGGATTTTCTCCGGACCTTATGTAATTGCAACACTGCGTGGCAAACTTGTCACATTGACAAATTCTGTAGGAAATACTTTAAAAAACAAATATAATGTGGACCACATAAAGCCCTACATGAGGACCCAAAATGATGACAACTCCACACCAATGAGACCATCAGTCATTAAGTTAACATCTGTTATTCAAGACCACGATGTCAGAGAGGTAACAGCACTACCCGCAAGATGTGCAGCTTAACATGTATAATTTCTTCTTCCTTCATACAATGTATTACCTTTTGTTGTAGTTCAACATGATGTTTAATAACAGACATAGTTTAATTTATAAAAACAAACATGAAACGTAGGTGTCTGTGCTGCCTTTGTAAGACAACTTAAATTAGAAAAGCCCGAATAATTCCAAACACAACGGTCATTGGAGAAAGGCAGGAAGGCAAAGCAAAGCAAAGGCAAAGTTACATACTAGCGTATGTAACTTCGTACAGTAGCGCAGCTCGATAGGCAGCGCAACTCGATATGTCCGTGCTATCGATTTACGCTACGGTAGCTCATCTCGACAAAGGAGCCTAACTCGACACGACACCGGCGATTCCTTTTTGATTTCTTAAAAGATTGAGCTTGGTCTGGCGAAAGCCAGACTAACTATGGACCTCATAGTTGCAAAATGCAAGGTAACATGAATCGGCATATTATTTGCACAAACAATAACGGACAGTAGCTCTTCAACTTGGCCTGTTAAAATGTGTATGAACAGTCTAGCAACGCATTTTATGAAGGCCCTTTTGGACATGTCAGTTATTTGCACCACTGGGTGCATGCAAACTAAACTAAATTTAATTCGCAATAATGTCACGTTTTTACATGGCATAGGCCTATATGCAGTTGTTTGATTGCACGCATGTTTGCATTTTGCAAGGTCTATTTTCTTCGCCTGTCTGTCCCGCCTTCAACACTTTTACATATTGCCTTCAGCGCTGCGCAGCCTCAGGTCAGCTCACTTCACTTGATCAGTTCTTGGCGAACGGTAGTGTCACACGAAGTTAGCTAAACTGCTAGAATGAGCAACAAAAACAAGCATCTTTAGCAGGTCACTGGCCAGAGTGTTTGAGTTGAGAGAGCCGCTGCAGAGATTTCTTACAGAAAAAAAGTCACCGTTAGCTGCACATTTTAGTGATGAGGACTGGGTGTCAAAACTCGATTACCTGTGTGACATATTCGGGTTGCTTAATGATCTCAACCTGTCCCTCCAGGGGAGAATGACGACTGTCTTTAAACTGGCAGATAAAGTCGCTGCATTTAAAGCCAAGCTTGATTTGTGGGGACGACGAGTGGACCGGGATATGTATTTGATATGTTCCAAACAGTAGTTGGGGTTTTGGGAGAGACTGCAGGGCCCTTTCTCTCGCAGCTGGTGCGTGATCACCTTGTTGCGCTTTCAAATGAGTTTGAGCGTTACTTCCCATCCTCCAAAGATCCACGGCAAACCAATGAGTGGGTCCGCAACCCATTTGTCAATATCCCGAATAGTCCTAACTTGTCAGCGCAGGAGGAAGAGCAGTTGATCGAAATTGCAAATGACGGTGGTTTTAAGAGTGTGTATAAGGAAACTGGCGGGTTTTTGGATCAAAACCAAAGCAGAATATCCCGAGATAGCCGTAAAAGCGCTGAAAACGTTTCCCACCACGTATCTATGCGAGGCCGGGTTTTCGGCAATGACTGCAACTAAGACCAAATTGCGCAATCGACTGGACATTTCAAACACACTGAGGGTTTCACTGTCTTCCATCACCCCCATATGGAAGCTTCTTGTTGCAGGGAAACAAGCAGGGCTCCCACTGATTATATTTGTAATGCACGTTTAGTTCCCATGTTTTGTTCCCATATTTTGTTAAGCATGTTCACACTTATAGATGTAGCTTCAAGTTGTTCAATATTCATAGTTCATATTGTTACATTTTCACTTCTTCAAGTTCACGTTTTTCACAAGAGATCGTTACCTTCACTGTTCATACATAACTGGAGCTAGTTCTTTTCAAGTAATGCATGCACAACACATATGGAACATGGAACCCCCGAACCCCCCAACCCCCAACCTCTCTTCTTGATAGCTGTTGAAAACTGCATGGAACTGACAGGGATTGTTTTTTTAATAATAAATAAATAAATACATTATGCTGCTACCTTCTGCTATTCCCAATTACAATGTAGCCTACAGGTGTACCTTTCATCAGTCCAGTTGCAATGGATGGACTGTGATGAACTGCCCTACTTGTGATTGTTTAGATATTTTAAAGATTTTATAACAATGCTACAAATTTTTTGGCAAGTGCTACAAATCTATTCACCTTTGCAGCGCCAGTAGGCTACTTTGTGTGCAGCCCACAAACACACATTCCAAACAAGCATACACAAAAGTTTCAAGTGTGGGGGATGGAGTAGAAGATGGAGACAAATTCATTTAAATGATTTATTTTCGCGGAATGGATGTACAGTACAGGACTGAGTGGCGGTCATATTTTGTACCGCTATGCGGTACATCTAGTTTGAATTAGTGAGTGGTTTTGGATCTTTCTGGATTATTTATTTATTTTCCTCCCATGTTATGTTATTATTGTTGTTGTACCATTGTCATAGTTTTATGTTTGTTTGTAAGCACTTTGGTTCAACTCAGTTGTTTTTAAATGTGCTATAGAAATAAAGTTGACTTGACTTCTTGCCTTGCACTTCAAGTCCATATTGACAAGTAGCTGTAATATTATAGTGTGCTAACCTCCACAACCCAACAGCATTCTATTCTAGTATGCTAACCTCCACAACCCAACAGCATATGAACACTAATGCTTCAAGTGGGATTTGAACTCTCAACCTAAGGATCACCCGTACAAGGCATTATTCCCACTGAGCCACTGTCAATCCTACAGTACATGTTGGCCAGTCACATTCACATAGTGAAAATGTGTATTGGTAAACACACAACAAGAAAAACTCCAAGCATAAAATGAAGGGCTTCACCGGAGTACACCTGAAAACTTTTTGAAATTCTGGGGCAATTACACATTTGTAGAGATGAACACTAATGGATGAAATATAAATATGATAGACGTAATGATGAAGGAAAAATAGTAAACAAAGAAGTTCCACTAAATGTAATAGAGAGTCCCAGCATTCTGATTCTTGGTAACTGATGAGTGTGAATGTTGATTGGCTGATGTCATTCAGGTGCTGTTCAATGGTGTGAATCTTAAATGACCAATAGCATGTGCAGCTTGATCCTAAAGTTTTAACGGGGATTCAAACACTCAACCTAACAAACACCAGCACTAGGCATTATCCCACTGAGCCACTGACAATCCTACATATAGGGTAGTCACATTCACATGGTGAAAATGTGTGTTGGCAAACACACAACATCAAGAAAATTCCTAGCATACATTTGACAATAGAATTAAGGGCTTTATAAAAAAGAGTACAGATCTGAAAATGTGCACTGTTAATGGTATCCACCTAATGATGGTTGTATGGTTGTTATCCAAGAAAAAAAATTACTCATATAGGAATATAGGTGATATAGGATAAATGGGCTGAGTGGTCGAACTTTATTGGCCTATATCTCTGAAATGGAACAACATATCCAAATTATTTTGATAACTTTTGTGAGGCTTTGTCTAAACATTGTCTGAGAGAATTTTGGTAAAGATTTGATCATTTTTGAAGCCTGTGAAACTTTTTATGATGTTTGGCTTTTCTCTAGAGTGCTCAAGGTGCCGGTATGAAACTTGGTGAAATTAATCATGACACTGTCCCCAATCAGTGTGCCAAATTTCACAACTTTTTACCAGACGGTTCTATAGGCTGCCATAGACTTCAATGGCAGAGGATTTATAATAATAATAAGAAAACTAAGAAACACAATGGGTGCCTTCGCAGCTTCGCTGCTTGGCCCCCAATAATTTAGCTGTCTCTCAGAGACTTAAAGATCCAAAAGTCCCAGTGGGCAGCACAGTGCCTTTCCTTCAGAGATGTGACAACTCAGACACAGAGGAGCATAAACAAACCTAAAGCATGATGGCTGCATGCTAGTCACTGTGATTCCTGGCCATGGCTGGCACTCTCTTCCGGACAAAACCCCTCATGAAGGTGGAGGTGGGGATGTATGGGTGTGTGGCGACTGGGAAGCCTCGGGACTTAAGGGGAAGAGATGAGCTCTGTTGTGAGGTTTGGGCTTTGGTCGTGGCCCCACAGTTATGTAAGTCCAGGAGAATCGTTCAAACCCAAAGACAGAGATCAGGAGGCAAATTGGTTCAAATTTCAGCTATCCAAATGTCATGGAGTAGGAGATGGAGACAAATCGACAAGCGTGGTTTATTTTAGCGGAGAGGATGTACAGGACTATGCGGCAGTCATATTTTGTACCGCTGTGCGGTACATCTAGTTTAATTCATTATTTTGCATTAATATACTGTAATCATTTTATAGTAAATACAGGACAATATCAGGACATTTTTCCTAAATGTCAGAGAGTCACTGAGGTCCAGAGACAAATAATAAGTAGCAACCCTGATTCTCAAATAGATCATATGGCAGTATGTTGATAAGTTGGTCACAGTGTGAAAAAATGATAGTTTACCATTTTCATCTACTTATTCACCAGCTACAAGCCAAGGCTTTGTAAGCTAAGGCTTGCCTACATTGGTGTAAAATGCCACTAACTGTATGTCAAATTTTGGGACTGTCAACAACTTCTGATCTAAAGCAGAATCTGATTTTTAAATGTTTATGACCTGAGAATGTTAGTGTGGAGCTCTGCAGCCAAATCTTTCCATCTCTCTAGGATTTTTGAAGAATTCCAGGCACATCACCTTGTGGATGAAGGCTCAGGTGGATCACAGGCAAAGCAAGGCAACACCTCCGGAATGCCAAACAGGCAGCAAGGACTTTCAGCAAGCTTATCTGATGCCGCTCCAGTAAGCTCCAGCAATGCCAGGCTCAAAGGCAGACCACTTGAGGCTCTGGGTGACAAGGAGGCCTGCTGGATTCTTCTAAGAACTCTGTACAGTAGCCTATTCTCTCACGACAGTTTGCAGCTTGCAAACTCCATATCAGTGCTGAGATCATGCCAGTGTTATGTAACTGTTTTGTGTGAGAGGCCATTTTTGTGTGTGTGTTCCTTGTATGGTCATTTTTCAAACCACTCAACCAGACATTTTGGAGTAAAATGAGATGATCCAAATATTACAAGCCCAGTTCAAATATAAAAATTGAATAAAAGAAAATGTCATTATGAATAATGAGACACGTCTACCAAAAATATACGCCTTCATCCCAAATTCCATCATCCAGCAAATTAACTCCACATTACTTTTTCCAGGTTTGATTTTGCTTGGACCCAGAGACTATGGCTTGTATGGTTAGCTGAGCACTTTGGCGACCTAATCCTGTCTGAGTAGGCGTGGTGGCTCCTGCTCGACTCTGCCGTTTGACCTAGGAAGTGATGAACTCCAGCGCTGGGTTTAACACACTGATGGAAAATGGTCTCTCTCTTGACCTCTAACCTTTTGCAGTGACCTCCACCATTGCATGATGGGAAGGGGTGAGGGTGTTTTGGTGACAGAGCAACGCACTGCAAAAAGGTTGCTGCAAAGTCCTTTTTTTGGTGGTCCTCTCATTAACTTATTGTTTTGGTGTACTACAGTAGTACTTCTAGTTGATCTATTTTGTAATCTGTGTCACTGGGTGGGTCCACGGAATATGAAATAATTCCCCTCCATGTCTAACAATAAATGCTGACTTGACTTGTTTGTGTTCTCATGATACCAAAATGATGACTTAGTGCCATGCCTAGGTATCACGATCACAATAATGAAATGATACCATGGCAGAAACCTTAAACATCAAGAAAAGTAATAGAGTAATGACAGAACACCAAACTTCTTTGTTTTTCGGAAATAACAAACATGATTCTTATTAAAAACCTGATTAAAACGCCATTTCTAAAGTACCAATAGAAATAACAGGGGACATGTTATTTATATTTAATTTCAGGGCACTCGCAACACTTCATCATAACACTTTTCTAATATCGCTGCACGGTGCAAACACTACTTGAGTGTCCCATGAAACTGAACTTGAGTGAATGTGTGAGGGAGAGAGTGGATGCCCCATCCAGGCCCTGAAACCTGGAAACTCAGCATACACACGCACGTCCAACTGAGAACAAATAAGACACAGAGGGCCAAGGACAACACTGCCTGTCTCGACTGCCACTTATTTATTCTGAAGGAAAGGTCAAAAACAAAACAAAATAAATCAAAGATACAAAGAATCAAGATCTATGACTTGGCAGAACTTACATCCCAGCTGCTGAAAGTAATTTAAGACTTCCCTGCCAGTTGAGTTTTGAAAGAGGGAGATATTTGAAGCAGCTCGTGCAATAAGACAGACAGATTAAATGCTTTTGAGCATGCATGCTGGTCTTTCTTCCTGCTGGGTTATGGGGTGCACATGAAAGACAAAGCGGTTGTTTTGAGAGACTACTGATTCTTCATGCACAATATACCCAGAGAGTTTTCTACTCAATGCTTAATGTGCTGTGGTGAAAATATGTTGGCCTTCCTTCTCTGTGTTTTTGCTCAGGAGATAGACCAGATGCTTGAACTGTTGACCACTTTTGATGTCTAATAGGTCAGATTTACTTGCGTAAACAGGCCTCACTACTCAGCATTGGGCCAAACTATTGTGTGTTGCCACAGAGACAAGATCAGCGTGGTCCTGCGTTGTAACACATTTCTGAACAGCTCATACATGAAGTGTCCCATCTCGGTGATGAAAACACACTGCTCTTGTTTTTCTTTTTTCTCTTTTTCCCCTCTCTTTCTCTCTGTTTGAGTCTGGGGCTTATCAGACAGTCCAATTGCATCATGACAGGACTGCTGTGTGCAGAGGAAGCAGAATTAAAACATTGATCAGATCGAGTCCGCCTCACACTATGGCTTTTCACAAAAATAACTGTGGTCCAGTGTTAGAGATATAACCTCTGCTAATAACCTCTGCAGTTTTCTGCAAAAACTGGCCACAGACATCTTAGTCCAATTCAGACAAAGTGGGTGGACGGGGAGATGCAGTAATTTCAGGATTCAGGCCAGTTATTGAGAAAACGTACACGTCAGCAAGAACCCAAAGGAGATGAGATACTTCAATCAAAGGCCCTTCTCCACCCATCCATCCCTCCTTCTCTCCCTCATTCCCTCCACGGGCTCCAGACAGCCAGCTGACCAGCAGCCAGTTTGGCCTGAGACCCTAGCGGTCAGTATGGGAAATGTCTCTCTCTCTCTCTCTCTCTCTCTTTTTATCATCCTCTGTGTTCTCTCGCTCTCATGCTCAGTCTCTTTTCTCTCTTTTTCTGCATGGATTCAGCCCTGATGGCATTGGGACAATTCTCATTTTCTCACATTTAAATAGCTAACAGACTAATCATGTCCTGTTGCATGGCCTTTTAAAACCACTTTTCATGTCTGCAATGGGCATATAAAAATAATGATTTAAGTACAATGTGTTTTCAGTTCAAGTCTTCTTTTCATGCCCATTTTCATGTTTGGATGTATGTTGATGAAGGGAAAATAATGTATTAATTAAAAGTAATGTGCTATTATCTACTATTACAGTGGTATGTATCTGTAATGACACATCTCTTTAGTCCTTTTCATTAATTGTAGATTGAAATTCAAGGCTGACATATAATTGATATTAGTGGAGTTGGTTGTTTTAATAGTAAGGCTTGTTTGAATCATGTGCCCAGGCTATTAAAGTCCTCTATCTCTCTCAGGAATGTGAGCACCCGGGCCCTCTGTCTCTCTGTGAGAGCCAAACGCCGGGACTTGAACCACCTTCAGAGGAGCTTTTTATCGCTTGAATCGGCTTCTACTTAGGCAAGCATTTCCAAAGGCCTGGGACAGGAGCCCATTCCCTGCTATCGGATGGAGAAGGGTCAGTCAAGGTGCTGTGTCGGAAAGTGTGTAAAAATGTATGAGGCGAGGCAACAAGGGCCAGGGGATGCTTTGGCCAGGGGACTTTGAATTGTAATATTTTCCCAACACAAAGATAAGTGGGGAGCACAGCTAAGATTTGTGTTTGATATCTCTTTTTTACAACAGTCTCTCTCAGACCACAGACCGACCGCATACAGTTCATGACTCGTATACGTCTCATTTAAAAGCCTGGTTGTAGTCTGTCAGAGCTTGTGTCTAAACATAAAGAGTGGCTGTGCGTGTGTTCGCTAGACCCGTGTGAACCTTCGAGTGTGCATGTTTGCGTCATCTCTAAAATAGCTTCTCCTGTCATCCCCTCCCTCCACCCTCAGCCCCCACCCTGCTATAATGAGCAGGGGTGGAGGGGAGGGCAGCTGAGCTGAGAGTGGGACTAGAGTGAGCTCAGCCTCCACCCAGTGACAGTCTCATGTGGCATGTGATGGTGTATGGGAAGATTTTGTGGCCCCAGAGTTTGGCTCACATCTGCCATGAGGTCACGAGATCTGTGCCAATCCAGGGCCAGATATATTTCAGCATCTGGGCAGGAACTCGTGAGGGACGGTGGTGGGAGTGGGGTTTGTCTAGCCTCCCCATCCACCCAACCCCCAACTTCCTTGAGAGGCACTCTGCTCTGCTTTGCGATCTCTCCTGTAAAAATCAGTGATCAGTGCAGGCCCCCCGAGTCATGCGTTGCTGGATTATACTGCATAACACCCTGTGCATTATTTGTAGCAGATGTTGTCAGTAATTCGCCTCCCTCCAGAGAGCCATTATCACAGACAGGCACAGCACAGCTTCCTCTCAAACAGCAGACTGAGTGAGGGGGTGGATCTGCCAATGCAATGATGAGCCATTTTTGCAGGCATCAGGAGATTTGGATGAAGGCAGGCCAGCACTAGTCCATCACGCATGATTCACACAGTCAAGGAGCTCTATTGAGGGAGGCTCAGACTCAGCATGATTAGGCATGCTTGTTTGACCATGGAGAGATCCAAAGTCAATTCCACTGATGTAAATATTGCCAAATAATGGGTAAAATGGAGCTAATGACCAATTGACGTGGTGAAGAAGGTTGAGGTGCCTTAAGGTCATATTATTCTATAGTGTTACACAAATGTGTGCTGTTTGGTAACCATGGCTATGGCAAATTGTTTATTCAGACAAATTGAACTCTGGCTCCAGTAAACCACTGAACATAATAATCAAGGCAAGTGTTGCCTTTTAAGTAAGTAGTTATAATATAGCAATAATTACATAATAAAACATTAGATTGAGTATTAGCTCTAATACTCAATCTAATGTTTTATTATGTAATTACTGCAATATGTGTGCAAATATTGTGGCCAATAATCTGAAAGCAAGGCATAAAATTAAAAGCTGCTGGACCGGATGGAATTTCTAACAGGGTTTTGAAATCCTGCGCTGCTCAGTTAACTCCTGTGTTCACTTATATCTTTAACACATCATTGGCTCAAGAGACAGTTCCTACTTGCCTCAAGCAGTCTGTTATTGTTCCAGTACCGAAAAACAAAAGTCCATCATGTCTGAATGACTACCGCCCAGTAGCCCTGACGTCTACAGTGATAAAGTGTTTTGAGAAGCTTGTGAAAAACATTATCGGCTCATCCCTCCCTGCCTCCTTCGACCCCCTCCAATTTGCTTACAGAGCCAACAGGTCTACAGAGGATGCCATCTCAAACCTCATGCACACCACCTTAACTCACCTGGAGGAGGGGAATGGGAATTATGTGAGGATGCTGTTCATTGACTTTAGTTCAGCATTCAACACGACCATCTCACCTTGGTCACAAAGATGAAGGCCTTAGGACTGAACACCACCCTGTGTCACTGGATATTTGATTTTCTCACTGTTGTAACCATAACAACGATTAAAGCAATGTCCAATCCAAGATGCTTCTCAATACCGGGCACAACTCCGGTGCTTTATTGAACCAGTAACATACAAGAAGTTTATCATCACCTGGCAACTAGCCCCACGACACCCCCCATACGCCATCACTCACTCTTTGCACACACGCACACAAGGCAATACAAAAACAGTATACCTTAAATAAAACCCTCACGCTTATGACATCCCTCCCCATAGTTCAAAAACACTTAATTACACTTAATTTCCCTGGCAACCGAAATAACAACTTCAGTAGGCTCACCAGAATTAACTGAGATTGAGGGGTAGACTGCCCTCACTCCCGTGGACAGGCTAGGGGATTATTTTGCCCCTTTCCAACTACAAATCTAAACGAACAGGTGCATTGCGGATTCTGGTCCACCGCCAGGGGACAACATTAGACCCAGCTCCAGCAGACTCTCCCGTATCGGGATGTGGGATGTCCTCACCGTCTGGCTGACCCGCAGTGGTGCCCTCCGGAGCTGGGGGCTCCAGCGGGAGGATGCTCTGCTGCTCATTACCTGGATCCCACTCCTCCTCGGCTAATGGAGAGGTGTGTTGGCACAGTAGGTGGTCCACATGACGACACCACACGTTCCCACCTACCTCCACTCTGTAAGAGAGTGGCCCTGTCTTATCGATCACTGTGCCGGGCAGCCACTTCTCCCTTCCCGAGAAGTCTCTTACCCACACTGTTGTTCTGAGTGGCAACTTCCGACTGACTGGGTGTCTTTTTGAGTTTGCTACCATTCTCTCTTGACTACGGAGGACTTTCGCTTGCATGTCAGGCCGCAACAGATCCCACCTGGTGCGTACACGCCAACCAAACATCATCTCTGCATCTATGCTGCCAGGAATCTTGCCAACCTTTCTCTCAGTGTACCACCTGTTATCTTCTGTGAAGTGATTTCTTCAGTGTCTGCACTGCCCTCTCCACCAGTCCATTTGAAGACGGGTGTCAGGGGGCGGAGGTGAGGTGACGAACACCATTCATCTTCAAAAACCCCTCGAATTCAGAGCTGGTGAAGACAGTGGCATTATCAGACACTATGGTATGTGGAAGGCCATGTGCACTGAAAACCTCTCTGAGGTGATCCACTGTTGCTGCTGATGTGGCTGACTTCACTTTAAACACTTCCAACCACTTAGAATGAGCATCCACGAGCACCAAAAACATTTCTCCTAGGAACGGGCCAGCATAGTCAATGTGCAGGCGAGTCCAGGGCTTCCCAGGCCACTCCCACGGGCACACAGGCGCTGCTGGAGGGACGTTCCTGATTTGCTGGCAGGTTGTGCAGGATTTCACCTGGTCTTCCAGGGATGCATCCAGTCCAGGCCACCACATGTAAGCCCGTGCTACAGCTTTCATCCTTGATGCCCCTGGGTGTGCCTCATGCATCTCCTCCAGCAGAGCCTGCCGTGCTTGTGGTGGGATGATGACGCAAAGCCCCCATAACAGGACTCCATCCTCAACTGTGAGCTCTTCACGCCTCTTGAAATAGGGCTGAATATCTCCAGCAGGGCAGGTTGGTGGCCACCCTCCCATGATGTACTGGCATACCCGCCCAGAAGGGGTCACGCCGGGTCCAGTCTTTTAACTGGGTGCTGGTTATGGGTGCTGTCTGAAGCTGCTGCATCAGACACACCAGCTCAGGGGGAGTGACGGGGTCTGGCACCGTGTGGGGCAGTGGCAACCTGCTTAAACCATTAGCATGGGCAATCAGCGCCGCGGGTTTGTACGCCAGGGTATATTGGTACTGCATCAGGAGGAGCACCCATCTTTGCAGTCGTGCTGATGCCGTGGGCTGTATGTTCTTTAACTCACCCAGCAACCCCAGGAGAGGCTTGTGATCGGTTTGGATCGTGAACTGGTGGCCATAAACGAACTGGTGGAATTTTTTTACAGCGAAAATAACGGCCAGGGCCTCTTTTTCCACTTGGGCGTACTTTTTCTCAGCTGGTGCCAGAGCTCGCGATGCAAAACAGACTGGGCGCTCAGTTCCATCTCGGTATCTGTGAGACAATACTGCTCCGAGGCCAAATGTGAAGCATCAGCAGCAATTACCAGTGGGAGTGTGGGGTCATAGTGGGCTGGGAGCACCCCTGAAGACAACAAGGCCTTTGACTTGTCAAATGCATGTTTATGCGCAACGTCCCAATTCCCACTTTGCCCCTGAACGCAACAGAGCATGCAAAGGTGCGAGTACGGAGGCTGGATCTGGAAGGAACTGCCCATAATAATTCAGCACAGCTAGATAGGCTCTAAGACCACTGGTGCTCTGGGGCACAGGAGCGTCTTTGATTGCCTGTACTTTTTTTCCCAACGGTTGTAGCCCCCTTGATGTTATCCTATGGCCCAAATATTCCACCTCTGGTGCCATAAAGACACATTTGGACCTCTTCAGACGGAGGCCAGCTCCCTCCAGCCGGGAAAGCACTTGGTCCAGGGTGCGCAGGTGTTGTTCTTGACAGGTACCCGTCAAAAGTATATCGACCAGATAAACAGCTACATGATCTATCCCCCCTAGCAGGCCCTCAATTGCCCTCTGAAAAATGGCGGATGACACGCCAAATGGAAGGCGTGTGTACTGGAACAGGCCCCGGTAAGTATTGATTGTGACCAGCTTACGAGATTCTTCTGCCAAAACCAGCTGCTGATAAGCATTGGACATATCTAACTTAGAGAAACAGACTCCCCCGGCTAGCTTAGCGAACAGCTCATCAATGCGGGGTAAGGGGTAGCACTCTACTCTGGACGCCACATTTACTGTCAGTTTATAGTCCCCACAGATGCGAATGGAGCCATCCCATTTCATAACTGGGACAACCGGGGCTGCCCACTCAGAGTATGTGACAGGTTGGAGGATTCCAGATTCCACCAGACGCGTCAACTCAGTCTCAACTTTTCCCTGCAGGCCCAACGGAACTTGCCGGGCTTTACAGAAACGCGGCGGAACAGCTTTGTCCACGTTGATGGTCACTGTTGTCCCTTTTAGCTCTCCCAGTTCATTGAGAAAAACAGCCGTGTGATTTTCAAGGATAGCCGCTAGAGAGTCCTCAGGCACTTTGAAAAGCCTGTCCAATAGCTCTGGCCAATCTAACGGCAGGGATTTAATCCAGTCACGTCCCCCCCCCCCCCATAAATGCACAAATAGGCTGACACCAGACATAATTTCACTGCATTTCTTACATCCAGTAACTATATGCATGTGACAATAAACTTCCTTGTATCCTTGTATCCTTGTAATAAATCCAGTTATTTTCATGCCTAAATACAAAAGTCCCAGATCCATGTTTATATAAAAGTCCCAGATCCATGTCTGTTAAATGATGACACAACTTTGAACTTTAAAGTAATATACAGGAGAATCATTTTTTGTGGCTTTACAGCAGCAAGAAAACAATTCTAGAATATTGGTTTAATACAGAGATAAATGTACTGAAACACTGGTTGCTGAATGCGTTGTTTTTCTTGGTTTTGTGTGTTAGTGTAGTTTTGTTTATGTTGTGAAACTTTCAATAACAAGTTAATCACAAAAAAATACCTTGCTGTATTCACTCTGTGGGATTTAAAGGCCCACTGGCATAGATGCTTTGCAGCTACCAAATTGAAAAGCACATGATTTATTGCCATAGCAGCTAATCTAAACACTGGGATGCCCACAGCTTCCAAAGGCAGACAGTAAATCACTGCGTGAGATGAATGCTCCACATTGTGTTGGCCACCCCAGCTCAGTGCAAAACACAGAGCCGCGGCAGAAGCTGTCACAGTGTCAGCAAAGCACGCTCGCTGATTTGCTGTCCTTCCCTGTGTTTAGCATGCTCCAGGTGGTTAGCGGTTCGCAGCTTTTGAACAGAACGCTCCAAGAAAAAGCAGAACTTTTGGATTTGTCTTCCTCCCGGAAAGCCAGCAGGGCCATAAAAGGAAGAAGAGGATGTTGTCACGTTGTTAGGGGAGACATGGCTGGCCAAACACTTGGGGAGATCGAGGTGAAGGGTAGGTGGAGGAGGTGGGTTTGGGGTGTAGGGGGAGTTGGAGGAAGGCACAAGGCGTCTGCAGTCAGAGGAGCCCCAGAGAACTCTGGGAAAGATACACGCTTTGAGAAGGCCCAGCTGCCGAGTAAGTGAGTCACTCAGCCCCAGAGGAGGAGGAGGAAGAGGAGGAATGCAACGAAGAGAGAGGAAACTAACTCCTCCTCACTCCTCTGACGGACACACACACACTCGGGAACACACAGCAGACACAGAACACAAGGAACTCTGACAACACGGCCTGTGCATTTTTCTCCTCTGAATCAAGCACTACCTCTGTTCCTTTGTGAACAACTGGGCTGTTTTATTGTGTGTGTGTGTGTGTGTGTGTGTGTGTGAGAGAGAGAGAAAGATTCTGCTCTTTACTCAAGTTTTGTGATAAAAAGCAACACCTCACATTGTTATGTTTAAAGTAATGATGTGTGTGTCTGTTTGCTCTAAGTGTGAGTGCTTTTGAGTGTGTGTGTGTGTGTGTGTGTGTGTGTTTGTGTGTGTGTGTGTGTCGTTCTGCTTCTGTCACAGATGTTTTGACACAAAGCACTACCTCTGGTTGTTTAAATCTGGGAGCGCAGAATTTGATATTTCATAAAAATTATTTGCATGACATTCAGACTGCCAGTAATTCCCCCCCCGCTGAAGTAAGTCATCCAAACAACAGAGCAACTGTTTTACTAAACACCAAAGGTGTTTGGATGTAACAAAGATGCTTGCCATGGTGACACTAGAGAGATCACATGCTTAAAACATCCATTCTCAACTACCTTTGCAGCACCACTGTCTGGATTTAGAATGTCAGGCGAGCGGGCTTTCCCTCTGGATTGCTGTGTGTGGTATGAGAGCGAGAGGAAATGGGTTAGCTTTCTAAACGTAGGCACTAGGGGGCATGTCGGCATGACCTGGCCTTCTCGTCAGGGAGCAACCGAGACAAGAGCTCGTGCCTAGACGAACTGTGCCCTCTTACCACAAGGCCAGCTCGATCCAAACACTCTCATCCATGGCTAAATGATACCCTCCAATCGCAGCGCACCAAGCTCAGAGCCACGGAGAGGAAATGGCACAAATCCAAACTAACTGATGACCTTAAAAACTACCAGACACTCCTGACCTCCTTCTCAGCCAGCATCACTGCTGCTAAGACGGCTTTCTACAATGACAAAATCAACAGCGCTACAGACACTCGAAAACTTTTCTCAACCTTCAAATCGCTACTCAACCCTCAGCTGCCTCCTCCTCCATCAGGGGCGTCACTAGACCTTATTCACTGGGGCACGTGCCTTAGTAAAAGTCTCCAGTGCCCTAGTAAAATTCTAGCGCGGCTCTAGCTGGAAACGGCATTCATGAGCGCATCTCCGTGCCTGCTTTAATCATGGCTCGAGCCTGTCACTTACCAGCCAATAAGTAATAAAAAAACAAGGAATAAAGAAAGGGGCCATAATAGCCAATCAGGAAATAGAACGAGATTGAAAAAAAGATCGTTTCGTTGTACTGCACACACACTGTGGAATCCGCTGGAGCTCGTTACATCACTTTGAGCACAGAGTAAGTCGTCCCCTGTTTAATGTTACAACAAATTCACAACTTGTTTGACAGAAAAAATGACAAGTTGATCGCTGTTAGTGTTACCCACATAACTAGCATCTGTTTTTCAATGCTTAGCGTTATTGTAGCCTAAATTTAGCAACAGTTTACCAGCTTGTGCTATCTCACTCACACACACACTCACACCATGCGTAGGCTGCATGCACACATGCGGACAATTAATAAGGATTTACACGTATACTGTAGAGAGAGTCCTGTAAAAGTAGCCTATACTGTTTGTGAAGCTGTCCTACTGTAAAACTAAACATAGCCTTCTGATAAACTATGCAGAGATGGACATCAGAAAATTCTTCCCGAACAGAGGCAGAGGGAGAGGAACAGTGAGGAGGATGAGGGAGGTATGATAATTTTGCCCACATTAACGGTAACATTAACATTTATGCTGGTAATAGCCAGTGCTGTGATTTGATCAATGGTTTAATGGCAAATGTAGCCTATAATAATATACACAGAATCAGAGTAGCCATCTGTGTAGATTATTATAGGCTACATTTGCAAATTATCACCAAAAGTCAGTATGAAGGCTTTAGAAGGCTATTTAAGCTACAAAGAACTGCAGTATTGCCAGGATGTCTATAGGACCCTTGCCTGGGAGGGAAGTATATCTCAATTTTGACTAAAAATAAGCTTCCCTTGTGTTAGTAGGAAAGCCTATTAAATTCATGCAGTGAGTATAGGCCTACTTATGCCTATGTGTTTGGATGTTGCTGGATAGTGGCTGCTACAACAATTGAGGGAGAGAGTGCTGGAGGAGGAGGAGGAGGAGGAGAAGGTCGAAGAGAGGGGAGAAAGAGCACAGGCTGGGCAGTCCAGTACCAGGCAGGGGGAGGAGGAGGAGGAGAGAGACAGGCAAGAAACGGATGAGGACATGATGGGGGCTAGACGTAAAACTATTCAGAGTATGGAGGAGGACGTCTGTGACCTAGGGGAGATATGTGATGGTCCAAATCAGGCTAGCGATTTATTTTATATTGCGCGCACAGTTAATTAAAACATTTTTTTTTTATGTATTGGGAGTTGGGGGCCTGTGCCCCAGCAAAGCTGTAGGTCTAGAATCGCCCCTGTCCTCCATCCAGCCTTACTGCAGATACCCTCGCCTCATTTTTTACAAACAAAGTGGCGGCAATCAGCAGTCAATTCTCTACACGCCCACTCAACGCATCTGACTCAGATACCTCACTCCTACAACCTCTAGGGACTGCTGGAACATCTTTTTCAGCATTCACGCCTCTCTCCGAGAGTGAAGTATCTAGACTCCTGACATGCAGCCGTCCTACCACATGCTCGCTGGACCCTATACCTACGAGCCTACTTCAGTCCATCAGCCCGACCATCGCACCAGCTATCACACATGTGATCAATGCCTCGCTAACCTCCGCACATTTCCAACAGCGTTCAAAATGGCCCGGTAACACCGTTATTTAAGAAAGCTTCTCTCAACCCTGCTCAAGTCGAGAACTACCGCCCTGTCTCACTCCTGCCTTTCCTATCCAAAGGCATTGAACGAGCAGTCTCCAAACAGGTCTCTGACTTCCTTTCACAGATCAACCTTCTGGATCCAAATCAGTCTGGGTTCAAAAGCTGCCACTCTACGAAGCTTGGCTCTGCTGTCTGTAACAGAAGAAGAAGCCAGGGCGACCGCTCGGTCATCAGTACTCATTCTGCTTGACTTATCGGCTGCCTTTGACACGGTTAATCACTGCATCCTTCTCTATACTCGCTAACATGGGAATCTCCGGTTCTGCTCTGCAAAAAACTGCTTATCTAATAAAATCTAACTAAGATTATTAGTCTTATATCAAGATAAGAATAACTAGTTTGTTTTGTTTTCAGTATAAAGAGACTTACCTAGCGCTTTCTCGTGAAATCATTTGACTTAATTAAGTCTTTTCATACTAAAAACAATACTAAATAGATTTTTTGATCTTATTTTAAGATTAATAACACTTGGTTAGATTTCATTTTTTGCAGTGGTTTGAATCCTACCTCACAGGACGCTCGTTTAACATATCATGGCTTGGTCAGCTATCTGCACCTCACCATCTCACCACAGGGGTCCCCCAGGGCTCAGTGCTGGGCCCCCTTCTCTTTGCTGTCTACACCACCTCCTTGGGACAGATTATCCATTCGCATGGCTTCTCATACCACTGCTATTCAGACGACACACAGCTCTATCTGTCCTTTCCACCTGATGACCCCTTGATTTCAGCACGGATCTCGGATTGCCTCTCAGACATAGCTACATGGATGAAGGCACACCACCTCCAGCTGAACCTCTCAAAGACTGAACTGCTGGTCCTCCCAGCTAAACCTACCATACACCACAACATCAACATCAAATTTGACTCCCTGTCTGTTTCACCTACCAGGACTGCAAGAAATCTAGGAGTTGTTCTCGACAACCAACTAAACTTCTCAGATCATGTTGCCTCAGTCGCCCGGTCATGCCATTTCGCACTCTACAACATATGGAAAATCAGGACTTACTTGACTCAAGATGCTACCCAACTTCTGGTTCAGGCAATAATCATCTCACGACTCGACTACTGCAACGCCCTCCTGACAGGTCTCCCAGCCTGCGCAGTGAAACCACTTCAGATGATCCAGAACGCGGCGGTGGCGCCTGGTCTACAACCAACCCAAAAGGGCACATGTTACCCCCGCTGCTCATCCAGCTACACTGGCTACCTATGGCGGCCCGCATCAAATTCAAGGCTCTAACGCTTGCCTACAAAGTCGTCTCGGTTCTGCTCCCACCTACTTGAATGCCCTCATACAGGCGTCGCTACCTCCAGACCGCTGCGCTCCTCAGACGAACGACGCCTTGCTCTACCACCCGTGCGCCAGGCCAATCCAAACTTTTCTCATCTGTTGTTCCTCGGTGGAACACACTGCCAGTTCCTACAAGGGCAGGGACATCCCTCTCCATTTTCAAAAAACTCCTGAAGACCCAGCTCTTTAGAGAACATCTCCTCTCATAGCAACACTTACAACAAGTCTTGCTGATCCTAGCACTCACCAGCCATCTTAAACTGACACGTAACTGTTAAAAACAGCACTCACTGATGCACTTATTCTTACTGTACTCTAATGTTTTTTAAATTGTCTTAAAATTGTTGAGAATTGCTCTAAAACTTAAACTGTTTACCATGTTGTTAGTCGCTTTGGCTAAAAAAGCAAATGTAATGTAATGTAATGTAATATAGCATATGTGTGTGTGTGTGTGCACCCTGTATGCCAAACCCATGACTTTGCTGTTTTGTTCTAGCAGCTCAGCCGGGCATTAAGCCAAGCAAACACTGTATGATTCTGGCCCGTTGTGGGCTAGGGTTGTGGCAGCTTGAACTGACGAATGCTGAAATTTGTTTCCCGTCCTAATTCTCTTGGCCATCGGTTCCCAAAGACTGAGAGATTTTATTTGGGTCGTCAGCATATAGTCACAATTTATGTTGTGTAGGTTAATAGCTTATAAAATTCAGCTAGGAAAGCTAAACACTTTCTATTAGGATCTAGTTTGCTTACCACAGTCATGGTTTTGTCGTAACTCTCTTCCTGTGCATTTTTGCATGCAGAATAGCCTAAAACAGTGGCTCTCAAACTGGGGGGCGAACGCGTTGCAGGGGGGACGCCAGATCATGGAAAAATTTAAAAAAAAAAAACAATATTGCTGTGGGGTGCCTATGTAGCCTACCAGTTGCAAAATGCAAGGGACATGAATCAGCATATAATATTTGCACTAACAAACGATTTTAAACTAAAATGTAGAATATAAAAAAATGGGCGCACTCCAAACTTGTTTCTTTTTTGCTAATTTATTTTCGCATAGCAGCAGGGGGAACAAACGTTTTGGCTTTGCGCCCTTCGCCAATGTAGGCCTGTCATTTGAAATCTCAAAAAACGTGCAGT
Source organism: Alosa alosa (assembly GCF_017589495.1). Classification (NCBI taxonomy): domain Eukaryota; kingdom Metazoa; phylum Chordata; class Actinopteri; order Clupeiformes; family Clupeidae; genus Alosa; species Alosa alosa. Next base: position 30,120,749 of record NC_063207.1, read on the forward strand.
CAACAACTAAAGCAGACATCCATAGACCGGACATAGGCTATTGAATTTGCGTCATAGGCTGCAGATAGTTTCGATTGCAGATGCCCTCTTTACAGTTAATAGCAGCGTCCTCACATTCCTCCTTATTATCCCTCTGGGTAGCATGCAAGAATATCCCCAGACTCCAACTTTCCAAGCAGATGGTGCTCGAAATGCAACACAAACAGGGTGAGGACAACCTGAGTTGGTGTGCACAAAACTGAGCAGAGAATTTAACAGCTTTAAAAATATTTAATTGAGATTTAATTGCAGAACTGTGGGAAAACTGAGGAGTCAGTGAAGCACCAAACACTATAATACTAGTGGTAGGTACTATTACATATTCAACCACCTAGAAATGGTGGGGGAAGCGCAAAACGGGGTCAGGGGGGCCTTCATGCATTGTAGAATGGTTTCGGGGGGGGGGGGGCGCATAGAAAAGTTGGTGAACTTTTGGCCTAAAACATCGACATTTTGGGCGGTTAGTGATCTGGGTCGCGATGTTCTGGTGGGTCCGCAGAGAAAAAGTTTGGGAAGCACTGCAGTGCCACTGCTCTAGGCAGCCATCATGTCTACATAAATCCTCTAATCACTCATAAAGAGGCTGCAAATTTGGACTCAAACTCCTCTTATGCAGTATATTTTAATGCTCAGATAACGAGCAGAATCAACATTGTATAACAGCATACCGGACAAATATTCACCATGCTTTACACCACCTTCACACCGTATTGTAGTATTGAGTAGACAAACAAACAAACAAAAAATACTTTATCACAACTAGGGTTTGGATTAGGGTTCTGTAAGTGTGAAGAATCAGTACATTGTACTGATAAGCAGTGTGTTTTGTTGTAGTTAATGGTATTCTTTTATTGTAATGTTATATAATAGTGCTATCTACATTTCTTTGAACTGCATTCAATAACATTCAAGATGTTATCCCTAAGGGCTTATTCACTTAAGTCACCCTCCCTTGTAAAAGTTCCATTGATGAATGTCATTCAGTACATCTGCATCGTCGGCTGTTATAAATCAAAACATGTGTGATGACTTCCATACCAAAGTGCTAGCTGGTAAAATGTGTGTATCCGCAGGTACATACCGTCAGGCCACCCCGTGTGTGTCTCCAGAGACAAGGACCAAAACGGAAAGAGTGTGTTGAAAAATGTGTGGCTTCTTTCTTCCTTATATGGCTTTGTGCATCTCCATCTGCCTTAGTTTTTCCACTGTGCGGGCGGACTGTGTCAGGGACAAATGGGGTAAGACATTAGTAATTACATAACTGATTCGACGAGGCCGGTAGGTTGAGCTTTGGCATGAACCTTGAACCCTGGGATTTGTCAGCAGCCTTCTGGGCTGCGAGTCTTGAATGTCGAGAAGGGTGAGAGTGTTTTCAGCCGGAGCCACACTTAAGGAACAAGCTGGGGTTTGTCCTGGTGCTGACTAACAATCTGACATTGTTTGCCTAGCGGGAAGCTAAGAGCCGATAATGCTGGGTGCTGGTTTCTGGGAGAGTGGTGCGAGGACGCAGGTGATCAAAGGTGACAGAGTGTGTGTTTGTGTGTGAGTTGTGTGAATGTGTTTGTTTGTGTGGGTGTGTTGTGTGTATTTATGTATATGCTTGTGTGTGTTTTTGTATATGTGTATGTATACTGTTTATGTGCATATTTCTGTGTACATGCTTGTGTGTGTGTTTTTTTTCTGAGTGTGTATGTGTGTGTGTGTGTGTGTGTGTGTGTGTGTGTGTGTGTGTGTGGTAGGTGGCTACAGGGACTTTCTAATGCTTTTATGTATTATCCCCACACTTCCTGCAACAGCTGTTGTTTGTTGATGGCCATTTTCACACAGTTGCTGCTAAACTCCTCTCTCACTTTGCCCCTTGAGTTCAAGAAGGATTACCCAATGCTGCCCCTTGTCCATCTTCTCCCAGTAACCACATCATCACCAAGTCATCACAGTGTAATTCATGTCTCTGATCTCTCTCTCTCTCTCTCGCTCTCTCTCTCTCTGTGTGTGGTGGTGGGGGGGGTGGGATAAAGTAGACGTGAGTCAGAGCTGAAATTCATCTGTAGGAAACTGAAAAAGCTGTTCTTAATTACATAATTACTGAGGTTTAATCATTTGGCCCTTGGCAAAAAAGACGTGCATTCACTCATCCAAAGCTTTCTTTAATCTGTTCTGGGGAAAAGAAAGAAAAGAAAAAAGGCTTAACTCTCATGCTGGTCTGCCAATGAAACCTGTGTTAGGAGTCAGGTTAGTCAGTGTATGTGCTGATTAAGACATTTTAACAGCAGACATAATAATGTGTGAAGAAGCAAAAATGTGTGTGTGTGCGTGTGTCTCTCTCTGTGTGTGTGTGTGTGTGTGTGTGTGTTTGCGATTGTGCATACTGTATGTTCTGTGTGTGTGTGTGTGTGTGTGTGTGTGTGTGTGTGTGTGTGTGTGTGTGTGTGTGTGTGTGTGTGTATGTGTGTGTGTGTGTGTGTGTGTGTGAGAGAGAGAGAGAGAGTATGTGTGTATTTATGTCTGCTATAAAAAAGGAAAGCAAAAAGCAATTTTACAAATGGAAAATGTTTTCCTGCTCACAGTTCATGAGATTGCTGACGTCATAGCGGTACTGTAGCATCTGTCATCTGTAAACACTTAGATACATGGACTGGGTGGTGGAGGGTGGGAGATTGCCGGGTGCTTGTTATAATTATGCTCTCCAAGGGGTGTGTGTGTGGGTCGGGTAGCCACACTCTAGTATTTGTGTGTGTGTATGTGTGTGTGTATGTATGTGTGTATGTATGTGTGTGTTTACCATTATTTACCCAAAACTCTCTTCTCCAGCTGTTTCCATCTTTCCACATCTTGTGCAAACACCAAACCAAGTTATTTGTATGATTGAAACAAGCAATTAATGATTTTAAACATTTAGATACTAAATAAGTAGTTAAACAGTAAATTAAAAAATATCCCTCTTAGATGTTTCACTGTTGAAATGTGAAGTCTGAAATACATAGCAGATTTTTAACACTGGTTACCCAAAGGAGAAAAAGACATTAGCTGTCAGCTCGACCACCCCCCCCACCCCCCACCCCCACCGTCGATCTCGTTTGGGAAACGGGCTAGCGGAGAATAATAAAATGGTTTTGGCGAGCCAGTGTCTTCCTGTCTAAATGGCAAGCAGACACACAGGGTTTTGCTCTGATACTGAAAGCCCTACTGTATCTCCACAGGCCTAGAGTTATGACCAGAGCATCCACACTGGCCCGCGGTCCAGGCCCCCATTGAGGAAGTGTGGCTTCATCTGAACCTAACAGAGACCCAGTACAGTTCCGTTTACCAGATGCGGTGACTAAGCCCAATGATGGGTTAGTTTGCTCACATCTGGTTCCTGCCGTCAACCATCTACGGTTTGTGTTGTTTGCTGTCTTGTGATTTTGAGGCCTTGAGAACAATAGAGGAAAATAAAATCCTGACCTTTGTACCAAGTCCCAGGGCCGGAGCAGGAAGGTTTCATGGGCTCAGAGAGTGCTTATTTGGGTCATAAGGAAACAGTGGTGGAGGGTGGGCGGTGAGACAGGCTTTTGATTGCCATCATCTCACAGGAAGAAAAAACATTCCAGAGATTTTTTTCTTGTGGTTTCCACCACAAAAGCTTTGAAACACAACATCAGAATGCAGTTAGTGAACAGATGCTGCGCATTTCTCACACTAGGCAGCATACATTTAATATTTAATATTTATAGATAGATATAGATTAACATTTCCTACCAATTCTCATTGATTGCCTTTATAGCTAATCATTAACTTTCAAGAATGAAATCAATTTCTCCAAGTGCATTTGTAAAGAGTGAATCTGAGATATTTTTATCTTTCCCTCTCACATCTCACAGGGGAAATGACTAGCACAGTAATCATTAATCATTTCTCTGCCAACGTTTAGGATACACAAACTACCAAGCTGATTGACCGCCACCAGATGGTTCTCCTAATTCTAGGCGGATATGGGGCTCGTGTCTTGATAACGATGGATCTTGGCACTTCTGAATGTTTGTTTTTCCCCCTTTGTTTCCTGCACTTGCTGCATGAGTACAGAAGTTCTTAAAGGGAGCAGCCCTGAAAGTATCCCCTAATTTGGTGATATCAGGTGACGTCACATCACAGCTGCCATGTGAATTGATTACAGACAAAAAGAGAAAATCTTTGACATCTGCAAATCTGCTTTCAGGCAAGTCTTGCCACTCGGCAGCCATCTTGGTAACACCTCCGGGCAGTTATTTTGGACTAACAAGATCAGGCTCCTATTCAAATGAATGAGGAGGAATACATACTCCAAATAGGGAAGTCTTATTTTCATAAAAACTCTATCAGTCTATGTTTAAATCTGAATTGAAGGGCATAAATATCTCCCCAAATCGTTAAAGTAAGGCTTAAAAAGACATTATTCTATGTTAACTTGCTCACTGTGCATGCACCAACATTCACAGCATGGCTATTATCATGGTGACAGGGAAATAAACAGAAGGCAAAATACCAGTTATGCCATTTCAAACAATGTGATTGGTTACTTACACAGGGCAGGATTTCCTCTTCTGCCGACAATTGGCTTTTGGCGGGGGAAGGGGTAGGATATGTGTAGATAACTTACATTTCTAGATTTAAGTGCCATGTCTCCTGGTTTATAAAGTCTCTGATAGAACCAGATGCACATGTAAATATAAGCACTATCACTACACATCAGCTGTTTGACATCAATCCTTGCCAGTAGCCACTTCAGTCAGTCAGTTTTAAAGGAACCATATGTAAGAAATGTATTTCAATTAATCATAAAATGGCCCTGATATGTCACTAGACATTAAGAAATCATGTTCATTTCAAATACTTATATCACTGACAACAGTAGTCCGGCCAGGATATTGCCATTTAAAAAGTGAAGTTGCAGCCCTCAACTGATGTTGATGTTGTGTTTTGTCATGTCATGTTGTGTTTTGGCCTGATGTGCCACCCTCTACCTATCTACTAATCACAAAGTCAGTAGTGTTTCGCCATCCGGGTTGGCAACCTCGAGTCAGGGGGGAGGGGGAGGGGATACACCGCTCTACAGTAATTTGAAAGTGATTGCAGTACCAATTTTGGCCACAATCTTACATATGGTTCCTTTAAATAACAAGTTATGTAAAGGCAAATGTTAGGTAGCTATCATTTCATACTTCTGCAATTAGATTAGTTAGTAACCTGCACGGACAGATTAGCCTGGTCGTTACCATCCTACGTAGCCTACTTTCGCCCAAAATTAGATTTCGGTCTCGCACGTACTGTAAGGTTGCCAACCGTCCCGAATTGTGCGGGACATCCCGTGTTTTGGGTGATTTTGAGTTGTCCCGTCAGGGACAGCTCCAGTCCCGATTTTCAGTCACAGCTCAGCAGCCTTGTTACTGTAACTAGGCTACTGTAAATGCACAAAGTGTCCAGTGCCGCCGCAAACACGCGCATCTCGCACTGTGCGCACGACACCAAGGGACAGCTAGAGGGGCACAATTTACCAAGAGAAGCTTTACTGCAAACTGCTTTTCACTCTTGATTACAATGTCAAAATGCAGCAACAGCATCTTACATAACAATGATACTTTTTGGGTCCTTTCAGTTTCCATTAGCCTATGCACCAGATCTAACTTGAACGTTATGCTACTCGTTTTAATTGGGAGCGAGCGGGAGAGAGGGTGGAAGTTTCCAGCTTGTCATTGTTGGTAATTGATTTCACCTTTTTATTATAAGAAACTTTTAAAAGAAAATCATGAGAACAACAAAAACAACGCGAGGAGATTGCAGAGTTATCCGGTTCACACTACGCTACTGACCATTTATAAAATGTGAGGGCACTTTGACATAGTCTGCAGGCACTGTGATTTGGTCTGTGATAGAATATGAAGAGTGGTCTTTGCCTTTGTGTAATGGAATTAAATTGGTGAGTCTTGAAGTCTTCAATAATCCATTTCCCTAAGCATTTACATTAATAGGCTATGCCAAATGAAACACTTTCCACTCAGATAGCTAAGTGGCTATCGGTTCATTTCACTTTTAATTGCAAACAGAAAATATCAAGCTAGCATCATTACATGCTTCTATTTCTACAGGAATGAAGGTTGTTTATACAAACTTATATCATTGTTAATAAATGTGGCACAAACAATGTTAAGAGTTTGTGGACGACTAGCTATAGGCTATATTTGAATGGAGCTGGCAAAATATTATGAATACCGTGTAGACAATGCTCTTAAGATGATAGATAGAGATAGATAGATACTTTATTGATCTCTAGGGGAAATTCAAGGTGTGACAGTGCACCATCAGCATCAAATCGGTAGTATTTCTTAAGAAGTGTATAAAATAAAAACAAAATTACTTTGTCATTATTACCATTTGAATTGTATACATACATATATATATATATATATATATATATATATATATATATATATATATATACATATTATATATATTTGGGGGTCCCGCATTGGAAGTGAAGTGTCCCTCATTTGGGGTTGAGGAAGTTGGCAACCCTACTCGCACGTAGTCTGGCCCAACCCACATTATACGGCTTGCGTGTAGCCGAGCCATTCAGCGAACAGTTGAGTGATGACGCGGGACTCGCCTGCCGAGTTGCTTGTAGTCCAGCGAAGCCTGTAGTTCAACAGCATAGCAACAATGGCGACGGAGGAAGAGACGCTAGAAGCTATCCGCGAATTGTCTCAACTATCGAACGCAATTAAAGCAAGAACAAGAAATCGGCACATGTCGTTAACATCCATTATCTTGAAGAGTCATTGCCACCACGACCTCAAAACCGGTACAAACTAGCCAGCGGTCTGTTTACTACTGAGAGCGGAAGTGGGAAGCGTAAGAGCCTGAACATGGCGGCTACACTCTGAGGGTATGAACATGGGGGCACATGAACATGCCCCCAGAGAGTAGCGCTGTAGCTGCCTGACTGCTTTAGCTGTTGGCTGCAGCGACTTGACAGGAAATAAGAAAGGGTTACATTTCCCAACTCCCAACAGGCCTTATTCCTTTGTAATTTTTGAAAATACAAATAAACAACAAATAAGATAAGTTGAGTTTTTTTATCAGCTTATTATTTCTGACCAACATTTCATTTTCGAACATCTAACAAGAAGGAAAGCACACTACAAAAATATGAAGTATAGGTTCACCATGACTTATGTACGCAGAAAAAAGGGCTATAAATAGCAGTCATTCAGTGGTCATAGTGAGAGGTAGAAGGTGTTCCTCCTGGCGAGAATGGATATTGCTGCTCATCATAATCCATATTGCAATAAAGTGTTACACTGAACTTTGTAGGCTAGTGGGTATGAATCATTGTTGACATGTGTAGTTGGCCTATGTCTAAGCTATAAGTTATAACGTTGCCATGTTTCAAGAGTGAAGATAATCTGCAAGTGGTAACTCTCCGCCATGCATCTGACATGTAGGCGGCAGAAGTTTTCTGGATTGTTGAATGTCAACATCGCAACGTGTCCCCACTGGCCAAAATGACAATGGCCCAAAGTAAGTAAACAACGGCTATGCCGTTGGGCCAATGTGGGGCCAAATTGTTCTTGCTATCTGGGCACTCTATAGCCTACGTTGAAACACTGATTGTAGCAATAGGCCTACCAGAAGTAGCCTAGCCTACTGTAATCAAGCAGTAACCTTTATAGCTTAGGCAACTGCAGCAGTTTGTAGCCTACCTACTTCATACATTTTAGCCAACTGCAATTGGAAAGGCTAGTTTGCTTGATAATAAAACAAATAAAGAGGCAACGGAAATGTAACATGTCGGAAGGACAAACTGGATGCCTGGATTTATCAGTAAATCTTCACATCTAGAGACATGGCCGCTTCGCTTGCAATGTTGAAGTTTGATTCACAAGAGATCTTATGACTCCAATTTCATCCTATGCCTCCAAAGTAAGCCTAAAGTAGTGGCTACTCTGTAAGCATAAGTATTTATGAAAAAACCCAATGCGACCAAAAAAACCTAGTTGTTAGCTACAACAGACGGACTCGAACTTGCGGACTCAAACCCAGGTCTCCCCCCCCCCAAAAAAAAATTCTAAAATTCTACACATATAAGACATAAAATACAGCTGAAGATAACTAAGATGGACTAAGATGTAGTTTATACAAACTGAATTTTTTTCTGAGGATAGTTTCACAATCAGGATAAGCCCTTTGTATCACAAAGCCTGAAAAAATAAACCTTATTTGGGGGGTTTACACTACTGGAACTCGGGGTTAGTTATATTTTTATTTGTTTTGTTGATAAAAAAAACATTTCATGGCAACTGGCCACTGACAATTCTTAGGTATGTATACTACTTTCAATGTTATCGGTGTGGACATCTGAGAAAAAGAAACAATTTTTTTGATCTGCCTTGTATTTGTTCTTTTCCCCCCTTAAAGCTATTGTTTCTTATACACATAATTGTATTGATTTCTATACATCTAAATATTTGTTTTAGTTTTCTTTGTCAGTATTGCTTGTACTTAATAATATTTATTTATTATACCTAATTGTTTTTGTTTGTTCTCTTTTGAAACCTGATGATTTTATGTTGATATTTGTTTTTATTCATTTATATGTTTGTAAAGCACTTTGCAACTTCAAAAAGTGCTCTAAATAATAATAACAATAATAATAATAATAATGATATATAATAATAATAATAATAATAATACTAATAAAAATACAATATTGTAATAATGATTGTATTATTATTATTATTATTATTATTATTATTATTATTATTATTATTATTAAAATACAGTACACATACTCAGTCATCAATAAATAAGTAAACATAAACCATTGGCTGGTCCTAGAAGATCTTTCACCTAGGTTAAGACTCCCTGAGAGTGGGCAGAATGCCTCCTGAACTCTTGAGTAAGACTGTGTATAAACTCTGTGTGCTTGCCTAGATAAGGTATGATAAGCCCTGGAAAATATTCGGCTACAGTTATTTACTCGGAGGCAGCCAACCAAGTTGCCATAGTCCTACTGTGTGGGTGTTGTGAATGTGTGTGTGTGTTTGTGTGTGTGTGTGTGTGTCTGTGTGTGTGGTGGAAAAACAGTTGTCCCGCCTGGCAATTTCACAACAGTGCTCCAGACACTAACATGCAATTTTTTATATAAGATAAGTCACTCTGTTGGAATCCAAAGGAACAGCAAATGTTTGGCAAGGGTGATTTTGGCAGTAAGGGGACCACCCCCACCTCAGAGTTTGTCAGTGGACCGAGGCCGTGTTTCCCAAAAGTTCCATTGTCGTACGTCCACAAAAGAGTAACTAAGAGAGAGAGAGAAAATGATTGTCTGTCTATCATCTAGTTGTGCCACATGCCATGTCTATTTGTGAAACACAGTTTAGATTATTTCTACCATCTGGGCCAAGGGACTTTGTGCTCTAGACTGTATTCATTTCAAAGCCTTCAAACCGTTTTAATTATGTCCAAATCTTATCCATGTCATATCAAGAACTGCCACATTGACACTTCAACCTTTCTAATTTATTCAATATACAGTAACACTTTTACGGTAAGGGTACATGAATTATCATGAATTCATTCATGATTGATGCATTACTTCATTCCTCAATATCTCCTCAACATAGTATATGCATATACATATAAGTATATATACTTTATATATACTACTTATGAATTTGGTCTCTGCATTTATCCCAATCCGTGAATTAGTGAACACACAGTGAGGTGAAGCACACACTAATCCCGGCGCAGTAAGCTGCCTGCAACAACAGCGGCGCTCGGGGAGCAGTGAGGGGTTAGGTGCTTGCTCATTGCTCATGGTCAGGGTTTGAACCAGCAACCCTCCGGTTACAAGTCCGAAGCACTAACCAGTAGGCCACGGCTGCCCTCTGTCATTCATGACCTCATACATGAACAACACATCAGTTAAAGTATTAGGTACGGTGGGCACATCATTATGAATTATGATTTATTAAGCATGATCATGATGACCTTCTTTTTCCGCAAAAAATGTGGTCATCACTGCTCAAAATCTGATTTGAGCAACACTTGTGCAGTTCTCTAAACACATGTAATTATTAACAACTTTAGTTGGGGGGCCACAGACATGATGAACTCATGAGCAATTAACATTACATTCATGTAAACATTAAATCATAATGATGTACTCACTGTACCTAGTTGATGTGTTGTTTATGCATGAGGTCATGAATGAGAGACTATGAACTCATGTAAATTCCTGATGATTCATAAGATATAAAGGAATGAAGTAATGCATAAATCATGAATTAGTTCATGCATGAATTCATGATAATTCATGTACCCTTACCGTAAAGTGTTACCCAATATTCTGACTCCTGCTACCAAACTTGGATGTCTCCATTGAACTCAGGCACACACTGTGAAACTTACTGCAATGCAAATTATGAAACTAATGTATATTTCCATGTGTTTCAGAAAACACTCAGTAGCATATTTTACCTATGCATGGAATTTCTGACAGTGCACTGATCAGGCCACCATTAAAACTGGCATTTAAATGTGTCACTTAAACCAGCACAGTGTGTGTTATTCATTTTCTTGGCTGGTGAAAATGCCGGAGAGCTGGTGCCACAGGATTGCCATATCCACAGAGCAGCAGCCTAAGCTCATTAAAAAGCTACGACTTTACTTTGCCTCCCGGTGGCTCACGTAAAAACCTGAGATGTAAATGTTAAAACACAACACACACCAAATCAACTGAGTGGCATGTGGAATGCTGCTCTCGGCTCATTCTGCTCCAGCTGAGAGCGAGACAGGCGGAAACCGAGTCTCCTGGAACTTCCACACAAGCCACAAAACCACTGCAATGTGCAGCATCACTGTCCATACCTCGGTGCCACTTGTTTGGATGACAACTAAAATGGGAACAACAAAAAATTAAAGGTAATATAAAGGTAATGGTTCATGTCCATATTAAAGTTTAATCTTGCATTTTTGGTAGGCCATTACAATTGATCAGATAATCAACAAATATCAGCTATAGCCACGCAGTACATACTGTGGATGTGTGAACGTTTACAGTTAAGTCCATAACTACTCAAACCCAATTTGGTATGGGTATGAATAATTTGGAGCTTAACTGTACCACTCTGACAGTTAAACTTGCCAGGTGCAGAAACACATGCCTGTTCATTCCAAAGCAACCTACCATTCAACCGTGAATAGTTATGACACAATGCTGTTGTAACACGTCTGAACCCTTTCAGGGCTCATTGACGCAAGTCTAGCATGAAAGATTACCAATCACCAATTCCGTTTAAGGTGATCAGCCAATCACGTATTCAGATGTGTCGGGGAAGAGGATGGCTTAAACATTGGAGTGGCACAGTGAGTGAGTGAGTCAGCAAAACAGTCTTTTCTCAAAGTGTCTGTCATCGGCAGGCAAACAATGTGTGTGTGTGTGTGTGTGTGTGTGTGTGTGTGTGTGTGTGTGTGTGTGTAATGTTAAACAAGAACAAGTGACAGCCAATTAATAACCTGTGTCATAGTTCTCGCACAAGGGCTGTCTGTTGTGTGTGTCTGTGTGTGTGTGTGTGTCTGTGTGTGTGTGTCTACTGTGTGTTTGTGTGTGTGTGTGGGTGAGGGAGAGAGAGAGAGAGAGTGACGTGTGTGTGTGTATGTGTGTCTACTGTGTGTTTGTGTGTGTGTGTGTGTGTGTGTGTGTGTGTGTGTGTGTGTGTGTGTGTGTGTGTGTGTGTGTAAACTGTCTCATTCAGAGGCCAAACGTCGAGACAGACAGGAGAGAGGTTCTCTACCTTTCCCTGGGCTTCTGGACACATAGCTGTGGCACACCACAGGTCCAGTCATTCTGAAACTATGCCCTTAGCCCATCCAGCTAATATGCAACAAGCCACGTGCAGACAAACACAGAGAGAGAGAAAGAGGGTACAGCGATACCTATGACCGCAAGCTGATAGGTTTAACACACATGTAAAAAAATAGCTGTGTATTTTTTTTGGAAGAGTTTAAAGAAAAGCATTCCAATGTTAAGTTAAGTTAAATATTGCTAAATGGTCTTCTTCACCGGTTGGTTTTCTTAATGACAATCTCCAGTGCAAATTTACACAGTTTTCTTCTTACTTTTTCATATTCACTCTGGTGTTACTGGTGCTACTCTGGCTCATTTCACATTAGAGACAAGCAATATTGCCATTGGTAACCACCATACTCTGTTACTCTGGCGAATGGGGTGATAATGTGGCACATTGTTTAACATCACATTAAACAAAGTCAGATTAATACTGTGTTTGCAGTTTACGATCGTAGCCAACAGCTAACTGAATTTAACCTTATGTCAGACTAAATTAAATTAGGTGCTGTAGCAACATAACTTGTTGACATCATTTCTAAAATCTGCTTGTTGAAAAAAGTATACTGTATTTGTTCTTTTTGAGTGATAAGGCTATTCTGAAAAGATCCTTAAGCGGAATGCACCAACACATTCACTTGGTGTAGGTATGTGTGCATGTGTGTGATCTGCTTCATGGCTCTGGTTGAAAGTGACAGTTTATCTGTGGAGGTGACGTCAAGTCTGTCTGGGTCGGTCCGAAAGCAGCCCTTACCTTTGGGTGGCAGGAAGCACCTCCTGAGATCATGGAAAATACACCTCAGTCCCTCCGTTTAGATCATGCCAATGGCTCCTGTGTGTTTAAACATCCTCCCAGCACCTCAGTGTGTGCTCGATATACTGTGGAGTCAACCTTTTTTAGTGTATACACATGTATTGGTGCTCAAATCTAATCTAGGCTGACTTGGGTTGCAGTGGGAAATGTAAGACTGAGAGGAATTTAGTGTTTGCATCTCGACCTGTATGACTCATAGTTTAAAGTGTTGTATTTTATGTGGAAAAGGATTTAGCTAATATATATAAAAAAAAAGCAAAATGGCACAGGCGCAAGGCTTCAAAGCACAGATTCCATATTGGAATCTCCTAAGGAATCCCCCATGTGTTTATTACCTGCTTTGAACCCCTGCGTGCCTAGTGCAGTCTGTCTCAAAGAACCACAGGCCTTGCAAAGTAGGTGAAATTAAATGTCAATCATTTGTATAGTGGGTCTTTAAGGGGTTTTATACAAATATCGACCAACCCCACTGCTTTTCAGATATATATATTTTATATTTTTTATAATTTGTACTCTATATATATATATATATATATATAGAGTACAAATTCTTCCATGTGATGCTCAGATAGCAGATTACAGAATGCCTGCCCCAGCTTACTCAGAGATACTGTATTATTTTTACTTTCCACATGTTTTTCCACATGTATCAGTGGAATCAGTGGAATGTCTAGCAATTGTGCACCTCACATCCTAACGTGGCAGCAGCAGGTGATGTTGTTGACTCATAAATCTCATTCTGGGGTCAAGCATTGAGACATGGCCACAAAACGACAACATGCCACCAACCCACGCAGGAAGAGGCTGCGTTGAAAAGATGAGGCTAAGACTGAAAGCCTACTGTAGTGCACCCATATTGCAGACAGACTGACTTATATTTATATTTTCCAGTTAGTCCAGTCAGTCAGTCATGCTGCATGACAAAACTGTCCTCTATCTGGTATATACTTTTCAGTGCTTGGTAACAATTTTTTTTATTTTTCACTTTTTGAGTATTTGTTTATCATTCCATCTGTTTTTCTGACAATAATATTTTTGTTCTATTGACTGCTTCATTTTCTCCATTGAGATTTATGAAACAGATTTGCGAAATTGCATAAGGTTTATTGCAAAAATATTGAGTGAAAATTTCAATAAGTTATAAAATACCTCGAGAGAGGCGCTATATTTCATAACATACTGTACGTTTCTTCGAGAAGCACACATATCCCCCAGACACTGATTAAGCTTCTCAAGTATTTTTATGACAGAAATTCAACACTATTATTGCCCATAATATGGACTTCATAATATTTTCCTGGGCTGGGACTATGGCAGCCCCAAACATTAAAACAATGTTGAAATGTGTATTTCTGTCCAGTTTCTGTCATTTTTTTCAGCCAGGTGGAGGACAAACGACTACTCAGAAATTGTGTGATTATTTATGCAAGGTGAAAAAAGTAATTCATTATATAATTCTCATTATATGATTTCAAGGAACTTTTGTACATTGTCAAAGCAACCCGGATGCTGTCCTGAACTTTCATGATGTAAATATCTTCAGATCAAGTACACACTTTAAGTGTGATTGTGATGTCACCTTTGTGTTTTTTCTGTCAAACCATGAGATGTCTGTCCATTCCTCACTTCAACTGAGCAATTTCTTCTTTACAAGTTATGTGTGAATTCCAATTTAATTTGATGCTTTGAGTTCTGTTTTTCAGCACCATAGGGAGAACTTTACAGCACAAATCAAACACACTGGTAATTCAAAGATCTAACCACATTAAAATGTAGGGTCTGGGCACTCACCGTTCGCAGTGCTCAGTCCGAGGGGCGGGATAATCGGTTGTCTTTCAAATTCCCTCTGCACGCAATAGGACAGCGCTATGAGTCCCATGCGTTTTCCCACCAGCGGAGCTAGTGGGCATCCATCTTCCTTGTTTTCAAGTAGCAGGGAATTCAAGCCAAACCGTTGCAACTCTGCCATCAATCATTATGTTAAGCCCGCCTAACGACTCTATACACGATTTGATTGGCCTGATAGAAGTTTAATTTTTCGAGCTCACAAGCCAACGGAGAGTTGCTAGACTAGCCCTGGAAGCAAATATAATTTGCTGCCGCTAGGGTGCGTCTAGATTTCTAGGCTAAAGTGAATATATAAAATCTATGTATAAAGCAAGAAGCGTCTGTGTGTCTGTCTGTCCGGATGTCTGTGGCACGCATATCTCGCTGACCGTTTGTCAGACTGATTTCAAACTTGGCAGGTGTCTTGCTATGGGCATGAGTAAGTGCAGTGCCAAATTTGAATAAGAAATGCAAAAGATATCATTAAATATATCGGTAAAAGAAGCACACATTGGCTTTCACCGCTTCACAGCACTGTACTGTAAGCTACCAGTGAGCGTAGAAGCAGGGCTTTGGCAGAACTGGACCAGTGTAGGTTACACGGGTAAAAGGTTAAGCGAGTGCAAGATGTGTTAACATGTCTGACCTCAACAATAAAGACCCCCTGTATGCGTTTGCTTGCATAAAATGACTCCGCAGATTGTGCAACAACAGCCAACACACACAGGTACTGTATGCAGTGGCTTTTCAAAATGACATAAAAATGATGTGCCATAAACGGACACTTTGAATAGCCCAGGCTACTGTCTTTAGACTTTGAATAAGCAAACGACAATTCCAACTACAAGGTCCTAAATTGAAACGAGCGATAATGGTCCCAAATTAAAGAACGCCTCAGAATGCCACACATGCAAAGCATAACCAGCGACAAGCAACGAGTGGCAGACAGAGTGTAATGTCACTTATAGGCCACCAGACTGTTTTTGAGTCACACCGTTGCAAATTTCATATGATGATGCATCATTCCACAAAATGGTTTGTTTTCTCTATCATCAAGTTATTCAATAGGCTAAGCATATAGCCTTGACTCAAAACAGCTGTTAGGATTATGTCATTTTGATTTGTAAAAAATGTCACATGCAGCAATGCTTAAATTCTGCTCACTTCACATTTATTATATTATCTGTATTCATTATTGAGTGCTTACCTGGAATTATGTTTTTCCCTATCATCCTATTTTTAAATCAGCCCTAACTGCAGGCATGCAATTGGGCTACGAATAGCATGTTTGAACGGGCACTGCACTAGTAATATAGAAAAGTAAGAGAATAAAAAAAGAAGAAACAAGCACACAATCTTTACAGGACATAGTGTAAGCCTAGATTCAGTCTATCCAACATCAGAAATGTTTTGTAATGGATGTAGGATTGTCTCCAAAAACTCAAATGTAATTGTCTATTGTATGTAATTATAGTGGGTCGAATCCACTATCTTGAAATCTCCTGGCTTCTTCTTCTTCTTCTTCTTGTAACCTTTTCTTTTCACCTCAAAAATTAAAGCGTACTACATACTCGACGTTCCCGACCGGTAGTGCGACAATGTGACGTCAAAATGACGTAGATCTCTCTGGCACGCCAAGATTTTGATCGGGTAGCGCACGGTAGCGCACCACTCTATTTTTTTCAGCTGATAGATAGATAGATAAATAGATCCATCTATCTATTTATCTATCTATCTGCACACACCTTAGAAACTAGATGGTAATGATGATGGTAGTTGTGAATAGCAGCAACCAAAGTCTGAAGTACCATCAAAGAGGCTAAGTAGTGTTTTTTACTGGATTGACCCCAATGCTACTGACAGCTTCTTCTACTGTGCAGGCCCGGAACTAGGCTGCTCAGATTGGGGGGGGGCAAATAGAAATTTGGGGTGGGCGCAATGAATACACCCCCCCGCTCAGTTTCACCTACAAATGCCTTACTTTTCACCTTAAAACCCGTATCTAATAGCACAATAGGACATCCTCAGACTCAGGTGTCAGACTCAGAAAAACATCGGTCATCTTCAGACAAAACAGCCTCAGCGTCAGAAAAACCTCTGTCATCTTCAGACAAAACTGCCTCAGCGTCAGAAAAACCAGACTCAGGTGTCAGACTCAGAAAAACATCTGTCATTTTCAGACAAAACTGCCTCAGCGTAAGAAAAACCTCTGTCATCCTCAGATAAAACTGCTTCAAACCAAACTGCCTCAGAAAAAGTGGAGTCAGGTCTCAGAAAAAACGCTGTCAGAAAAAGTGGAGTCAGGTCTCAGAAAATCAGGTCTCAGAAAAAACGCTGTCAGAAAAAACAGAGTCAGACGAAAAAGTCTCAAATGAAAAGTTATTGTGGGGACAGAAGAAGACGACGGATACAGAACGGTGAGTTTAATATTATGCTTAATACGTTATTATGACCGCTGCGCAGGTTTAGTCAGATATTTCTTTTTTTTTTTCTTTTTCGCATGCCCAAATTTCCGTCAATGATTCCCGGACACTGAAACACCGGGTACCGCGAAACTTGGTGGACAGCATGGAACCATGGATAGCATGGAACCATTGATTTGTTTTGATCTGTAGCCCCCTGGACTGGACCCCCGAAAGAGGGTAGGGCAGACACAGTTTTCTGTGAATATCTCAAAAACCGTAGGGTTTAGGAGGACCTTTTTTTTTTTGTATGTTGATCTCAAGGGGCCATGTCAACCTATTCCATAACCACTCATTTCATGTATAAGCCCACCCAGTTAAACACAAAAGTAAAAATGAGGTGTTGTAATTGAAGGTATCTGTGACCTAACATAGTCAAAACTGCACGAAATTGGAAGTGTAGGATCATTATGACACCCTCTGTATGCACGCCAAGTTTTGTGGAATTCCGTTCATGGGGGGCCACACAATAAATTAATTTATGTTACTATACACCAACTGGCCTGTAGGTGGCGGAGACAGTTTTCTGTGAATATCTCGAGAACCGTAGGGCCTAGGAGGTCCACCTTTTTTTGTATGTTGGTCTTAAGGGGCATGTCAACCAATCCCATTACCACTTATTTCATGTATAGCGCCACCTAGTTAAAAATTTAAAAAGCAAAAAATTAGGTGTTTTCATCACAATATCTCTGGCTGACAAGGTCAAAACTGCACGAAATTAAAAGTGTAGGATCATTATGACACCCTCCGAATGCATGCCAAGTTTTGTGTACTTTCGTTCATGGGGGGCCTTACAATAAAATAATTTATGTGTACATTTAGTGGCGACACCAACAAGGATTCCCGGACACTGAAAGACCGGGTACACAAAACTTGGTGGGCATGTACCCCCACATGGATAGCATGGAACCGTCATTCTTCGTTTTGATCTGTAGCCCCCGCTGGACTGGACCCCGAAAGGAGGGTAGGGCGAACACAGTTCTCTGTGAATATCTTGAGAACTGTAGGGGCCTAGGATGACCAATTTTTTCGTTATGTTTGCCTCCAGGGGTCATGTTAACCCATTCCATGTGCACACATGTGCATAAACAGATACACACGCGCACACACATACATTTACAGTAATCATCATTATGACACATACTCACACAGTAGACATAATATGCATGCATGCATGCACATCGCAGAGCAAACACACAAGCACGCACATACACACACACACACACACACCCACACACATAAACATAAATTTGTACACGCACACATGCACACAATTCAAAATTTTTCCCGTCATCTACTCCCTGAATTTTGGTCATTGATCCCGGGACACCGAACCACCGGGTACATGAAATTTGGTGGGTATGTAGCCCCACTAGACTTTTAAGGAAAAATTTCATTTTAGGTCCCCGGGACCACCACCAACCCCGTGCTGGGCCCCTGAACCGCAAAAAAAAAAACAGTTTTTCCTAAATAACTACCTGAACCGTGGCACTGAGGATGAAGAATATTTTATGGTATGTTGGTCTCAAGGGCCCACATCAACCTGGCTCATAATCACTCATTTGTGATTTGCACCCCACCCCGGTAAAAATGAAAATGCAATATTATTCTGCTTTAATCGCCCCTATCTTCAGTTAAGATGTTCAGAACTGCACCAAATGTTATGTGTATGATTGACCTGGCATTCTCCGGGGTATGCCAAGTTTAAATAGAATTTCATCCATGGGGGTCTAAAAAATTAGGTTATGTGTACATTTAGTGACTGTACACTCATTGGCCTGTAAATGGCGGTGCACACATATACACATGCACACACACAGGCACCCACATACTATCGGTATTAGAACGGCCGATACATAATTACAAATTCAGTAGGATTAAAAGAAAGCCAAAATAAATATTCATCATCATCATCATCATGGCTGCATTTTCAGTATTGGCGAGAAGTAGTCGTTTGTCCACTAGATGGCGATCGTTGCAGTGAGGCGTAATTTTGTTGGAAGTTAAAAGTGGGTTGGAAAAAACAATGGACGCTTCATACAAGGACTGTAATTTACCGTAGCGAACATCTAATAAGGATAGGACGATGTTCACATGAAGTGTAATTCCCATTTCTTCTTGAAGCGAAATAAATCTGAGGATGTTTATCGGACATGCTTGGTTTTACTGCAGGTGCGTTAATCTTGTAATATCAATAAGGACCTAGGTAATGTTACCATTAAGCGTTGGTTGAGTGATGGAGGCATTTGATTTATTGCATTTGTAGAAAACTATAAATGCGGTTATACCAAGCAAATGTATTGCAGCACTGTTTGTATCTTTCGACTGTCATTTTATTGCACGTGCTACAAAATCATTCTGTGCAATGGAAGATTTACCAACGTTACACCGGTCTGATACAGTTTTGCCTATACATGCGGAGACTGAGACACCTGTTTATTTTGTTTTAAGTGCGTGCAGGGTGTGAGAGGGAATCGATGTGCTTTGATTACAGCTTGGTAGTTGTAGTCTGTGAAATTAAAAAGCACGTGTGTGTGAAGTATCCAAACAATGACACCTTCATTTCATTATGGCTGCTTTAGCAAAAACACCTTAAGCTACTGTGTAGTGTGTCCCATTTAGAAGTGGCTACTTCATTCGCTTTTTCCTTGACTCATGGAGCTGCGCGGAATGTTATTACAACTTTTCGCCCGATATGACAGTTTAAGTCCGCTTGATACTGTAAGGCGAAGCCATTGGTTTCAAAGGAGATTTTATTTGTGTTACCAGCATAGCCTATTGACAATTTATGTTGTAAATAGGCCTACCTTATAATCCTACCTGTAGCTTAGGGAAGCTAACAGCTTTCTATTAGGATCTAGTTTGTTAGTTACCGTTTTGTCATAACTCCCTGATGCATTTTGCATTTAGAATAGCCAGAGCGTGTATATCTCAATCGGAAAATTAAACAATATCGGTGCCTATGGACTAGGCTGGGTGAACCCAGCCTGATCTGCCCGCTATTTATTTTTGATTTCTTAAAAGATTGAGCTTGGTCTGATGAAAGCCAGACTAGCCATGGACCTCAGTTAAACAATGCAAGGGAACATGAGTCAGCCTATATTTGCACTAACAATAACGGACAAAAGCTCTTCAACTTTGGCCCGTTAAAATGTGTATGAACAGTCTAGCGGCGCATTTCATCAAGGCCCATTTGGACATGTCAGTTATTTGCACCACTGGTTAGATGTAAAACAGCATTTCGTTTCAGACTAGGCTACTGTTACTTAATTTGTGCATTAACAATAACGTTTCAGACTACTGTTACTTAATTTGTGCATTGACAATAAAGTATTACATGAACTAAAGATGACTAAAATCTTATGTAGAAGAAGAAACATTCACAAAAAAATCCATCCATCCAAAAAAATGACCTTTGTTTTGATAGCTGTTGAAAACGGCATGGAACTGACAGAGATGTTTTGTTTTAAAATACATAAAAAATACAAAATAAATAAATAAATAAATAACATTATGCTGATACCTTTTGCTTTTCCCAAATACAATGTAGCCTACAGGTGTAAGTGACCTTTCATCAATCCAGTTGCAATGGATGAACTGTGATGAACTGCCCTACTTGTGATTGTTTAGAGATTTTAAAGGTTTTATAACAATGCTACATCTTCTTTGGCTATTCTACAATCTATTCACCTTTTCAGCACCAGTAGGCTACTTTCTGTGCAGCCACAATATCACACTCAGGCATGCCAAACAAGCATACACAAAAGTTTCAAGAGTGGGGGATGGAGTAAAATATGGAGACAAATTGAAGTGTGATTTATTTTCGCGGAACGGATGTACAGGACTGAGCGGCGGTCATATTTTGTACCGCTATGCGGTACATCTAGTTCTGTCACTGGCAGGGTAGGAATTTCATGGCGGCCACGACGGCCGTGGTAGCCCCTTGCGTTGGCCGTGAAGCCCCTTTGAAAATCATAGGTTTACAGGCCACGGTGGCCTTGGTGCCCCTTCTTTCAATATTCTGCTTTGTGTCCTACTAATAGCGATTTTTATTTAGCCTGCGGCCTGTCAAAATAATCTTAGCATTCACAGCGCAAAAAAAAAAAGCAGTCCCCTGTACAGTTAGCCGTTCCAGAGTAATCCAGTTTTGAATTGGCAGTAAATTTCGACATGCATTGATGTCTCCAAATTTGGGCTTTACGTTTTACAATGTGTTTAAATTGTTCCACATGATTTCATAACGGGCCAAATACAAAATAAATGTTACAAATATCGCCTAGATATTGGTAAATCAGAGGACAGCTGACTAAGAGTTTGTGAAAGTAGCCTGATCACAAAATGCTAAGCATGCATCTAGGCTATTTGAGTTTCTTAAAGATGAGCTGTGCTTAAATTTAAATTGTTCAATACATGATTTCATAGCAGGCCAAATATAAAATAAATGTTATATATAGCCTAGATATCTGTTTTTATTAGATGATCAGATGATTTACAGTTATATGTAATATGTCATGTTTCATGTTTTTGTAATGTTTCATACAATGATGCAGGTCTACTGCAGTGAATAGGCTAAATACAACTTTGATCATTTTTATAGCCTACTACTGTATAGTTAACTTTGGCCTTGGTGCCCATGTGGCCTTTGTGCCCCCCACCAAATATGCCCAACTGAAGGCCAAGTGGCCTTGCCCCCAGAATGGTGAAATTCCAAGCCTGGTCACTGGCATGTTATATTTGGTGCTTGGTTAGATGTAGAAATTATAAGTAAAGGTAGAAAGTGATCCAATGGTATACACATTGTAGGAAATCCATGGATGTAACTTAGCTAACCTCACTTCGCTAGTAACATTAGCAGCTGCTGTAAGGCACATACCGGAGTAAGCTACGTACTACATACAGATTACGGTACATTCAATGAGCTAGGGAAAAGTGGGTTAAACATTTTTCCACCACGAAAGTCCAGAACGACACCTGGACCATTATTTCTTACTTTTGCTAACCGTTTCCCAGTTGTACACTACCTACCAGTAAGAAACCTGCATCATTATCATCACATCATTATTCCCAAACCCCCATAAAGACAAATGTGCTATGTCATGATGTAATACCATATAATACCATTATGATAATACATGAAATAGCAGGTACCAACAACAAGGCACATTTCTCTAAATAAGTTAAGATAACATCTCATATCAAATGAATTCAACAACGCTGCAGTTATTGTCCCCTGGGGATTACATTTCAAGTACCTGTCTATCTTTATGTCTGTCTATTATTGTTGTGCAATGACAATGACAACTGCTAACGTTTTATAATGGTATTATATGGTATTACATCATGGCATAGCACATTTGTCTTTATTTAATACTTAATACTTTTCTGAGACCTGATTTTCTGAGACCTGACTCCACTTTTTCTGACAGCGTTTTTTCTGAGACCTGACTCCACTTTTTCTGACAGCGTTTTTTCTGAGACCTGACTCCTTAGAGATGTTTTTCTGAGGCAGTTTGGTTTGAAGCAGTTTTATCTGAGGATGACAGAGGTTTTTCTTAAGCTGAGGCAGTTTTGTCTGAAGATGACAGATGTTTTTTTGAGTCTGACACCTGAGTCTTGTTTTTCTTACACTGAGGCAGTTTTGTCTGAAGATGACAGAGGTTTTTCTGACGCTGATGCAGTTTTGTCTGAAGATGACAGAGGTTTTTCTGACGCTGAGGCAGTTTTGTCTGAAGATGACAGATGTTTTTTTGAGTCTGACACCTGAGTCTTGTTTTTCTTACACTGAGGCAGTTTTGTCTGAAGATGACAGAGGTTTTTCTGACGCTGATGCAGTTTTGTCTGAAGATGACAGAGGTTTTTCTGACGCTGAGGCAGTTTTGTCTGAAGATGACCGATGTTTTTCTGAGTCTGACACCTGAGTCTGAGGATGTCCTAAAATGAACACCGTATACATGATTTCATAACAGGCCACATAGAAAATAAATGTTAAATATAGCCTAGATATCTGTAAATATTAAAATCAGGTCTATGATTAACAGTTCTATGTAATATGTCATGTACTCATGTATTGAACAATTAAAGCACAGTTCAGCTTTAAGAAACTCAAATAGTCTACATGCATGTGTAGCAGAATGAAGTGGTGCAGTGCCCACTTTTCATTCAAGCACAGGTGGCTGCATCGTGAGTGGCTCTCGGTAGCCAGATATGGGCCAATCAGTACAACAGTGCCTCTATTTAAATTCAAGGACCCTCATTGTGTTATGCCAGACGCCAAAGGCCCTACCCCTTTTACCGCCCTGACAATTGCCATCGCAGCAGGTATGATCACGCTTCCTGTGCTATTTTACTGGTAAAGTCTTTTTATATTGTTACTCACACTTAGTGCTTTGTCGTAGAGTCTCCCCCTCCCTGTGCGGCATTGGCCTCCCGCTGGCTGGATGTGCGTCCAGTGCAGTCCCCCGGTATGTTATATCCATTTGTAATGGCGAAGTACTCAAGTAGTTCCCGTTTTAAGTGAGTATTTTGTGTGTTCCAGGGATCACTATGTAGCAGGGGAGCGGCTGTCAATTGGCTACATTGATAAGAACTCTGCTGCTTTGCCTCACGTAATTTTTTTAGCCTACGACTTCTTCATGTGCCCGTCTAATCAGCACCACTGGTCCCGCCGGTTAACGTGGCCTGCAGCTAGCTTGTCGTAGCCTAAGCTTAGTGGGACTACGCATAGAGGCCTTGGACTAGAAAGCCGCTGGAACTCATTCGGGTGCTATAGCGCTCGTTAGGAAGGAATGGGTGCTTGACGAACGGTGCATTGTCTCATGAGGAAGCTTCTCCAACACACATATTGCACACTGCCCTCTCCCCACATACACACAGCACACTATCCCATCTCCCCTGTCATCCCCCAACACACACACCAAGACCCCTGGCAGTTGGGTTAGCCCCTTGAGCCGTGGATCTGCCCAAGGTTTCTTCCTTGGTAAGGGAGTTTTTCCTTGCCCCTGTTGCTCTTGGGTGCTCCTTGTTGGTGCCCCCACCCAATCCCAATCCTCCCCCACCTTTTTTATGCAGCCCTTGCCACTTAATCTACTAAACCCCTCTTCTACTGCACTTTTACCCCCATTAATGCACAAATAGGCTGACACCAGACATAATTTCACTGCATTTCTTACTTCCAGTAACTATATGCATGTGACAATAAACTTCCTTGTATCCTTGTATCCTTGTACACTTTATGTGAGCTGTCTGTAATCCTTGTCCGTCCCCTCTGTTTAGGTGCTGAGAGCCGAACGTGGGAGCAGTTCCTGGTGGTGATGGGTTCCCATCTTTGTGTGCTGCGACATTTGTCTCTCTCACTGAGTATCATTGCCGCGCGTGTGTGTGTGTGCAAAGAATGGGTGAATTTGGACGCACTTTCTTTCTTGCCGTGCGCCGTCACATTCTCCACTGCGTAAAAGAGATAGGCTAAATTAATTTGCGTTGTGAATGATAAGCTTAATCAGGCCATAGGCT
This sequence comes from Alosa alosa, assembly GCF_017589495.1. Classification (NCBI taxonomy): domain Eukaryota; kingdom Metazoa; phylum Chordata; class Actinopteri; order Clupeiformes; family Clupeidae; genus Alosa; species Alosa alosa. The sequence goes on from NC_063207.1 coordinate 30,145,260, forward strand.
AAATAAAAACCGCTAGTCGGATGCAAAGCAGAATATAGAAAGAAATGGGCACCAAGGCCACAGTGGCCTGTGAACCACCGATTTTCAAAGGGACATCACGGCCAACGCAAGGGGCAACGACGTGGCCGCCGTAAAATTCCCACCCTGCTTAACACAGTTAAGGAATGACCAATGTTAACAAACTAACTGGCTAGATCACCTTAGAAAGCTAACATGTACATTAGCTAAAAACAAACCTTATTCAAACAAGAATAATACAAAAAATGTCTTTATTTAAACCAGCAACAAGAATCTATATTACATCTAGTAGTCTATAACCTTTATGGAAATATAGCTAAGCACTCTCTACTGAAGTATGAAACAGCAAGTGATGCACTCAGTGTGGAATAGTAGGGGAACGCGTCGCTGCTGCTCCGGTAGCTTATTTATACTATCCAACCAGCAAATCAGCACCCTCGAAATTCAGACTGGACGAATTAGAAAAGTGTGATTGGCAGATTCAATAGCTGTCAATTAAAATTGACCAATTAGGTGGGGCAGAAGAAATATTTGGAGGGGCATTGCCCCTCCCAGCCCTATTCTAGATCCGGCCATGCTACTGTGTATCAATAGCAATAGCCTTTTGGCTATAGCAATAGGCCTTTTGTGCAACTGTGCAACTCACCGAGTGGTTAGTGGTGTTCGTTGATGTTCCAAAACAAGTAGCGTAGCGAAATACAGTTTCTGTCGTTTTATTTGGCATTTTGTAAAATCCCATTGATTTCTGTTGGAAGACTCATTGCACGTTGATAGCTGTGCCACCGTCTATGCTTCAGGTTCAAATATTGAGCGGTTGTGAATAGTTCCACAATAGCAAATAAGACGGCTGGAAATCATACATTGCGCCGATATATTATATTTGCTTTTAATAATCAACGAACACCACTAACGACTCGGTGAGTTGCACAGTTTTGAAAACGAACGTTAAGGGTTGTTTTAGGACACGTTTGAGTAGCCTACTACAGTATGCCCATTGCCAGCCACCCTGAGAAGTCAAAGGCGATTCAAAACGAGTCAGAAAAGTCGAGACCAATCATCAAAATTTCGGTGTCCACCACTCTAGTTCATCCAAAACAAACCATAATAAGGCCTTAAAGTGCTAAAAACCGGAATTTTCCTTTAATAGAGGGTGCAAAAGTGATGTAGAATCAATGTTGCAGTGCTACGTTGATTCAATGATTTAACGTTGACAAACTAATGTTAATTTAACATAGATTCAATGCAGGTAGCCATTGCATTGCATACAATTAGGCTTTCTCTGAACTACATTTTCCAAAGGAAATTTTTTGTGGTTGTGTCACAGCTTCAGAATGGCTTGACGAACATGCCTCAAATTTGGTGTGAACATTTGTATGGACTCAATAATGAAGTCGAAGGTCAAATGTCAAGGTCAAACCCACCTTGAGTGTGATATCTCAAGAACGCCTTGACACACAAGGTTTTTTGGTACAAGGGTTTGTATGAACTCAAAGATTAAGTGATTCAATATTTTTTTTCAGGAATCTCCCCACCAACATTAAAGGTCCAGTATGTAGGAAATAATGGAAAATAAACTGTAACCATTCCAAAAATGATCACCATATGTTGTCAGAGAGTAAGGAAACACGATGAATTGAAGTAATGGCTTATTTGACAACATTACTCTAACCCGTAAAACCCATGAAAAAAACGGGGCGGGATCTCTTGGAATTTTCGTTTATGTTTTGAACTATTAATTCTAGAATAGCGTATTAATAATGGGCTAGTGCGTCCTCCTATTTGGGTTGCCAAATTAGCAAAGGCCAACTGTCAACATCTGTCAGTTGTAGTCATGAACGCCTACGAGAGGCAGGCACATTTCCAAAATTAAAACAAGAAACAAATTAAGTGGACATCGGAGGAGCTTCCTGATATGGTGACGTTTTCGTCAAACGAAGAATATCAAGTCTGACGCAGAGCTGGCCATATTTCTCCACATTAGGTAGCCTAGGCTAAACTTCATCTGCATTGCTAACTTCAGCTAAATATGTTACGTTGGTTAGAGTTATTTTTTGTTTTCACTGTTTCCGTAATGTGTAGCTGGGTCATGGTTGGAGAAACGTTAAAGCAGCTGCACGTCAACTAACGTTAGCTAAGTCTTCATTACATCTGGCAACCCAGAAGAGGCTCGCGTCTGGTAGTCTTGAACATTCACCAGTGTTTTGATTTTGGCCTACAGAACGTTCGGTAACAATCCTACAAATCGCACCTTTAAGCCAGCAGCTTTCCATTCACTATTGTAATTCCTCTGGAATTGCATTTCTAGTTGTATATGTAATATGTAAAATGTATATAAGTATATACACTCTTTTGATCCCGTGAGGAAAATTTGGTCTCTCTTTATCCCAATCCGTGAATTAGTGAAACACACTCAGCACACAGTGAGGTGAAGCACACACTGATCCCGGCACAGTGAGCTGCCTGCAACAACAGCAGCACTCGGGGAGCAGTGAGGGGTTAGGTGCCTTGCTCAAGGGCACTTCAGCCATGCCTACTGGTTGGGGTTCGAACCGGCAACCCTCCGGTTACAAGTCTAAAGCGCTAACCAGTAGGCCACGGCTGCCCTGGGAGGAGTGTGTGTGCTCCTTTGGACCTTCCAGTGGTGTGAGTGGCTGCCCAGGGCCAAAGCCACTCTGACTGGGGAGAGGGAGGAGTGTGTGTGTGCTCCTTTGGGCCTTAGAGTGGTGTGAATGGCTAGCCAGGGCCAAAGCCACTCTGACTGGGGAGAGGAAGGAGTGTCTGGGAAATGTAATGTAATTGTAGGTGTGCTTCTTTGTGTGTGTGTGTGTATGTGTGTGTGGGGGGGTAATGGTGTGTGTGTGTGTGGGGGGGGTAATGGTGTGTGTGTGTGTATTTATGTGTGTGCTCGCGCGTGCTTACTTGTGTGTGTGCCTGTGTATGGCATGTGTCTTTGTCTTTATGTGTGTGTCTGTGTATGTTTGTGCGTGTGGGTGTGTTTATGTGTGTCTGCATGTGCGTGTGCTTGTGCATACGTGTATGTGAGTGTGTGGGTGCATTATGAAGCATAAAGGTAAGCCGAGTTTTGAAATTGCAGCACATTTCTACATTAGTATCCAACTTTGGGCTGAAATTCTAAAATAATGAACTTGGTTTCCAAATCAAAGAATCAAAAGTTGATCATGGCATGCACAGATCAACTGTACTATTGAATAGATATTTCTACCATTATGCTTCAGGTGACATGAATGCAACAATCATGAGACAAAGTATTTTTTCTTGACATAAAGGCTGACATACTGTAAGATATATGCATGCATGTTCACATCATACTTTCCCACATATGGGTAGCCTATACTGTCTTGAAAACGATATAGCCTAGCATAATAGATGGCCCTTACAATGACCAAAGAGCTTAATAGTAAAATTACACTGAAAATAGCATCCCTAATGTAACTTCAGCCACACATACAGTAGGTAAGGCTATTACAGGGCTCAAAGCAAGACATTTTTTTCTGTGCCTGAAGTTTTGAACATTTTCGAAGATGTAATATCATATAGCTAATTGCCTACTTTCAAATCTCACCCCACGCCTGAATTCTGGCACAGTGTTTTTAACAGTTAGCCTAATGTGCTTTGATTTAAGCTTTAAAGCTGTTGGGCAGAAAAAAGCCTGTAGTATTGTGCCATTGGCCATTAATCAATTTTTAAAGGAACGTTATTTACCGTTCTTCTATAACATTCTAAGGTTAACATTTAGAGGAGTGGCCTTGGAACACTGGAACGGGAACAAAAAAGTTTTTGCTCAGAACGAAATTAAATGAAAATCAAAATGAAACTAAGTGAAAACCATGCTGTTTTCAGTCCCTGCTTGCAATAATAAAAAAAAACTGTTATAAGAGTGTGGCCTTTGCACGCTTCTCGCATTAAGGAAAGGTTTTTTTGGATGTAAAAAAATGTCTCTGTAGGCTAAATCTAAGGGCTACTGCACGACAAGTTGATGGGGTGCTGGAAGAGCAGTAAGCCTCTGAGTGGCCTGAGAATGCTTTGGTGGAAGAGAGGTGAAGAACAGACGCAAGGACTATGGAGATGGAGGAGAGACCAGGGCCAATCATGGCTTCACCGCAGAATAAGTCTTAATTGATTACAGTAGCAGGGCAAAGACGTCCTAATCCCGGTGGAATCTTCGCTCGTTATGTAACTGAACTTCGCCTGAGTTTATTGAAATGCCACAAGAAGCCTGTTACGAGACTTCCTCTTCTTCAAGCACAGAGGTGGGCAGGCCAAGGACATTGATGCGATAAACCAGGGGTGCGAGTTTACGGCGCGAAGCTCCTTGAGCTGGAAAAATCCAGCTGTAAAGACAAGGGAATTAACACGCTTCAGAGCTGATCCTGCCCCTACGCGCCACACTGTACACAAACACTGGCTGCGGCTTGTTGCTCCCGCAGTTGGTGGCAGTCGGGAGGAACATCTGGAAGTTAATGATTAGAGAGCTCCATCGTACGAGTTCTCCTATTTGGCCTCAGTCAGCGAGACATTAGCAAGAGAACATTGTGTTCTCTGTCAGGACGCATTCATACTGCTTACTGCACCAATTAAGACATGCTCAAAACAAGCAGGCAGATGTGATGTATGCACAGACACAACAAAACAAGCCTGATACCCAGAGAGGGGTTTTAAGGTTTGACATACTGACAGAGGGCATTTTGGTGTAATTAAAATTACCCTTGGCAATTAATCATTAAACATGCTTTGTGTTACCACTTAGCAGTTATGGCAATTAACATATCTTGAGCCTAAATTTGACTAATATTTTAGCACCCTGAATTGAATATTTACAAACACCGACTAACAGGTGGGACTTCAGTGATGTCAGTACCTGTGACTAATTAGGTAAAAGGTACACCTTGTCCCAGCACAAAAATAAGGTTCACAATTAGTTTGTCAGGCTCAGCAGGAGCTGAGTGAGTCTAGAATGTGTGCCATTTGGATTAATCACTACCACCATAGAGAATATAACTGAATTGCTGAGAAACCAACGCTTGGGCTGGACACTGGAGTTTTGAGTTGGACCACCGAGGAGCACTAGGACGGGAGTGCCAGTACTCCACTGCTATGTTGACCGCTCTCTGATCCTTCTGCCAAGCTGACATACACTAACACACTTATCATGGTTAAGACCTACTTTGTTGTGCAACACACGTAGAGCTTGTGTGTAGCTGTTAGGTTTGTCAAATGTTTTCTTTCACGGTGTGAGTTGCCGAAGGCTTTTTGGTTTAGTTTAATAATACCCCCAGACATTTAGAGCTTTGGCCCTTAATATGCTTCGTAACAATGATAAGTTGCGGAATGAAGAGATTCGGTTCAGTGCTGCTTTAAATGAGCATCAGCGGTAACTAAGTATAAAACCATAGTTTGCTTTTTTAAACTGAATCTAAAAGATTCTCAGCCCCTTTCTTAGATAACATGGCAGAGGTACTGGAAGGAATGAAATCTTATTCTTGGGTAGGCCAAGTCCGACTCTGGGATCTTCCTCACATGAGATATGTGTCTCCTGTCAGAATCATCCAGCCAGGTTTGAGGTTTGCGAGGCAGGGAATGCTAGGTAGGACACGGTTCTTGGAAAGAAGCCTTCTTGTCTCCATCATTTTGGAAAGGTTTGTGCTATCAAGGCCTCACAACACCACCCTGTAGAATTCCTTTTGCCAGAGTTGCATAAGAAATGTTCTTTGACGAAGGCCACCCTCAGGAATCCTATGGAAAAAAGGCTCCACATAAAATCTTCTCTATACGAGGAGGCTGTTTGCTGGTAAATTACATTACATTTTACATTACATTACATTTGGCTGACGCTTTTTAACCAAAGCGACTAACAACATGGTAAACAGTAAGTTTTAGAACAATTCTCACAATTTTAGGACAGTTTCAAAAAAACATTAGAGTACAGTAAGAATAAGTGCGTCGGTGAGTGCTGTTTTTAGCAGTTACTTGTCAGTTTAAAACGGCTGGTGAGTGCTAGGATCAGTAAGACTTCTTGTAAGTGTTGCTATGAGAGTAGATGTTCTCTAAAGAGCTGGGTCTTCAGGAGTTTTTTGAAAGTGGAAAAGGATGTCCCTGCCCTTGTAGGAACTGGCAGTGTGTTCCACCAACGAGGAACAACAGATGAGAAAAATGGTGTTCTTAAGTGATAAATGTGGTGAAAATGGTGTTCTTAAGTGATGAAAAGGCCAAACCTTTATCAAATATTTTATGAAGAAACACCACAAGTGACAGGGCTCTACAGTGCGCCCATTTCACTCACACATGCGAGTAAAAATAATTGCGTGCGAGTGCAAAAAAATATTTAGGCGCACTGGTGCGAATGACTTCTAGCCAAGTCAATGTTTGCCTACAAAATACACCGCAACATCGCAAAACATTACTGGTGCGAACCATAAAATCACGTCGCCAATATAGCATAAAAATTACACCTCCCATCAACGTTAGCAGTTTTCGCGTTGTGACTCGCTAGTTGCTTCCATCAAATTCAAGGATGCGCAGAAAAAGCGGGAAGTTAGACTAGCCAGCCAAGATACCAAGTAGGCTAGAACTAATTTCTTCAATCCACCGAATTCATCGGATATATGAGGAACAGGATAAGATTCTGAGAATGCAATGAGAGAAGGAAAAGGTAACATGCATTTTAGCCCAGTTGATGTATTGGGTGCAATATGCAAAATATAGCTTGTAGCGAACAGTCACAAAAGTAGCCTCCCATAATAGTCTCCCGTTTTCTTCAAAGAGAGAACGCTACAGACAACTCCAGGCATCCATGCATGCTTGTTTGTTTTACACCGAATACAAGCTGAAGTGCAAAACGAAAGTATGCATAGGCCTACCATTTGACAACTGCCCCCATCAATGCAGATATTTCAAATAGATATAAATATCACTGATTAGACTATGTTGGGTTTTGTGGAAGAGAAAATTCACGGTTTTAGTAGTAGGCCTAGTATTGGGCAGTATGCAGTCAGAGGTCACCCATGGGCATATTAGGATTAGCTACAGGTGGATTCACAAATAAATAAATTGGCCTAGGGACCTACATTTGACAGGATAGCCTACTTCAGGCTATATGCAAATATGGCAATGCATTATATTATTTTACATTAACAAAATGTAGAAAAATAGACCGGACTGAAAATAAAGTATGCACTGATGTTCTTTAACTGTTGGCTGCAGTGTAAAGTTACATTATGTGTAAGTTAAGTACAGAACTGACTGTGCCTCCAGATTTTTGTCTGTGCTCCTAAATTGTTTAACTTGGGCGCACAAGTGTTCCTGGAAAAAAATGTTAGTGTTAGAGCCCTGAGTGAACTACTTTTCTGAGCATTAAACTACCTAAAAGTTTAACTTTGTCCAAATTAAGTCACCAACAGAATTTGATCTGTTGCACTGAAAGTAAATGTGTTGTTTTATCAAAACACTTTACAATTGTGGTTAACAACATTTACACACATCTGCAATTCACTGATCCTTTCTATTTCAGCAAATTCTCTTCACACTGTCAGAACTCCACCAGCAATCTATGTTTGGAATAAAGAATGCTCACAGCTGTCATGTAAATGTTTTGTGTCATTTCTTGTAGAACTGTGGTGGAATGAAATAGACCATTTGTGGTGCATGAAACTCATTCTGTGCATTGGGAGGTCTGGAGGAGAAAAAGGCAATATCCTATGCTGGTTCCCCCTATAATATCAAGTCATTTCTAACCTCAGTATTTCCATTGAAATACGTGTGTGTGTGTGTGTGTGTGTGTGTGTGCGTGCATGCATGCATGCGTGTGTGTGTGTGTGTGCATGCGTGCCTGCGTGGTGTGTGTGTATGTCTGTGTGTCTGTGTTTGGGCAGCCTGTGTATGACAACCTTGCGAGAAAACAATGAACAAACCCAAATGCAATTTCCCTTTATCCAGTCCATATTTTTATGGGAGCCAGAGGATGGAAAGTGGCACACACACACACACACACACACACACACACACACACACACACACACACACACACACACACACACACACACGCACATACAAATGCATTCCACACACACACACACACACACACACACACACACACACACACACACACACACACAGCCATTAAACACTTGGGCCAATGACTTGAAAACATGACGTGTGGCAGAGCCGAGTGCTTCGGCTCCTGAGAACAATTCAAAAAGTTCCTAACAGTCATTCTGGCGCAGGCAGTGGGACTGTGAGCAAGCGCCATAAAGAAGGACATACCTATGTGATAACTCAGTGGCAGAGTTATTTATAACAGCCAGGAGATGTCTTTATTTCAATGATTCAAATCAAGGCTGATGTCTGTGACTCTGACTCCACTACAAAGAATTGTGCTTCTGGGACGACAGAGAGGTGTTGATAGATTATGCTGACGATATCCCAACGGCCTCCAATCTTAACACCTCATCGAAGGTCAGGTCCCAAGAGTAACTCCTTATTCATTTTAAATTAGGCAGCTGATGATGTGCTTCACTTGATATCAGGCCAGCAAGGAGACAAAGACATCATCTTCTAGCTGCCCTTACAGTGTGTGCACTCAAAACACTTGTACACAGTCCAAGTTCTGTAAATGTAAATGCTCTGAAACATATAGCTTTTACCGAGCCATCAACAGTTCCAGCTAATCAGCACATAGCTCCTGGACCGGAGCACAGAAGAGGGGCCTAACTTGAGAGGTGCTTTAGGTAAAATATTACAGTATGCACCTCCGTTTACCAGAAATGTAATCTCTGCCTTTCATAGTATCATAGTATAATAACCAAGGATGTGTTTATGTGATGCATGGTGTTTTGTACCATGTTTGAATGAGTTTCCATTGAGAGATGGAAGCCTGGTCGGCCCAGCATGTTTGAGTTGGACACTGGATAATTGACATGTTGGAGTATTGACACTGGATAATTCAAGGTCTAAGGCAATGCCATACAAACCACCATCTGGTTTGGTTGTTTTAAAGGAGATGCTTTTGAAAGCACAACCAGTCCCTTTTATGCGCCTTCTCTCTCTTTATCTTACACACCTCCCTAAATGATTATCTGAGTAGATGACGTCTGCCATATTGTTTAGAGTTTGTGGTGTTGTACACTATGTAACTTATGTCAAACATTCCAAGACTGTGTTATATATTTTTTTCCAACGCACCCGTACAGCATATCGAGTTCTTTGGCTCAATTCCTAAAATCTTAGTCAGAGGCTTTGAAACGTTATGGTAAACAACTGTCGATATGCCTCTCTCGGGCAAAGGCTGAGTTATGTCCATCATCAAAGCTCAAACTGTACAGTGGTTTTACCCCAACCAACCCCCCCCACACACACACACACACACACACACACACACACACACAACACTCTCTCTCTTTCTCTCTCTCTCTCTCTCTCACACACACACACACACACACACACACAACACACTCTCTCTCACACACACACACACACACACAGGGGCTACCTCAAAGCAAAACCCTCTGCAGCAGTCATTACACTAAGTGATCTAGCAGAAGGAAGCCGGTTGTCTACAGCATTGGTCGAACAGAAAGGTATTCCACTAATGTTTCGCATAATCACATGGGTCAAATCCCAAGAAGTTTAACCCCACTCACACACACACACTCTAAACCTGCAACCTCCTACCCCCTATCCCTCATCGTTCCATTGTAGAATAACCCAAGGCCAATGGAAAATGTTCTTCAGCGTCTCCACATGTGATTGCCATTCAGCTCACCGAAGACTCAAGGGGATTCTAAGCACAGCACATAGTTTCAGTGTTCTGTGACGAAAGGGGATAGTGCCTCTCCATTTTTCTCTCTCTGTCTATCTCTCTATCTTTCTATCTCTCTCTCTCTCTCTACCTGCCCTGGAGGACATGGATGAATAGCCGAGAAGGTCAGTGTATCCTGGCCATGATATCTGTATCAACCAAAGCCAAACATGTCCAGGGCTTCACTGTAAAAAAAGTTTTGATCTGGATCTGATTCTTTCAGGACCTCGGCAGTATTTACGAGTCCTTCAAGTCTCTTTAGCAAATGTTGTCTCCATATAACCTGTGTGCTTTGGATAGAGTGTGATGGGGAGATGAGGCCTTGTAAACTGCCAGGGTCAACACATGACCTTCAAACATCCAGCAGTCCATCTATGGACCAAAGAGTCATACACACCACAAGGAACCAAGTGTTTGTCCATGCTGTGTCGAAATATGGAGACATTTATGGCTGCCCATCCAAAGCAACAGTATGTCTGAAAGCTCAGATACCCATAGGTCTGGATGTCCCTTTGGAAGAGCCCATACAGTATGAGTGGTGCTGGGTATGCATCTGGTTGGCTCAGCAAGACCATGAAGGAGCTTGGGCAGAGCAGAGGGGCAAAGCCATATCAAACAGCTGGGGATTTACAGCTATTGCAGTCTAGCATGGCCTATGTGCAAAAGACCAGATGACACTGTTCTTACAGATGTGTAGAACCTAGTCTGCGACTCATGTCTGCAAGGCTTTGTCTGCAGCCTACTCGTCTTGATTTGCTGACAGAGAGACTCCCAGATGTTGCCTCACTGTAGAATTATTGATATACTGTAGTAATCAATACATTTTAGTCTAGTGACAACAATATAAAATATACATGATCTGGGCATCAGAATTTCTACATCATGCATACCTAATAGGTTGTGTGGCATGAAGTGACCATGAGGACAGTTGTGTCTAGAAAGGCATCAGGCGTAACGAGGGTGATGCTAAGGTCCCTCCTCATCCATCTGTCTTTATCAGTGGCACTGTGGGTCACATCTGCTTTCACTATGCTCTCTCTCTCTCCCAGCTGCTTTCACTTTACTATCTGTGTTTCAGCTGTCTGCTCAGAGACAGAGGAAAAAATAAATGGGAGACGTCCAGCATGATGCAGGTGAATGCTTGATGCTCCCAGGCCATTGGCCGGAGGTGGGGGAGGCCCACCAGTTTCCTCTACCAACAGCTCAACCTCTTAAAAAAGTCAATCTCGTCTAGACACATCAATCTCACGTCCTGTTCTGTTGCTCATTGCAAAACAGAAACAGGAAACACCGGAGTATCCATGTTTAGGAGAACAGGCGATGGAGTGAGGTGTTTTCCCCTGTCTTTTGGCAGAAAACACAACACTCAACATACTGTAAACACCTAGCAATGAGGCACAGAGAAGAGGAGAAGTGAAGTGCCCTCACCTTTTCCACCCGGGGTGTGTTCGATCTGTTTTGATAATTTCATATTTAATTAATGTTATTTAGACTGAAATTACTTGGACAATACCAGGAAATCTGGCCACTAGCCCCTCAGTCAGAGAGGCATTTGCATTTGTAAATTGCTTTCAGGAGAGAAGTGTTTCATGTGAAGTGTGTGCATGTGCAGATGCATGTGCAGATGCCAGAGACATGGCACCTCTGTGCACAGCAGTAAGTGGTGAGGGATGAAGATGCCGCAAGGAGGGGGAATATAAAAAAAGAAGAAAAAAATTATGAGAAGGAGAAAAAAATAGCCAATAGTCTCGAGTTTGAAAACGTGCGCCTTTAAATCAACATAGCAAGGAGCAATTGCTGTGCTTTTGCAGTGGGCAGAGTGCTGGTCTCTCTGTGTTATTCAGTCCGTCGCTCATCTTGGGCACACATGTGCTTTGGAAAACGTAAGGGCCTCTCTCTCTCTTTCTCCTTTTCCCTCTCTCTCTCTCCTTGTCCTCCTCTCTCTCAACTGCACATGGTTGAAATTTGTATTGCATTAAAATGTTCACAAAGCAGTATGTCTTCCCACTGATTCTCCACACAGTCACAAATCATACAACGGCTCCATAGACAGGATGTTGTTTTGAAAAAAGAAAAAAAAGAAAAGTGAAACAGAGAGAAATAAAACAGAGTAAACTTTACCATCATTCAATATCCTTTAAAGTCTTCTCAATGTGTGGTTTTCTAACACACAAGTGATGAAGGTCTACTTGGGCCACTGCCGCCACCCCCAATACCTGACCACACATAAACCTTTGCAAAGTAAACCAATATTTCATGTCTTTGGTATGTTTGCCAGCGTGATGAATGGTCGCCTTGGGATCTATCGACCAGTCGACTTTGTATGACTGGGGAGTAATTTCTGCAATCTGTTCTTCAAAACAGAAAGAAGCTAGTCCACACACACACACACATACTGTACACACACATACACATATTTACACTTACACTGACAAACTCTCTCTCTCTCTCTCTCTCTCTCTCTCTAACACACACATACACACGACCAGTTACATTATTACATTATGATTAAAGCATACCAGTGGGGCTTACAGGATGAGCAGTCATCCCTCTCGGAGTGGACTGTACAGCTGTAAACTGTCCATCAACTCTTTTGCATTATCGGTCATTATCAGGAAGAAGGAGCAGGTGGTTTCACACACACAGACCAGCTCGCTCAGCGTAGGTCACAGCCCTCTGCTTCGCCTCTAATCACCAGACAATGGCTCTACTGCTTTCACTTTTCTCCTCTTATTCAGAGGATGTAAAAAGAGACCAAACATTTTGGAACAATTACTGGCAATTGATGCTATTTCCCCAAACGCCTTCAACTGAATATTGGCTTAAAAAGGACAGCAACTTAATTTCACTTTAGGTCAAGTAATTGAATATCCCAATACACATCACTACATTACTGTAGTGAAAGGGCTGTCACCTCATTAAAGATGATTGTATACTACAGAAAAAAAAGTCATGAGCGTTGACAGAGCTGACAGATTACTATTTCTGTGCTAGGTCCTCATATTAATTTTTTTTTACAGTGTTTCACAGAATCAACTTTCAGCAGGTTAGTCTGCGGATTAGACACTATAGTAAAACTATAGTAAAAGTAGACTCCTGATCTGATCTGGTCTGATCTGGCCTGGACCCTGACTCTCTCCGACCTGACTGCTGTCTAGGTGTTTGGTACAGCATGTCATGCTACTCTGTGCTCAAGACTCCGCTCAGAGCATCATCTCGCTCTGTATAATAATAATGTGTATAAAGTCAACTGTTCCTTTATCCCTTTCCAGAGGAGCTCTGGACACTGAACTGTTTAGCAGATGAGAGGGCTCACATTCTTTTCTCTTTTTTTGGTGGAAAAGATGCTCATGTCAGCATTTTTCATCTTCAGGTTAAGTTGGTGTATGTTTTTGTAGCCTCCTGGCAGCTTTACTCTCAACATGCCTGTGTCTGCTTGGAAAACACAAAAATAAACATGAATAGTGTAATCTGTAATCTATTTGAAATGTATTACACACTTGAATACATAAACAATTCTTTATCAGTTTATTTGTATGGAAACATGCAGATGGAATCAGATTTGGTTTGAAAGAGCAACATACTGTATTGTAATTGCATCTGCTCTGCAGAGTATTGAGGCCAAAAAATAACCTTTCAGTTGTATTTACAGTAGCAAAGAGCTTTATAAAGCCTGTGTATGATTAGTGGGGCCTTAGTGACAGAATGCTTACCCCTCCATTTCCCTTCCTTCCTTCCAATGTACCCATAGCCTGTGTTCTAAGATAATCAGAAATCAGACCGGCCTGCAGAACAGATCGATGCCTGCATCTATTCCCATCACCTGCTATCTGGAGACTTATTATGGGATGGGAATGCCGCCAGGGAAACAGTGTTAAATCACACCTAAGTTTATAAACACTGCCGTCGACAGTAGAGCGGGTTCTGGCTCTATCAACAAACCACAATTAAAGCCACGTCAGCCAAAAGCCTGAGTTACATAACGAGGCCAAAGATTAACGATAACTGAAAAGTTATTTATCCAGGGGATTGGAGCCATTATGTTTTTCCCCTCTCGATGCTTGGAAAGTTCAGCTGACTTCCTCCATCTAGTGTATGGCTTGGCAGGAATCATATGGAATGATGGAGCACATCGCTTTCAACCCTGCCATTATGTCTGTACTGTATGTCCCACACATGGATAAATGATGCTCTGCATAAAGCACACCTATGGGTATGCTCTCTGCATCGGCTTCAGGCTGCAGTCTTCTAATGAGGCCAACCTGAAGTTTTATAACAGGCCAGAATGATAGAGAACAAGGAATAGTATTCGGTAAAGAGAGTAGTTTTGGAGTCATTACACATGGACTTTTATTTATCTTATGATATAGTACATTTACCCGAAAGGCACATAAAATCAGCATTAAAAACATTCTCATTCATTCTGTATTTATAAAATAATAGGAATAACATCAGCACAGAAAAGTAGAAGGGTAATTGATTGAAGTGCTAACATAATACTCCTGTGGCTTCGCTATGGGAAAGCTCCAAATCAAGCTATCAGACAAATCGGAGGGGCAAGTCTAATTCCAGGACAAAGATTAAAATAGTTTGTTTTTATGTTATTCTATTCCCTGTTTATCCAAATGTCAATCACTGAAAACAGAAGCAAGCTGGACCAATTAAAAGGCCTTGTCTTGAAGCATTCCAGAGGTTTAGAGCACTCCAGTAGGCTCTCCACCACCACTGCAGCCTCACGTCCAAAACCACACACACCAAAGGAATGACTTTACCAGCTTACTGACTTTTATGAAGAATAAATAATCATCAGCGAAGGAATGTGTAAAGACTATAGAAAAATAAATAAAAGCTGGGTAGTGTGTTTAAATGGGCCCGTTTCAGATGAGAATCCAAAAGAGATTCCAGGAACTGTGGCCTCCAGACAGTTGAATAGTTTATGCTTACAAACAGAGTATCTTTTATCAGAGTTTATTGTACGGCTCTTCACAATGCTAGTAGAACGCTCCATTGACTTGAATGCGATTTCCCAACGTTCTACGGTAAAATAAATTCATGTAATTACCGCTGCAAACATATAAATACCGCTGTCAATTTGTGCTGTTGATCATATCACTCCGCAAGTATTCCGGTCACTTGCATTGGAACTTCATTCAAAAGTGAAAGCAGACGGTTGATCAGCTGTGTTCTAAAGAATGTTTGATTCAAGTTCAGCGTGTGTAGCAAACTATTTGTTTCTCAGCAAAAGTCACGACGAAACGGTAACAAATAAGTGTAAAGAGACATATCATGGAGTTTATTTTTTCGTTTCAAGTACCTTCAGGGCGAAACAAGTCCAGTTCGCCCTGTCGGGACTTATTTTCCCAATAATGACCGGCGTTCTATACATTATCCCTTACATAAAGTATCTTTCTTTATCTTTTCCCAGTAACTTTGAAAACTGAAGATGTTATAGTATATCTGTGGTAAAAGGTGATAGGTCAATAATGTAATTTCTGAGGAACACTTTTGAGGGACTACCATTTGCAAACCTCAGATACCATCAGTGCAGGTTGTACTCTTTCGCGGACTCTGCTCAAATAGCTTATTAGACATGTCTGATCAGTGACGCACTGTCTGGTGGACGTATCGCCACAGAGCTTGAGTTTCTACAGCACTGTACATCTCACACCAGTTTAAAACATTAGCTGCCCTCATCCGCTTTATGGGTTTCTAACTACATGGGTTATTGTGTTAACCGCTTGGTCATGTAAAAGGATTTCAGATTGACCAGCCACATGTCTTAAATTGTCTATAAAACCATGCCATTTGGCCTGCACAGAAGAATACTCAAGGAGCACCAGGAAATGAGAGTCTCACATCTATTAGACTTGTCTGACCAAATTTGGATGTTGGGAACTCAAACGCATTCCTGCATTCAGTATTTCTGTTTGCTGTGTGTAAATACATGTGTCTGTGTTATGTGTTTGTGTTCATCAAAGTGTCTGCTGAGATATTCTAGAAAGGCCCAAAGGCCGCAACATGCACACACAAGCAAACAAACACAGAAAGAGGCAGACAGAGAGAAAGAGAGAGAGAAAGAGAAAGATACCACATGAAGACTCTTCTGAAGTGATATGCCAGTTGTGTTATGTAAGCTGAGTGGGTGATGGTGTTCATGTGGGTAGGTGATTAGGACACTGTGGCTATTTGGCAGCCTGTTAAATGGTAAACATGTGAGGAGGCCAGCCCATTGATTTTGCACATTGAGCGGAGAAGCGTGTTGCATTGCGGTGTGCTCGGGGAGGCCACAGGGGCAATTGGAGGCTGGTGTGTTCCGCTGAGGTTGCGTTGTGTGTTCTCAGATTCCAGCGCCTGCCACGCTGCAAACAGCAGCCAGACCTGGTTACAGTTATTCTGTCCAGGCTCGACACGTGAGCAGGCTGGGTAGTGAAGCACTGACTCACACAAACACATTCACATGTGCACACATGCACACACCCACACACACACACACACACACACACACACACACAGACACACACGCACACACACACACATGCACACACACACACACACACACACACACACACACACACACACACACACACACACACACACACACACACACACACACATGCACACACACACACACACACACATGCACACACACACACATATGCACACACACACACACACACACACATGCACACAAATATGCAAACATGCACACAGACACAAGCAAGCAAGCATCCAAACATGTGACACACATGCAACACACATGCAAAGATACAAACATGCACAATACTGCACACTGCTCTCTGCTCACACACAGACAAATCTTGAAAATAGTCTAGAAAAACTCAGAGAACGTCAGAGGGTATGAGATTGCAATAAAGAGAGATGAGAGCAGGAAGATCCTCTGTTGTATTACAGACTGTTTACACACGTTTTCAAAACTCTGGGCCAGATGTACTAACGTTTTTGCGCCCACTTCAGGCGTATTTGTTTCGCAATGTGCGTGTAAAATCATTGCGAGGTATGTACAAACAGGCCGCAATGATGTAAAAGCGCAAACTGCCTGTCGCGGGAGCTGAAAGTGGCAAATTGCGTTTGTCATGTCATGCATATGCATTCATGGGAGGATCCAGGGGAAAGTGGGAGTTTAGAAGATGGGATAATTATGTATTCTGCGGTATGTACAAAGACTGCTCCTGAAAGCGCACGTCTATTCTGCGCCTAAATACTTCCGCCTTGTAAAAGCAGGTGTTAATCCAAATTGCAGTTCAATGCGTCAATAATAGAACCTTTCAAAGACAACAGAATCGCTATTTAAAGCACCAGTTTTTGTGGTGAAAGTATTTGTACTACCAAAAGCAACCTCAACTTTCGTTGGCCTTTCGAATGTCTTACTTTCACTTTCACGTCATTCACTTAAACTTTCCTTAATTGCTAGATTTGACCAATCTTCCATAGCCTTCGTGCACAAGTAGTTTGAGTAGAACTACTTGTGTAGAACTAGAATAATCGGTATTATTTCATGATCGCTAAACGTTTGATTCTTTTTAATGTTGTCATCAGTTAACTTCATTCAACTGCGCTTGTATGTAGGCGCTGCCATTCAGTTGTTGACGTTCGTAAATTGCGTTTATGGGCGGAGAAAGGCAGAGAAAGGCGCAGTTTACACTAAGGATTGAACGATTGATAAATACGACGGAAACTTGGGTCTGACAGCAATCTGCGGTGTGTCCATGACGCTGATAACGCTACGTTCGCAAATGTATGTACATCTGGCCCTCTGTGTCTATTTTTCAAAACTCCACACACAAAACCAACAATTGCTCACACAAAATGCAAAATGCCTCAAATCTCCAGCAAAATGACACACAACATTCAAAATGTCATAAACACATCTTTAAATCAAACATTCGCCTCACATTACAAACACTTTTGCCATAATATGACATTTTGGATACATCATGTACACACTGTTGCTCGAAACCTAACGCTCTTCTGTCTTTCATAGGCTTTATGTATTTCCATACAAGAATGAAAGTTACGGTATCTACAGAGAGAAGTTGAAATACACAGTAAAAATGCTAGCAATATTGAAACCAAAAAATAGTGATTTTTCCCAAATAATTTGCTGTTGTGAATACAGTATTTTACAGCCAACAAGAACAAAGCAAAGCAAAATACAATGACCACCAGATGTACATGGAGTTCATCAAAAGCTAATTTTGCCTATGGAAATGACTGACTACTATCAAATTACTTTGCTTTTTCCAAAGAAAAGTGTGTGTGTTTACTGTATGTGTGTGTGTGTGTCTGTGTGTGTGTGTGTGTGTGTGGGGTATGTATTCATAGGTCTATAGAAAAATGTATTGAGCTAATGGTACATAACTTGGGGAGACACAAAAATATAGTAAAAAAGACACGTTTTACTGTACATAAAGTCGACTTTTTGTAGAAAAAGGTTCTGAAATCCTCTTGGGCCAGATTGAAAGGGTCCATACCTACATATAGAGTATCTATTTATAGGCCTATACTAAGGCAATGACTGGATGGTGTTCCGTAAAGTAATGAGTGTTTACACATGTGAAGAGAGAGTGAAGCACTGGTGATAGTGTGGCATTTTGATGGGTTGTGTTTGAAAAATGAAATCAAGTTACTTCCTGTTTGATTTTTGTGTGTTAAGTAAAAAATTGTGTGTGGTGTTTTGCAAAATGTGTTTTAGTCAATTGAAAATTGAGTCAAACACTGAGAATTAGTGTATGGTTTTGCAGATTTGGTGTGGGGTTATGATGTTTGGAAGACATGTTTAGAAAATTGTGTGACAAGCAAAGATTTAGTGTGTAAGCATTTGAAAAAAACTTTATTTAAAAGGTTCTTCAGGCCTCCATCCTTAAGGCTGTGGCATGGTGCAGGGCTGCACAGTAGCAGCAACATTAGTAGCAGCAGTAACAGTACGTCTCTGCCAACTGTCCAGGGAAGCCCAGTCCAGCCGCCGCGACAGGAAATGGGATTGCCTCCGGAGAGCTCCCTATAAATCCTTCAGCCAGAGGGATGTGAGTTTAAATATGTTTAAAGAAAACACAACATTAAAAAAGCTCTTCTGATTAAAAACCTTTCACTCATTTTCATTTCCAAGCCTGTTTTCGGTTTAAAGGCTCCCAAAGACTGGGTTTATTTACACATGACAGTATTTATGGCTTTGGGGTCTTGGTGTTGGACTGGTGCGGGCCCACACGGGAGGCCGCTCTGCTCTGCTCTGCACAAGTGAGGTTGGCAAACTGGAATTGTATAACAGAAGGTGTGTTAATGTGTTTAAATAGCCTCCCTAAAAAACCCATCATGTCTTCAGTGCCGTTGTATTTATCAGCTTCTAAACTGGGTGGGTGACTTGCACTGCAAGGCCATAACTTTTCTAGCTACACATGTGTTTCATCAAGCAAAGCTCTACACAGGATGTTGCGTTGTCCCATCACATCACAATGCCTCCAGAGCAACAACAAGGGGTAAACGATAACGTGTTGTTATAGAAACAAGCAAACAAAGCCCCAGCTGACAGTGTAAATACAGAACCTTCTGTCTGATCTTTATGAAGTGGTAAAGAGTGACAGCTTTTTGTCTAGCTTGTCTTTAGTCTGAAGTCTTGTGTCTGAAGTTTGAAGTCAAGCAACACGTTTCCTTGAAGTTGTTACGCTCTGTCTCACAACGCCAAATGCCTTGAGTCCTTAAAAAGGGTTATTATTTTCCTCTGCGATGACATAGGGATTTTGCCACTGACAGGAGTCATTGTGTTCCCCCCTGAATGGTGTTGCCGACTGTCAGTGGTTTGGCCTCCCGTTGTCAGCCTCTCCCAATTATCATATCATATTACTGCGCTTGGAACCTCCTGAAGCTACCAGTGAAGTGTGTGTGTGTGTGTGTGTGTATGAGTATGTGTGTATGTCTGTTCAGACTATGCCTAAAGACATGGACTCATGGATTCCTTGTTTGAACTACCAACATACCAGAATCCCTTAATACTCTAAAATGCCGTTCAGTGACTGATCAGGCAAATCATACTGACAGACGTTCTGACAGGTGGTGCTTATCAAAACACATCTGAGTTGTTTAAAGAAATTATTATTATTTGTATGTCTTTACATACAGATAGTGTCTGTAATAACAGTATTATTTGTATGTCTTTATGTCTTGATTGTTCTTACATATTTTAGACACTTTTTCATGATCTAACTTTTTCGCATGTTGGTTTAGTTAATGATTACAGGCGTTTAACACAAAAAAAGTACTTTATTTACCTGAGGCTCCTCTGAAGGATGTTGGCGGAGAAAGTGACACTTAGATATCATGGCTCATCTCATTAGGTCAAAGGTCACTGACGTCCATGCCTCCTTCACTCCCTCCTGCAACTCTGCCTTGACTTCAGTTCCGCCTTTATTAATATATCAAGCAGTCAGATGAGCAGGCAACTCTACTATCTCCACGTTCCCTCGTACCTCATCCACAGGATTCACAACTTCCTCAATGACAGGCCACAATCAGTCACAGTAAGCACAGCAACATCCTCACCCATCATCACCAGAGCCCCACAAGGGTGTGTCCTAAGCCCCTTCCTGTTCACCCTCTACACCAACAACTGTGCAAAGTCTAGTCTCAGTATAGTCCATGCCAGGGGCGCAGGAGATATTTTGAAAGTGAGGGGGACCAAATTGTTAACACAAACCCATAGTGAGATCAGATTTCCAGATATCGGATCGCCACCTCTGGCCCACTTTCGACCATCATATTTTAAACATGCCAGAATATTAAGATAATACCATTGATTGTTTTCAAAATATTTTTTGATAAAAATGGTCAAAACTGTGAGATGAGACTACTTGGGCCAATGGTAGAATACTCTAAAAGCAACATGATGTTGATATTTTATGAAGCCATGAATGAATCATCATGCCTATGATCCAAACATAGACTACATGATCAAATAGCCTAGTTAGGCCTACAGTCCCTAAATTGTCTATAAACCAAATCAACTCTCCCACTATGTGTCTGCAGTTAATATTTATGCAATGTTATTATACGGCTCTTCACAATGCAAGTAGAATGCTCCATTGACTTGAATGGGATTTCCGAAAGTTCTAGCGGTCATTATTTCTTGGGAAAGGACCTCTGAAAACAATTGCCATGCACACATAACTAAGGACTATGGTTGAACTACTGTTTGCACCTTCACCATGACACTCACTCCCTTTAGCACCTTACCAGTCCCGGCCCTGTCACTACAAGCGTCTTATGCTTGATCACCCTCAAACACATTGGACTTTCTTAATTTAATTTATATAGTGTATTTAGTATTTAGTTTTGTTAGTTTTCTTATCTTTCTTATCTTCTACTGTCTTTATTGTACAGTGGAGTTTAGTTATATGTTTATACTTATACTTATGTTTACCATTTCTGCTGTAAATGCATGTTGTGTGTGATGTCTGTGTATGCCACTGAGACCTTTGAATTTCCCCTTGGGGATCAATAAAGTATCTATCTATCTATCTATCTATCTATCTATCTATCTATCTATCATAAAAACAAATTCATATGCGTCATTCACTTTGCATTCAAAATAATCGGCCTCCCCACCCCCCAATCAGACTTCAAAAGCAAATTCACCAAAAGTAGAGCACATACTATTACACATGATCCCAATCACCCTCAACTCATTTTTCACACTGCTCCCATCAGAGCGCAGTATAGGTCCTTGGCCTGGAGATGGGAATGCTATGGCAGAAGTTTAGTGCCCTTCACACTAGCACCCTAAAACAAAGCTCCTGGGCTGTGCCTGTTAGAATGCTTAGAATACAGTTTTTTTCAACTGCTTACACACTAAATCTTTGCTTGTCACACAATTTTCTAAACATGTCCTTTAAACATCATAACCCGACACCAAATCTGCAAAACCATACACTAATTCTCAGTGTTTGACTCAGTTTTCAATTGACTAAAACACATTTTGCAAAACGCCACACACAATTTTCTACCTAACACACAAAAATCTAACAGGAAGTAACTTGATTTCGTTCTTCAAACACAACCCATCAAAATGCCACACTAAATCACCAGTGCTTCACTCTTTCTCTTCACATGTGTAAACACTCTTTACTTTACTGAACACCATCCAATCATTGCCTTAGTATAGGTCTATGAATAGATATACTCTCTATATAGGTATAGACCCTTTCAATCTGCTCCTAGAGGATTTCCGGTTGAAATATTCAGAACCAATGCAGATACTTTAAAAATAGAGAAAATACAGTAATCGGACTTTAGCTTACAGTAATGTTCTACAAAATAAATTTGTCTTTTTACAGTTTTTTTCAACTGCTTACACACTAAATCTTTGCTTGTCACACAATTTTCTAAACATGTCCTTTAAACATCATAACCCGACACCAAATCTGCAAAACCATACACTAATTCTCAGTGTTTGACTCAGTTTCCAATTGACTAAAACACATTTTGCAAAACACCACACACAATTTTCTACCTAACACACAAAAATCTAACAGGAAGTAACTTGATTTCGTTCTTCAAACACAACCCATCAAAATGCCACACTAAATCACCAGTGCTTCACTCTTTCTCTTCACATGTGTAAACACTCTTTACTTTACTGAACACCATCCAATCATTGCCTTAGTATAGGTCTATGAATAGATATACTCTCTATATAGGTATAGACCCTTTCAATCTGCTCCTAGAGGATTTCCGGTTGAAATATTCAGAACCAATGCAGATACTTTAAAAATAGAGAAAATACAGTAATCGGACTTTAGCTTACAGTAATGTTCTACAAAATAAATGTGTCTTTTTACTCTATTTTTGTTTGTCCCCATGTTACAGTACCATTAGCTCAATACATTTTTTTCTGTGCCTCCAGAAATGCCTTAGGAATGCTTACTGTAGAATTGTTTGTTTCTGCAGTTGAAAGGGTCTATAGGCCTATGAATACATACTGTACACGACCCCCCCACCTCCCACACACACACACACACACACACACTTGTCTTTAGAAAAAAAAAAAAAATCAGTGTTTTCAAAACTCCATGTACATCTGGTGGTCACTGTATTCTTCTTTGCTTTTTTTCTTGTTTGCTGTAAAATACTGTATTCACAACAGCAAATTATTTGGGAAAAATCACTATTTTTGGTTTCAATATTGCTTGCATTTTTACTGTGTATTTCAACTTCTCTTTGTTGATACCGTAACTTTCACTCTTGTATGGAAATACATATAGAAAGCCTAAGACAGAAGAGCTTTAGGTTTTGAGCAACAGTGTGTACATGATGTATCCAAAATGTCATATTATGACAAAAGTGTTTGTAATGTGAGGCTTATGTTTGCTTTAAACATGTGTTTTTGACATTTTGAATGTTGTGTGTCATTTTGCTGGAGATTTGGGGCATTTTGCATTTTGTGTGAGCAGTTGTGGGTTTTGTGTGTGGAGTTTTGAAAAATAGACACAGAGTTTTGAAAACGTGTGTAAACAATTGTAAAAAACTGTACTCTATTTTTGTTTGTCCCCATGTTACAGTACCATTAGCTCAATACATTTTTCTGTGCCTCCAGAAATGCCTTAGGAATGCTTACTGTAGAATTGTTAGTTTTTGCAGTTGAAAGGGTCTATAGGCCTATGAATACATACTGTACACGACCCCCCCCCCCTCCCACACACACACACACACACACACACACACACACACACTTGTCTTTGGAAAAAACAAAATCAGTGTTTTCAAAACTCCATGTACATCTGGTGGTCACTGTATTCTTCTTTGCTTTTTTCTTGTTTGCTGTAAAATACTGTATTCACAACAGCAAATTATTTGGGAAAAATCACTATTTTTGGTTTCAATATTGCTTGCATTTTTACTGTGTATTTCAACTTCTCTTTGTTGATACCGTAACTTTCACTCTTGAATGGAAATACATATAAAAAGCCTAAGACAGAAGAGCTTTAGGTTTTGAGCAACAGTGTGTACATGATGTATCCAAAATGTCATATTATGACAAAAGTGTTTGTAATGTGAGGCGAATGTTTGCTTTAAACATGTGTTTTTGACATTTTGAATGTTGTGTGTCATTTTGCTGGAGATGTGGGGCATTTTGCATTTTGTGTGAGCAGTTGTGGGTTTTGTGTGTGGAGTTTTGAAAAATAGACACAGAGTTTTGAAAACGTGTGTAAACAATTGTAAAAAACTGTAAGTGTTAATGTGTCTGTACATGTACAGTATGTGGTGCTACTGATGCGCTTCCTGCAGGGTAGCAAATGAGACAGGATATTTACTGAGCACATCTTAGTGGTCAAGTCAGTACAAATGGCAGATCACACTACCACGATAGCCCTATAAGAATAACGATAACCCTATAAGAATATAGGAGGAATATCTGGATTATTGATTGTCGCTATTTTTGTCAGATCATTATGTGTCCACTCCTGTGAAGTCATATTCTTAAAAAGCATGTAATGCAATTACCAGTACCACAGAAATGTTAGATAATGTCACATGTAGATTACATTACTGTGTAGTTAAGGATGTGTTCAACTAAATTGCTTTAGAATTGCTGCTGGTTTGCCATTCACAGACTCAGCAATATAGAGTCTGGTCAGAAGTGGATCTTGTTCTTCATAAATGTTCATTACATGGAGCTAAAACATTACCTCATCAAGACATTGTCTCATTCTTGTCTCTCACTATCATTACCATTAAAAAAAACATCCTGTTCTACCAAAAACATTAAGTACGCTCAAACCAAATGACTTATGCAGACACAGCTTGCATTTCAGGAGACCTCAACCCCATTCCTCTTTATTCCTGAGTAACATGAGGAACCAACAGGGGTTTGTTCAATGTCTTAAACACCTTCTCTGGTGAAGCGCACGTTTTCAGTCAAATTACTTCTGTTGCCTTTTGCAGGGTTGACAAACGCACGTGCCTGAGCCTTAAACCATGCAATGATATGTTCATAAGTCCCACCGGCCACACAACGTCTTCTGTTAAGCACTTCACTGGGGCTTTGAGTCTCTGGACTACAACAGGGTCTGGAAAAGACATACCCCCTGCAATCCCCAACCTCCAGTGGTCAGTCCTTGAGCGTCCCTCTTTTGCCTTGACAAGCTAACAGTGCTCCTGTATTAGGGCTGTTTCACACCGGGTGCATGGCGTGAGCGTGTCAGCTGCGTGGCATGTCCGTTTTTATTTTGGCTACCATGTTAACCCTCCTGTTATGCTTGGGGTCAATTTGACCCCAAGCAACGTTTAACATTATAACATTATTTTTTGCTTCATGTTTCATGACTTTTCCTCAATTGAAGGGTACAACAGAGTTAGCATGAAATTTGTACAATAATATGTTTTCAATGTCCTATACAAATATTTTGCACATTGATGTTCCTTGGGGTCAGTTTGACCCCAGCTGTATGAAACATAGGATACATGAATATTTGACACATTATGGATATTATTATTTGAATAATATGAGAACATATTGTTATTATCATTATTATATACACAAGTACTTATTACATATAAGTCATTTTGGCAGGACTGTAAGTCAAAAGGGGAAGCAACAGCAAGCATTTGGGCTGCTGACACTGGATGGGCAATATTGGCTCCCATGTAAAAAAAAACGTGTGCATGCTAGAAATAGGACCAGCGCCTATTTTTCACGCGACACACAACCGTGTTGGAAGCGTTTCCATTCAAAACAGTGAAGAAAAAAATGAAGAGCTGTTTTAATAGGCTGAGAGGCCGCCGCAGCTCAGCGTCAGACACGCCTCTGGTGTGCAAAGATAGAAAATGCCATGCAACAGAAACGTCACGTTCACGCCACGCACCCGGTCTGAAACAGCCCTTAGTCCCCCTGATGGGAATAGCTACCACTGGAAAAAAAGTTCAGTCACAAGACTGACTCAGGCTTTGGAGCATGGAATAGAACACAAGCAAACAGGAGAGTTAGGGTCAAGTCATCCACATCTCTTGGCACAAGGCCTGGCCACCTCGGGGTGGGGGGGTGGTGAAAGGGAGGTGAAAGGTTTGCTGCCACAGTGTCCGAGCAGTCAGGGTAATGCTGAAATGAGCGAGTTCTGTGTGGTCATTTTCCTGAGTGAGGGCTGTACTCAAGATCACACTGCTTGAGCCTAATGCATCAGTGTCTGACCTGATCTGAGCTTCCATCCATCCCACTCTGCGCTCTCCATACAACACTGCTGCTTCGCTTCTCTCTGCTCCCAAACGCCACCACACACGTCTAGCGGATGATAAAATGGCTCTAGCCGGAGCCAAGACTCACACAGCCAGGCTATCAGCAAACAAACAGCCGAACCGAGTCACTTTCAATGCTCCCAGTAAAAGTGCCACTTGACTGCAACTGCAACCAAGTCACAGCGGCCTCCCCCTGTCATCGCTGCATCTGCGCTGTGTTATGGCAGGACTCGGTTTTCATTATTGTGGAAATTCCATATGTTCTCTACTTAGGTGGTGTTGGCTGACAGGAAGGTATTTTAGGAGAGAAATGAATCGCTACTGGGCTGTTGCTGTTTTTTTTACATGTCATTAAGGACCCTAGGTGGTAAAACGGAATGCTTCAAAACACAAACCGAACAAATCAGAAAAAAACAGAAAAAAGTACTGTATGTGGGTAGAGAGAGTCACGTGGCATACTCTTTCAAAACTGCTGACTTGCATGAAAATGGGACTTTTATATCATCTGTAGGGATGTAATGATATGCTCAACTCACAATTCCATACGATTCACCATTTTAAGTTGACGATGTGATGTTCTTACCATTTTCTTTTAGTTCAATAAGTTGCAGTCAGTGTTTCCCGCAGCAATATGTTAGTTATAAAGTGTCTGACCGGGGAGAAGAGGCATATTATAATATACACATATTATAAGTATATTATTATTATTATATTATATCAGTAGTTATATAAGCTACTGATATGAAAAGAACAAATACTGTATTTCTGATTATTTATGCATGACAGCTCACATTATATACATTATATACATTATATTATAGCCTAGGTGCTGTTAAGCTACATTAGGCTCCAACAGCTGTACTTCAGCTGTCAGCAGCACTAGGTGAAGCCTGGAAATATTGTAAACAAAGTAGGCATATAGCCGAATTGGCTAGTTTATCATAGTCTACTGGTTGGACTGTTCAGGTTCCCCAGGTGTGTTTAAGTTTCAAAGAGATACTTTTTCTTCTTGGGACAGGCCCTTTTGTGTCTGGGAAAAGACTTTTCCATTTACATCGGTATTAAGATGATAAAAACACTAGTCACATGAGTCACGTTTATTAGAATTAACCACTTAAAGGAATTATCCGGAGTAAAATGCACTTTAGATCAATTTACGGATGATTGGGAGTACATACGTTGAGTTGACATCAAAATCATGTCATTTGGATGTGTTTTGAGAAAGTTTTTTCTCAAAACACATCCAAGAGAACCGTTTTTAGTCAAAACTCGTTAGCCTGGAAGTGACCAGGGCAAGTCATTTCGCCGCTACAAAACGCTACTTTTATACCTCTTCTACAGTTCCAAACAACATTACACTTACGTGGTAGTGAGTAGAGGGCCCCTAAAGCCAAACCGAAGTATCCCGAGGTCTTTATGTGGTCGGATAGAGAGTCCAGAATGAATTTCATCAAGCCAGTACCTTTCCGAAATGTTGCTGCTGCAGCTGGCGCCTTTAGGGAAAAGTCCGGTAGGAGTGATTGCGAGTGTGAAGTAACACGCTCTGAAATTCACATTTTTCCGTTTTTTTAAAAAAAAACATAGTCCAGTATTTCTTTCTGAAATTAAAATGAAGTTGTATGGACTAGACTATGTTTTTTTTTTTTTTTTTTTAAAACGGCAACGAAATTGTGAATTTCCAGAGCGTGTTACTCCACACTCGGCAATTTTACATATGCTTTTTGTAGGTTTTACATTGTCTGACACGGTTATACACTTGGATGGCGAAATTCCTAAACCAAGAAATAATGGACAGAAAATTCTATTTTTTTTTTGTCTTTATTAGGCCCTTTAACAAAATGTAAATAATAATAATTTGCAAGTATGTTTTTTTGTTTGTATCATATTTGATACTTTGGGCATTACATACAATATTTGTTTGTATCATATTTGATACTTTGGGCATTACACACAATTTGGGCAAAAAAAGAACTTGCCATTTGTAAGATCTTTGGACATCCATAACATCCAAATATTTCTTTCTTTAAACAGCTGCCTTTTTCCATCATTTTCTTTCATTTTGCAAGGAGATAACCAGGCAGCACATGAAATTTGAAACAATAATAACAACTTCAAAAACTCTTTCTTTGTATAACATCTGCATCTTTGAACGTTGAAAACAACAGTCTCTTCTTTCTTTTACTTTGCCAAATGGTAAGCAAGGAAACAGTTCCTGTCCTTGTTTAGGCAGAGGTGGACATTG
The DNA here is from genome assembly GCF_017589495.1 of Alosa alosa. Taxonomy (NCBI): domain Eukaryota; kingdom Metazoa; phylum Chordata; class Actinopteri; order Clupeiformes; family Clupeidae; genus Alosa; species Alosa alosa. Next base: position 30,173,573 of record NC_063207.1, read on the forward strand.
CATTGAGTTTCTTTGCAGTGCTTGCACCTTTGTCGTTCCCAGGTTGGGAAGTGGTCAACCCCATCTCTCCTCACATCAGGAGGAACACTGCATAGTGGCCTTCCCCGTGGTGGGGTATGTGTTTGTGATGGTGAGGAGTGTGGCGAAGGGGAATGTGATGGAGAGGACAGTGTCCTACCGAGCCTGACTTTGCCTTTTCCTGCTCTTATCAGACAAGAGCCAACTGAGGCCTGAAACCTTCTCAGGGGCATGGCGTCTCTCTCCTGGTCTTGTGCCCGCAGGTCTCTTCGGTACAGGATCCAGGCATTGATCAGTGCCATTGTGATACTATGCCACCAAATATACAAGTACCATCTTCTGGTTTTCAAGCTGTATTTGTACAGGGCAGAGAGCATGTTGAAAAGATCTACACCACCCATAAATTTGTTGTAGGTCTCCACAATGGCTGGTCTGGGAACCATAACGTATGTCTTGGTCTTCCGATCCCAGCGTTTCACCTGACCTTGGGGAGTGATGCCAACAAAAGAGGACACCAGGTGAACAGATTTGTTGTCATACCACCGGACAATTATCATGCCGTTTTGGTTCACTCTTCCCTGTTGGACCCTCTTCCCTGTTCCTTCAGGTCTTTTTCCTCCATCATCTGGCAGTTGTGTACCCTGTTCATTCTGATGGTACCAACATAGTGAATCCCTCTCTCCCGCAGGTGTTCCAGCAGTGGGACTGATGTGAAATAGTTGTCTGCGAACACCTTGTAGTTCTTTCCTGCAGGAAGGGATGATGTTAATTTGAGAACCACATCTCTCCACTCCATCAGACCTTTCCTTTTTTTGGATCTTTTGGCCCTTGACAGACGTACAAAGTCATACAGGAACCCACTTTGTCCTGCACGTCCCCACATTTTGAACCCCCATTTGTGGGGTTTTCCTTCTTTCTGCACACTATACAGGTTTGTTTGGTCTGCAACTAGCTGTAACATTTTATTTGTAACAAATTGCTTGAAGTACATATATGGTGTAAAATCAGACCTTTCTTCAATTGCTTCATCTACACTGTCATCAAATTGAACATCTGGAGATTCAAAGTCGGCCTTTCTCCATTTGTACTCCCTCTTCGTCTCTTTCTTTGCAGATTTCTTTGTACTTGTGGCATGTGTTGCTGTTGCACTCTCTTCTTCTGAGCTCGTCTTGTCAACACTTTCAGCTGTGTGTGTCTTTCTCCTCTTCTCTTCACTTTTTTCTGTGCCTCTTCCACACCTCTTTGTTGCCTGTCTAACTGTTGGAACCCCCTCTCCAGTTTCAAGTCTCTGGTCAACACTTTCATCTTCCTCATTGCTACTACTAGAACTTTCATCATCATGCTCTGCATTAGGAGTCCAATTCCTAACTTCCACTTCATTATCTGTCTCTACAAGGCCCTGTATGTCGCTCAAATTGCCATCAATAAAGTTCAGGACATCTTCAGTAGAGAACTGCCTTTTAGTCCTTTTCCTTTTAGCCTTTTCCCTTTTAGCCATCTATAAATTAGCCATAGCATAGGTATTTATGAATTATGAATAAGAATTATTAATTATTTGTTGTAAATATCACATTTCAATCTGTAAATTATGTAATTGATTCCTTAAAACACTGTATTATGGACTATCGAAGACATAATATACATATAAACAGATGAATAACATCCAGAAAAAAATAATCATGACCATTGAAGGATTTACCACTAAATACCTGCTGTATCAATTTTGATACAAACATTTTCTGCTCGATTTTACACCAAACTATATTTTGAAATTTTAAGTAATTTTAAGTTTTTTGAACAAAGTAATTTTTCATGTTAAAATATTGATAAATATGTAAAGGTTCTTACCATAAAATCATCAAATGACCAATATCCTTGACCTTTACCAAAGTCCTTTTAGGCAAGTCCCTCCACTCGGAGGCCATATGGCAACGCTTTTTGGGCACTTGTCGGGCATCCATTTCGGCAGAAATGCGCGTGCGCAAGGCTTCACGACACCAATCTTGCTCCAGAGGCGAGATCACAACACATGATTGGCATATGGCAAGCCGATTGAGCATTTATTCTGATATCTTGATATCAGGCATAATTGTCATGTACATGCAAGCCATTTCTGTCCACTAGTTAACTAGTGAGCCATTTCTGTGTGAACTAGTTAACTAGTGACAGCCAAAATGCTCACTAGTTAGGCCCAAATTCTCTCTAGTTAACTAGTTCATATGTTTCATATCTTACTAGTTAACTAGTAATGCTCAGCATGTTCACTAGTTAACTAGTGGACACTGAAATGTGCACTAGTTAACTAGTTTAAAGACTTCTATATTTTACTAGTCAACTAGTAAGACAAAAATGTTTACTAGCTGACTACTGAATGTCAAATTCCCACTTGTTAACTTCTATGTAATTGGCCAGCCGCTTGAGCATTTATTCTGATATCTTGATATCAGGCCAACATGCAAGCCATTTTTGTCAACTAGTTAACTAGTGAGCCATGTTTGTGCACACTAGTTAACTAGTGACAGCATAAATGCCCACTAGTTAAATAGTGAACACATATTAGCTTCACTAGTTAACTAGTGAGAGCCAGAAATGTCAACTAGTTAACTAGTAAAGGCCAAAATGCATACCAGTCAGCTAGTTGAAGGTTTTTGGGTCTCACTAGTTAACTAGTGACAGCCAAAAATGTGCACATGTTTACTAGTGAAGACAAAACTCCTCACTAGTTAACTAGTTGGAGTAGGTCAATGTCACTAGTTAACTAGTGAACCATAAATGGCTTACTAGCTAGCTAGGTGATGGCAGCAGGCTCACTAGTTAACTAGTTGATACATCCTTTGTCCAAACTAGTTAACTAGTGAGGTCATAAATGTATACTAGTAAACTAGTTGAAGCCTAAATTCACACTAGTCAGCTAGTGGCGCAGAATTAAAATTAGGAGGCGGAGAACTCTGGAAATTGAGGCTTTCTATTGGCTCCCTATGTCCAAATAGAACATGACAACCAATTTGCATGTGGTACACAAGTTTACATGCTGGCCAAAGGAACTTTAACTAGTAAACTAGTGGCTTTAATGTGACACTTACATGTAAACTAGAGAAGGCAGAACTGCTCACTAGTTAACTAGTGAAGACACAAATGCCCACTAGTTAACTAGTGAGGTCTAAAAAGTGTCACTAGTTTACTAGTGTGCACCAAAACACCCACTAGTGAACTAGTGATGGCAATTTCCATTCGACTAGTTAACTAGCGAGGTGCAAAAAGAGGATTTTTTGAGTGCTGTGTCTCCTCATTAGAAAGTCTCTGCCTTTACATAATGAGCAGGGTGCTAATGAGTTTCCGCCATTTTGAATCCTAACAAACCACATGCCAGAATTGTTGTAGTGCAAAAGGTATAAGTATAAGTATATATACTCTTTTGATCCCATGAGGGAAATTTGGTCTCTGCATTTATCCCAATCCGTGAATTAGTGAAACACACTCAGCACACAGTGAGGTGAAGCACACACTAATCCCGGCGCAGTGAGCTGCCTGCATCAACAGCGGCGCTCGGGTAGCAGTGAGGTGCCTTGCTTGCAGTTACAAGTCCGAAGTGCTAACCAGTAGGCCACAGCTGCCCAGGTATACACCAGAGGGCAGAAGACAAGTAACAGATACAACAGGGATTTATGCAAAGTTTATAACTCATGTTGACACAATGGGTCTCAGAAATGCATGTCTCAAATTTGATACGCACGGTAGCAACACCAAAGCACTTTTCCTGTCGCACGCACGCTATTTGTTTATCCAACACCAGCTTTGGAAATAACGATGTCCACAGACTATGTTGCATGATTTTATGAAAGTATGATGTATTGCGACATCAGAAGCAAGTCAATTTGTAGTTTCTTATGTCTCATTCCTTCGAACTACAGATCCGCTACCCGATCTGGCAAACTTCCATAGTGTGGTTATAGCCGATAGAGGGCCGCGAAGCGAATGCAGAAGTGCCGTTCACCCTGTTACGAGTTGATGAACCACTGAAACGATTTTGGAAACATTATTTTAAGGTACAAAAAAGCACAAGGTTGCACATATGCATAGTGTAGATCTTTGGCAAGTGTGATGGAGCATAACTTTATGCAGGTCAGATTTAGAAGCTTTGTTTATTTATCACCATTCCACAGTGGATTCCTGATTTATTGTCATCTCCCAAAGAAATTCCAGCAAAGACCTTGCTTGATATATGGGGACAAAAGGACACACCTCTGCCTTATCCAAAATCTGGATAAATATACATGCCATGAGCAATGGATGGGTCATGTTTGTCAGATGGGTTCTAAAAATGTAATGTTTGCCTGTGATGATCCCTTTTAGAAATCTGAAGAAATATACAATGTCTGAATGGACAAGAAGAGGTGTGTGTGTGTGTGTGTGTGTGTGTGTGTGTGTGTGGGGTGGGGGTGGTTTGGTGTTGGGTGGCAGAGTGTGTGTTTGTGTGTCTGTTAATATACTTTCAATTGAAAACTAGAGCAAAGGCTATTAGTAAAATTGGGCTATGTGAAAGTTAGGTTTGCAGTCTTGAAAATGTGCCTTTAACAGCTATAATGTCTATGATACATTGTCATTGACCACTAAAATCCATTTTAATGCTATTAGTTTAATGTGTATGCAAATAAAAACTGAAATGTACAGAAATGGTTTCATGTTTACATAATGTGCTTATGTGTATGCTGAATGTATACATACAGTATACCACTGTTGGTGGTGTTTAGTGAGGTTCCCTCTTCACTGTGAAGTGCTTTGAGTGTCTAGAAAAGTGCTATATAAATGTAATGTGTATATGCAACTGTATTCCATCGAAAAATGGAAAAGATAATATACTGGCTTTCCACCTCTTAGTTCTGAGTCATGTTTCACTTAAAAAAACACTATTGTCTTTTGCAAGACAATTCCATACAAACACAACTTTATCCGAAACCCAAACCAGATGCTGAAAGCACAGCAGCACAGCCCAGCACAGCCCAGCACAATGACAAGGATCAGGAACTATTCGGTTGGTGCTGGTCTACCCCTGTTTCAACGCATGTCGACACACAAAGCAGAGCATGAGACAAAGTATTCCACAAACAATAGTCAAATCACTGATGATTAATGTGTCTCAGATATCTCTGCACGCAAGTACCCGTAAGCCAGAGGGGGAAATGTTGCGTGTTCAGGCCTGCATCTGGTCAGCGACTCAGCTCTAGGTGCTTCTATGAAAAGGCAGCTTTTGATCAGGCTCCAAAAGCTTTCTTCATTAGTTTGTTCTAAAGAGATGTGGTAGGCTGCAGAGGCTGGGTGCTGAGATCAGCACACACACACACACACACACACACACACAGACAAAATTCACACATCAGTTCCCGTCAGGATCTGCATAACTCAGGGGTAATGACATGCATACACCCTCACACTCTATTTAAAGGAGAAATCCAGCCGATTTTTACATGGATCTTGATCGCTGGATGTCGCCGAGTACTGTCGATAGGGAAAAAAACGACCAAAATTGGTGCTACCGAACTGGAGTAGCTGCAGCTAATGGCCAGTGACCTACAATGCTAGGTCTAGGGGCATCATCTAAACATACTTTTTTGCCTCTTAACAGACTCATTAAATGTCATTATAAGTTCACATGAATAGGGCCCTTATGTGACAAAACGATGCATTTTCAACTCATTAACTGTCAAAAAAATAATTTGAATTCAAAGTTTGTACTGAAGCAAATAGACACTTTTTTTTTCAAACACCTCTGTTGAAACATTGAGACTCAGATCCAAATTTTCAGTTAAGCTTCTCAAGACTTAATTTATAGTTCAAAAAGAGTGGTTAAGTGTTCAGACTTCTTAAGTGTCAATTACTGGCCAAAGCATGGATTTCAATCAATTTCCATCCATCCAAATCCATGATTTATACTCAAGCTATATTGCTTTGTGCACTTGTTTTGTGATGACCACTGACAAAGAAAACCTTTAGTGTGGAACATGAACTGTTAAGGCTTCTCTCAAGACCCTTTTCATAACTGGTAAATAAAAGGTAAAGTTTTAATTTCATTCAAGTGAGTGAGAACTCAAGTGGGAACTGAAATCTCTTTAGCTGCGAGGACCACTGCAGATAAGGAAAAGAGTTCTCTCTCTCTCTCTCTCTCTCTGCTCTGCCTCTCTCTGTGGCTGTGTGCGACCCAGCTCGAGCTCATTAGACTGGAGCGTGGTTGACGTGGTGCTGACTGGCTCCTCAGACTGCTGTTTGGAAAGCCAATCTCGCTCTCACTCAACAGTGCTGTCTGAGGTGCTATTTTTGCAAGGCAGTTTGGAGCAGGAGGGTTGGGGGTGTGGGGTGGAGCGCTGGGGGGTGTAGCTCCGGGAACAGCAGAGGGTCTTTCCAACAGGGCTTCCCTGACGTGGATGGAGACAAGACAAGTGGGGGCCGGGGTGGGGGTAGGGGGGTCCTTACTTACTGACCATGTAAAACAGCTGGAGGCTAGAGGAGCCTCTTTCCAAAAGCTGTAGCCCGTAGTCTGCAGCCTTACCGTAAACACTGAGACAGAGCTGTGAGTTATTAGCACAGGAGACCTCATTTCGGACGATTGATAACAGAGGGACTGAAGAGACAGAGGAAGAGAGAGATGAAGAGAGAGAGACAGACAGACAGATTGAAATAGACAGAGATGGGAAGAGAAAGGGGGTGATTGGGAGGGATTCCCGTCAAATGGTGAAAATTAAATTTCATTGGCCCGGAGAGCAGAAGCCATTTCGTCAAGGGAACAACCGAAAACTATGGAACATTCCATAAATTCCTGTGTGTTCCAGTAAAACTCTCTGGAGGGGTCTAGCTTTTTAGCGTGTTTTAGCATGTTTTAGGGTGCCGATTCGCATGTTTGATTCCAGCAAATTTTGGGGGGCTAAACTTTTTTTCTTTTTCTTTTCTTTTTTCCGGTCTGTATGGTAGTGTACATAAATGTTTTTCAGACAGGCCTCCCCTCACATTACACTTTTAAAGACACAGATCCATGTGTACAACATATGCATGACCTTCCCGTAATCAGGCATCTATAGCCCACAGCCCACACTAAAGAGGCAAACATAACAAACTCATTTAACTTATGCAAATGTTTATTCTGCACTTTAACAAAGAAAAGACGAGGATAAATGACCTACAGTATCCCAGCCAATTAATCTACATGTTTGAATGGTGGTTGTCAATGAAGTGGCTTTTAAAGTCGCAGAGAGCTTGAAACAATCCTAAATAATCAGTAACAAACAATTATATTTATTTTTTTCATCAACTTCAACAACCCTTAGTAGATAAGGTTATGAAATGTATTATTTATTTTACCCAAACCCTGGCTGTGTATGGTAAATTTGTTAAAGATGTATTTCTATAAAGTGTGTCAAAACATGTCACAGTTATAAACTAGATGTACCGCATAGCGGTACAAAATATGACCGCCGCTCAGTCCTGTACATCCGTTCCGCGAAAATAAATCACACTAATCAATTTGTCTCCATCTTTTACTCCATCCCCCACTCTTGAAACTTTTGTGTATGCTTGTTTGGCATGCCTGTGTGTGTGTGCGGCTGCACAGAAAGTAGCCTACTGGCGCTGCAAAGGTGAATAGATTGTAGAATAGCCAAAAAAGTTTTGTTATAAAACCTTTAAAATCTCTAAACAATCACAAGTAGGGCAGTTCATCACAGTTCATCCATTGCAACTGGATTGATGAAAGGTCACTTACACCTGTAGGCTACATTATATTTGGGGAAAGCAGAAGGTATCAGCATATTGTTTATTATTTATTTCTTTATTTCTTTATTAATAAACAAAAACATCTCTGTCAGTTCCATGCAGTTTTCAACAGCTATCAAAAAGAAAGGTCATTTTTGGATGGATGGATTTTTTGTGAATGTTTCTTCTTCTACATAAGATTTTAGTCATATTTAGTTCATGTGATACTTTATTGTCAATGCACAAATTAAGTACTAGTAATCTGAAACGAAATGCAGTTTTACATCTAACCAGTGGTGCAAATAACTGACATGTCCCAATGGGCCTTCATGAAATGCGCCGCTAGACTATTCATAGCCTACACATTTTAACGGGCCAAGTTGAAGAGCTGTTGTCTGTTATTGTTTGTGCAAATATAGGCTGATTTATGTTCCCTTGCATTGTGTAACTGAGGTCCATGTCTAGTCTGGCTTTCACCAGACCAAGCTCAATCTTTTAAGAAATCAAAAAATAAATCGCCGGCAGATCTGGCTGGGTTCACCCAGCCTAGTCCAAGGTAGGCGCCCGATATTGTTTAATTTTCCGATTGACATATCCACGCTCTGGCTATTCTAAATGCAAAAATGCATCAGGGAGTTATGACAAAACCGTGACTGTTAACAAACTAGATCCTAATAGAAAGCTGTTAGCTTACCTAAGCTACAGGTATAAGGTAGCCTATTTACAACATAAATTGTCAATAGGCTATGCTGGCGACACAAATAAAAGCTCCTTTGGAAACCAATGGCTTACGCCTTACAGTATCAGTGGATTTAAGCTGCCACATCGTGGCGAAAAGTTTTAATAAAATTCACGCAGCACCGTAAATCACGGAAAGCGCGAATGAAGTAGCCACTTCTAAATGGGACCCACTGCAGAGTAGGTATAGGTCTGTGCTAAAGCAGCCATAATGAAAGCCATAATGAAGGTGTCATTGATACTTCACACACACGTGCTTTTTAATCTCACAGACTACAACCAAAGTCCTTTTAGGCAAGTCCCTCCACTCGGCGGCCATTTGACAACGCTTTTTGGGCACTCGTCAGGCATCCATTTCGGCAGAAATGCGGCGTCGCAGGCTTCCACGACACCAATCTTGCTCCAGCGGCGAGATCACAACACATGATTGGCACAATATCTTCACAACACACCATATGATTGGCTCAATGTATTCACATCACACCACATGATTGGCTCAATGTATTCACATGTCGACGTTTTTCCGAGGAAGGGGTGGGATATGTGTAGACAACGACCATATTGGCGCGACAAACTAGCCCCATGCATTTCTATGGAGTATTTTTTGAGTGCTGTGTCTCCACTTTAGAAAGTCTCTGCTACAACTACCAAGCTGGAATCAAAGCACATCGATTCCCCTCTCACACCCCGCACGCACTTAAAACAAATAAACAGGCGTCTCAGTCTCACGCATGTATAGCCATAGGCAAAACTGTATCGGACCGGTGTAACGTTGATGATTTTTGTAGCACGTGCAACAAATAATATTACGATTATGTGTACAGCCCTGCCTTGGATACATCTCTCAAAGTGTGCTCTAAAATATTTGGTTTAGATGTAGATCATCAGGGGTGCGTTCATTTTGAAAATAGAGTATTGAAGTAGCCTAGTGGGTGTTTGGGAATGAACGTTAGCTCAGATGCTTTTTGAGACTTTTGTGCAACAGTTTACAAAGCACTGACAGGGCCACCAAGGACTGTGACGAAATCAACAGCAGAAAAAAACCTATTTAGCAAGCAGAAATGTCCCAGGGAACGTTGCGGCTAACTTACTTAGCTTGTTAGTAGGCCAGAATGAGATGACAGTCGAAAGATACAATTACAGTGCTGCTATCAATTTGCTTGGTATAACCGCATTTATAGTTTTCTACAAATGCAATCAAATTGGCCTCCATCACTCAACCAATGCTAACGGTAACATTATTGTACCTAGGTCCTATTGATATTATAAGATTAACGTAGGCCTACCTGCAGTAAAAACCAAGCATGTCCGATAAACATTCTCAGATTTATTTCGGCTTCAAGAAGAAATGGGAATTACATTTCATGTGAAAATCGTCCTATCCTTATTAGACGTTCTCTGCGGTAAACTACAGTCCTTGTAGGAAGCGTCCATTGTTTTTCCAACCCACTTTAGAATAACTTCCAACAAAATTACGTCTCACTGCAACGATGCGCCATCTGGTGGACAAACGACTATACTGGAAATGCAGCTATGATGATGATGATGAATATTTGGTTTTCCTTTAATCCTACTGAATTTGTAATTATGTATTGGTTGTTCTAATTGCCGATACCGATAGTATGTGCGTGCCTGTGTGTGTGTGCGTGTGTATATGTGTGCACCGCCATCTACAGGCCAATGAGTACAGCCAATGTACAGTCACTAAATGTACACATAACTTAAATTTTTTTAGACCCCCCCCCATGGATGAAATTCTACGAAACTTGGCATACCCCCAGAGAATGCCAGGTTAATCATACACATACAATTTGGTGCAGTTCTGAACATCTTAACTGAAGATTGGGGCGATTAAAGCAGAATGATAATGCATTTTCATTTTTACCGGGGTACAAATCACAAATGAGTGATTATGGGCTCTTGATGTTGATGTTGATATAGGTTGATGTGGGCCCTTGAGACCAACATACCATAAAAAATTATTCATCCTCAGTGCCACGGTTCAGGTAGTTATTTAGGAAACTGCCCAGCACGTGGGGGGAGTGGCCCCCGGGGAGCAAACTAAATTTTTCCGTAAAAGTCTAGTGGGGCTACATACCCACCAAATTTCATGTGCCCCGGTGTTTCGGTGTCCCGGGTATTGTTGACCAAAAATTCAGGAAGTAGATGACAGGAAAAAAAAAGAAAAAAACTTTGACAATCCCTATATGACCGCTTCGCTAGCTTCACTAGCGGCGGTCATAATAAATGTGATAGCATTACCTTACATTGATTAGATTCCAATGCTTTGACCACATATTACAGAGACCAGATGATTAAAGAAAAACAGTACATTTTGTACTGCCTTACAATACTGTATATATAAAAGAACTACGTGTGAAAGCTTTAATCAACATTTGTTTCTCCTTTCCTCTTATCATGGGAGAGAGAGAGAGAGAGAGAGAGAGAGAGAGAGAGAGAGAGAGAGAGAGAGAGAGAGAGAGAGAGAGAATTGCACAGTTTTAGGCCTGTAAACATTCCTGCCGAGATTTTAATTAGAAATGCTGGCAAACTGTAAAGTTTATTTTTGAGAGCAATGAGGTTGCCTCGGCAATGGTGGGGTATTTACAGGACATTTTGCTTATAACAGTTGAATTATGAGACTCCATGGCATCATTTCGGTCCAGTCATTAAAAACAACTAGCCATGAGCAAAACTATATGTTTATACTGATAGGACTGCCACCATTCCCGTAATACTCTCACTCGGGTTTCACACACTCTAGACTCAAGCCAACCATGAGCTAGTCGATGACTGGAAGCCACGCTTGATCCCGAACCCAAGTTTTATGGTGACCTTTGTGTCTGTAAACAATAAATCATTGTACCAAAGGGGCCTGGCTAAATGTGTTCTCTTTAAGTGCAATAAGTGATTAAGTCTCTCCTTTGCACACAAGTCAGCAGCCATTTTTAGGACTGCTAAAACAAGCAACAATTAGTCATGAAACTTTTATCAGGTTTTGCAATTGGGTGGATTTTGTTGCTGTTCCCTGGCTATGTGTTGGAAAATGACTTTCTTACTTACAACGGGATTTGTCTGCATTTACAGTACATACAGTAAGAAGACTATTATTAGAGTGTATTAAATTGCATCAGAATCACAGACATATTAACAATGTATTTGGTTTAGATTTGGAAACAAGAAACAAAATCCTTAAAGGAACCATATGTAAGAAATGTATCTCAATTAATCATAAAATGGCCCTGATATGTCACTAGACATTAAGAAATCATGTTCATTTCAAATACTTATATCACTGACAACAGTAATCCGCCAGGATATTGTCATTTAAAAAGTGAAGTTGCAGCCCTCAACTGATGTTGATGTTGTGTTTTGTCATGTCATGTTGTGTTTTGGCCTGATGCGCCACCCTCCACCTATCTACTAATCACAAAGTCAGTAGTGTTTCGGAATCCGGGTTGGCAACCTCAAGTCAGGGGGGAGGGGATACACCTCTCTACAGTAATTTGAAAGTGATTGCAGCACCAGTTTTGACCACAATCTTACATATGGTTCCTTTAATGTTTCAATTCAATTTAATCCAGTGGAATTCAGAAAAGTTTGACTTTGCCATGTTTGAAAAAAAAAAACTGCAAAGGATTTTCTATGAACAACCACAAACATATGCAAAGCCACTTACTAGTATCATATATCGTGTAAGTCTAAAAGCTCCCTCAGAATTCAGCACTACCTGAAGACGTGTTAAACCATCAATGGCATATCTCAAGGGTTTTAGCAGCTATTTCTCTAAGTGCTTAATGGTGAAGGCTGTCAGCTATTTCAGGGTTTATGGACAGTTATTGCCTCATTGATCATAAGTATGGGGCATTAAACATGAATAGACACCAAAAGCAGAGGGTCAAAATCATCATCCTTAGTGTCCTTTATAATGACAGTATATCTCCTGTAAACCACACTAAAGCCAAAACAAACTTGCCTGTAGCTACCCACTGTCTCCATGGCTTTTAACACCTGTCTCTTCCCTTTATTGACTGAGACATAAAGGACAAGATGAGCTTTTGTCAGTGAAGAGTAACATGGGAGTGATGGGTCTTTTAGGTATGTACACTGCATGCCATTCAAAAGTTCGGGGTCACTTAGAAATTTCCATTCCACTCCATTATAGACATAATACCAGCTGAGATCAGTTGCATTGTTTTTTTTAATCAGGACAGCAGTTTTCAGATTACATTATGTGCTTACATACTTGTAATTGCAAAAGGGTTCTCCAATGTTTTCTCAGTTAGCCTTTTAAAATGATATCAGATTAGTAAACAGAATGTGTCTTTGAAACATTGGATGAATGGTTGCTGATAATGGCCAATCAGCCATTTCTTTCTACAACAGTCATTTACAATATTAATGATGAAAACAAGGACATTTCTAAGTGACTCCAAACTTTTGAACGGCAGTGTATGTGTATGCGCAACTCTACTAAACAACTCCGAAAACAACACATCCATTATGCTTAAGGTGATTTCCATTTAGAGGTAGTCATTGAGCCTCATTACTATCAGCATATGTTTTAGTTCCTATCAATGTCACACTTCTCAGATGAAAGATATTGTGAGACTATGGAAAAGTGAGTGACAATGCTAACCAGCTATTATGCCTCAAGCAGTGCTTTGGGCGATGTGTGTGTTTTTGCAGTATCACTATAGTATATTTTCTCTGTCTTTTCTTTCATGGACTTTTCCACTTGCAGTTGGTCTGTTTGTTCAAGAGGAGGGCCTTGCTTCAGTGAACGGCTGAGATTTAGGATTCTCTCGAACCCCATCACCCCCCCCCCCTCCCCCCGATTCTCTCGAACCCCCATCACCCCCCCCCCCCCCCCCCCCCCCCCACACACACAGGTCTGACCCAAGAGAGAGAGAGAGAAGAGAGAGAGAGAAGAGAGAGAGAGGCATATACACAGGACTGGTGAGCTGGGCGCTTTAATAGATTTTCAAGACGAGGTGAAAAGCATGAACACCAGTCAGCACTTCTCTCTCTAAGCACTCTTCAAGCTGTTAGCCTGGGGGCCTAGCCCACTCAGACAGGACTGCTGAAGGCAGGGCCAAGTTTGTTAACCCAGCTTCTGGATCATTCTCTGCAATTAGATTGTTCAGATTTGTTGTGTGAAATCACAGTGTTGTTGATACTGAATGGATAGTGCTCAGCATACACACAGCTTGTATCTGAAACAATACAACTCCAGTAAAGTATAGGAATACTGTAATAGTATGACTGATACAGGCCATATTATAATATGTGGGTGGTTTCCACTTCCAGCGTACCAGGAGGGTCCCTACATTAGCCAAACAGCCAGCCAACTTCAGCAAGATAAAGTAGACTGACTACCTTATCTCTGTTGAAATACAAAATATAAATATTCATGTGTTTATATTTGCCAGGCTTTTAGGAGTTATGGGAAGCAGATAAAACAGATTAAAGGTCCTAATGCTGCGGCTGAGGAAAGGGCATTCGAGTAGCTGGTAGAACTGCTGTCATTAATTTGTGCTTTTTACAACCAGTTTGTCAGATTCCGTTGATAAGGGTCCAGGAATGAATTCTTGGAAAGCTAAGCTGTGACTGTCTCCTAAGAACTCAGTGGCCACTTCTCAGCTTGTGCTAGCAACTTTAGAGAACTAATAAATCTGCTTAATTTCATTTGAGGCTTGGAGAGGATTCCACTCGGAAAGAAAATGTCATCTGCTGATACGCACACACACACAGGCAAAAAAATGTCAGGATGACATTGTGAATAAATGGAAGAGAGAAGGGATTTGGGTTGAATCAATGTGGGGCGCCGTCAGGCCATCTCAAACACTCAAGTCCCTGAATGCTACTGTACATATCATTGTGAACTCAGAGAGACACCTGTCACGACTGAGGAGAAAATATGTGAGCCACTCAGTATAACAGTGGTGAGGTTAATCTACTGGTCGTAAATCAGACGAGATGTACGTGGTAATTGTGGTCAGGCATATGCCAAGTCAATGCCCCTATACTGTGTGTGTTCAAACCACTTTGCACAAACCACTGAATTATACTACTAGCTCATTTGCCATGTATTGCAGTGAGGCAGCCGAGTCTCGACTATAAACTGGGTCAGTTTTTGGCCACAAATCACAGTAATCTTAGAATCCAACCTAACATCTCCTGGGTCGGCAACTATAGAGAGAACTGTTGGCATCATATTAGCATGGAGTCCCCTCAGAAGTCCTGACCCAAATATGAAAGAATGTGCCTGATGTACCAGTACTTGAACAATGTCTGTTCTCACTTTCCAATTACCTGTACATCTATAGACATTTGCTCACTGCTAGCGCACACGCAGTTCATTTGCGTTACTATACAGGGAAGCCCCATTTATGAACACATTCCAGGAATTGTGGCTTGAAACTCTCCAACGTGTCACCTACTGCATATGGACTGAGGAAAATGACACGATGCATGGCCAAACTGATCTCCTTTATGGATGATGGTGTGATCATTTTTTCAATGTCACAATGATTAAGTGAAAAAGAGCTTTTGAAAAACCATGACATGGTCTGTGGTAATTTATAATAGGTGTTGAAAAAATGGTATTGAAGTCATATGGTCCTATGATAAATGTCCAGATGGAAGTCAATGCAAGCATTAAAGGAGTTCAATATGAGTTAAGTAGTGATCCTTTTA
Source organism: Alosa alosa (assembly GCF_017589495.1). NCBI lineage: Eukaryota > Metazoa > Chordata > Actinopteri > Clupeiformes > Clupeidae > Alosa > Alosa alosa. The sequence goes on from NC_063207.1 coordinate 30,188,768, forward strand.
ATGTATAAACAATGGAAGAAGGGCTGTGATTGTTTTAGTGCCCTCACCTGGAGTAGAAAGGCTTTCCTTCAGCAGCAATAAGTGCAATCCGGGACATAAGTATGTTTTGAAAAGTGACTAGAACATTTCAACATGCATGTATGCAAGGATGCATACACACTCCCCAGAGAACCCCCCAATAATACTATCTAGTATCGGGGGGCCCAGAATTATTGTTTGCCATAGGGCCCAAATGTTTTAGCAGCACCCCTGCCGAGCATCATTCAATACCTCCATGGCCCAGCACCAATCTAGGCACTTACATTCCTGCTCTGTGCTCCTGCAGAAAAGGGCAAACTCACTCAGTCTGTTCAAATATAAAGCCTCTCAAACACACACACACACACACACACACACATAGCTCTCTGTCACAAACACAGACCCACAACATACATACACACACACACACACTCTCTCTCTCTCACACACACAAACACACACACACACACACACACACATACATAAACACACACTGGTCCTGCAGAGCCGAGTAAAAACAGAGTGGAAGTCTTTAAAGTCGCAGGAGCGTTGAGGAGTGAGGGCCCCAGAGGAGCAATCGGCGAAAGCATTAAGGACTTCTGACAGCAGCAGAGCTCCTGCATCAGCAGCGTGGCCCAGTGAGCTCATGGAAGCGATGCACAGCATGTTGGCATGCTGTGAAGCATCCGCTGGTGGAAGATTGGTGCTATAGGGTAAGAGTCTGGATGTAATTCATATACCATATGTAACACATATGACTCATTACTCATTTTGCTTTGCACATTGTTTGGAATTCTGAAACACACTTATTTTGAAACTCTACACACGGTTTCTTACATTAGACACTTGAATAGACACAAAAATGAAATCTCCTGTTATCATTGGGAAAACACTTCTATTCAAAATGCACATCTGGTAATTGGTAATACCTACACATATACCTGAAAACACTAACAGAGAAAACTGAACAGCAATCAGTCTGAGGCTTAGCACTACAAATAGTTATTGTGTACCTGTTACAATGTGTACTTTTACATTGAGTACCCGTTTTTGCCCCTTTACTCCTTATTTCTAAAACCTATCGAAGAATTATTTTCAATGGGCCAATGAAAAGTATTCTGTATAACCACCAGAGGCGGACAGAGTACACAGCTTCATTACTTGAGTAAAAGTACAGATACCCTTTGCTAAATTTTACTCAAGTACAAGTAAAAGTACAACAGTCAGATGTCTACTTAAGTAAAAGTACTGAAGTACTTGTTTTTAAAAGTACTTGAGTATCAAGAGTACAAGAGTAGCCTACATTTTCTAAATATTGCATTACTACTGCCACAGTTTACATTTACAGAAACGTCCTACATGGAGTTATGAAAATTGTTAATGTTAAAGGAGAATGTAAAAGAAATTGAAAGTAAAATCAAGTCATTTTCATCTTTTTACCATTTTGCCAGGGATGGGCAGTATTTCTAATACATGTATTTAAAATACGTATTTCAAATACAAAATACTATTTTGTAATTGAAACACTTGAAGCGAAAACTATCATTAACTTGTTCAGAAAATTGAAATACAGTAGTCTGGCGAGGTGTGGCCACAGGTTGGCACATTCCCGGGATGGACCTGCTGCGTCTTCATCCATTGTTTCGTCCATGGTTTCATCTCGTATCTAAATCTGACCATGGAGTTGACTTTGGCGGAAAGCTGAAAGGTGATTGCTGATAGGCTGTCCCAATCAGTGGCGCCTGCACAATCCAATCACGTTTGAGAGGGAAAAAACAAATTGAGGGTTTTCTTTTTCCCTTTTTTTTAGAAGAAGTAACGGGTACTCATGGTTATGGATAGAAATGTAGTGGAGTAAAGAGTACAATATTTGCCTCTCAAATGTACTTGAGTAAAGTCATGAGTACTCCCCAAAAATGATATTCGAGTAAAGTACATATCCCTCAAAATTGTGCTCAAGTACTGTACTCAAGTAAATGTACTCCGTTACTGTCCGGCTCTGATAACCACCAACCACATACCTGCATTCCTCTTTTGCAAGCAATGGAAGGAAGAGGCTTGCAGAGACATTGAGGTGGGGTCAGTTCAAGGGTGCATATGGCACACAAGGTGATATTTTCCCCATTGCCTAGCCCGAGTGGACATCATCTGTGACGTCGACGAGGATTTGTGGCCAGATCTGAACAGAGGGCAGGATCCATAAAGCCCCCACCTCACCCCCGCCACACACACACACACACAAACACACACACACACACACACACACACACACACACACACACACACACACACACACACACACACACACACACAAAAATATGGGTATTTTTTCAATAGGAATTTCACAGTAATTGTTTTACTTGCTTATGTGTTATTGTTTTGTTGCTACATTTTTTATTTGTTTAGAGTACATTCACTTACAGTATTGCATTGATAAGTGTGATTCTACTTTTCTTTATTTATGTAAGAATGTTTGGTTTTTTGTAAAAAAGAAAATGACAATAAAAATAGAAACACAAAGACTGCGGTAGTAAGAAATAGGCAAATAGGCAAAAACTGTAAAGTACTGTGCGAACATAATTATTGCCACCGCTCAGTTATTGTCTTAACCCAAAAGGACAGAGAAAAAGGAGAATCTGTGATTGTGTGTGTGTGTGTGTGTGTGTGTGTGTGTGTGTGTGTGTGTGTGTGTGTGTGTGTGTGTGTGCAGGTTTATTCTGACATCAGCAAACTGAAATGACACACTTGTTAGTTATGCTTCAATCGCAAACAGACGGAATCTCTGCAATATATAAAGAAAAAAAATCCTGTAAGAAGGTCAAAACAAATCCTACTAAGCATTAGCTCTTGCAATGGAAAACCAAACATCTTATGCAAATGTTCCAAGAAAATATTATGTCTGTCAACGCTGAAAATTCCACTGTGAAGCCATGAAGCCTCGTCATTTAGGGTCTGGAGCCCAATAGACCAATCAGATGAAAGAGGGGAAACTTCCTCTCCTTTGAGCCAAAACTTCCCACGGGATGTGACGCAAGCTTACATCAATGCACAGCGGTGTGAAATATGCGCTATGTTCTGTTACCGCCATTGCCCATAAATAGCAATGACATGAAAAAAAATGTATTATGGAATCAGGGAACTTGTACAATCACTACAATTTGCTGCTATTTTTCATAACACTAAAACACTTTCTTTGTGAAGTCATATTTTGATTTATATTACTCAGTGAGCTCTTTCACAATAAATAATCCACACACCAATTTTCTATCTCTCTTACGCACTCCTTTCTGGAGTTGGAGTATGCAGGATGTCTGTTTAAGCTGATGATTAATGACTTTTTTCAGCTAGTTTTGTTAGCGTGACAGTGATGCTCTCAGCCTGCCTGATAGCTTTCCTGACAGATACTACCTTAATGTGAGTCGGAATTTAGCAGGATCTCACAAGTCACCAATTATCCTCCTGTGTGGCTGTGCTGCTAATGTGTTGCTACGGTGAGGCTCGGCGCACTTTAGCGACGTACCTAAAAGCCCTTACTTTTAAGGTCGACATCCTGTGGAATGCTCGAAATGGAGCATACCTGGCATTCATGGGCGCGCTCAGGCTCTCTCGAGCGTTTCGCCGCCAACATCCATCTCTTCTTTACCTGCTTATGTGAGAAGCAGTCGTCTCAAAGAACCACTTGGCTCTGCTGTCGAGTCAGCTGTCAAGTGAGCTGTCATAAACCAAGCTGGATGTACCCCTGTTGGGGGTGTGTGTATGTGTGTGCCCAGAGTGTTGTGTCTGGCTAACAGTGGCGAGAGTGCCATGGATGACTTGGGTTCAGTGCACGATGTCCAGGTGGAGACAGGCCTCGTAAGGCAGGAGCAGAGCCGTCCAACATCATCAGACACTGACATCAGTTACCGGAATGGCCAGGAGTCAGCTGTCTCCGATTTGTCATCCCTTCTCAGGCATAGAGGCCCGTAGCTCAGTCGTGTCGCCGTGGCTCCGTGACGAGCCCAGCATGCTTTGCTTGGTACACAGAGATGCTTTGCTCCACTTATGGTGTTTAACTCTTTAAACTTAACTCTAAGTTAATCAGCGCAATGAGCAGTCAGAGTGGTTTAACCTTTTGTAACCAGTGTGTGTATGTATGTGTGTGTGTGCATTTGTGTGTGTGTGTGTGTGTATATTATAATCTATAATCTTATTCTTTTTTCTCTCTTCTGTGAATCACAGTGAAGGTTTGCTGCAGGAGGTGTACAGCATGTACTCAGCCCCATGCTATGGAACCTCTACGGTCTAATGGAAAGAGAGGTCACACTGGTCAGTCTGGTCTACACCTCCCTGCTTGTTCTTGCTTTTGCTCAACCATAGCAGAGAAGACAGCAACCAGCTGTTCCTATGCGTTCAGGTTGGCTCTTTGGCTGTGACTCACTAATGATCGGCCCTGTACCAGGACCAACAGTTCAAATCCATTATCTGCACATTGTGGAGATTTTTCGGGGAGGAACAGGGATATGAAGATTCCAGTTCCAGTAATAAAGCCCCAATAAATTAAATTGCTAAGCCATGATGGCTGGTGGTTTCCAAACTGTGAGATTTTTTGGAGGGATTTGAGTTGTATGAACAGTTTCCACATATGGGCTTTCAGAGTTTGTATTGCAATCTTTTCTTGCCGTCTGTGGGAGTGGGAGTATTAGTATGTCAGCATGTCTGTCTGTATGTATGAGAATGTCAGGGTGTCTGTGTGTGTACGAGAGAGAGAGAGAGAGAGGGAGTGTTCGCACAAGAATGTATGGAAGGACTGCAGGAAATGTTTCGCTTGATCCTCTTATTTATGTTCAGAGAACCTCCAAATGTAAGCACTCCTGTTTTTTCCAGGCCTGATCGCTGGAAGTATTTACTTAAAACATTTTTTCCCCTTGGGTCGTCCTGTGACAAGGTGTGTCGTCACGGCAGGCGTAGAAGCACTCTAAGTACAAAGCCATGGCTTTAAGCCCAGAAAGCCAACTCGAAAGAGGAAGCCATAAATTGCACAACCATTCATCAATACACTTTCCCTGTCCTGGGGTGCACATCTACGACAGATGAGCCTGGAGCTCGTCATTTGACTCATAACAGCTCAGAATATGCAAATGTATAGCTGCAGGGCAGCAGGGCACTGTGGCCAAAAAAGTGCTAATGTGCTGTTTACTGACTCATCACACACACACACACACACACACACACACACACTAGCAGTCAAACCTTTTTGAGCCTCAGGGGTAGAGAGTTAGAGTGAAAGAGAGAGGGAGACAGGTTGCCACCTGCTAACGTTCCAGTTCCAAGCTTCTTTATGAGATGCCCTATCAAATCAGTGTCACTCACTTGATGCAGTAAATTCAAGGGCCCTACCCAAACATTTCCCTACATCACTCTTTAGTCCTTGCATACTCACAGAGTAAAGCAAGCTAAGACTACCTACTGAAAGCAATAAATCACTGACTGAGTCAGAGCTGGAGGCCATGGGAGAGTTGTGCATTTAGAGTCATGGCCAACAAGTGACTCACTTTCAGCCCAACTGGATACCATCGTTTCCATCAAAGAAAGGCACATCCGGAGCCCAAAAATGGGTTCTGGGGGCACATTTTCCAAGATTCTATCAGAGGCGGATCCCTAAAGAAACGCATGCACCCACCCCATAAGGGTATCTAAATTATATTTGTACCAAAGATGGCACAGTGACTTGAAGAGCTGTAAACAGTGCTGTACCGCTTGGAGCTCCAGTGGAATTTTATTTTGCCTAACGTTTATTTGTTTCACTCTTGAGTTTTCTCCCCAAAGTTTTATTTATTTATTTATTTATTTATTTATTTATTTATTTATTTATTTATTTATGTTTATTTGACAGGGACAATGCTCAATATATACAGTAATTGGGCCAGGTTATAGCCACAAGGCTAATTTACATCTGTTGTCCCTGGAGTACAGAAGTTTTCTGTAGTTCTCTACTGATCTGAGCTAGTGAGCTGATTATCTAGTGAGGTAGGGGTCTCGGAAGAATAAAAAATGAGTCTGAATGTGGTTTCCAATTCACCACAACATTTTAATGTCCCTCATTGCACCTTGATGGGCCAAGTGAGTGGGCGGAACACACCAGCCCAGTACCAAACTAAGCACAGTAAACAAAATCGGGTATTTTAGGCAATAAATGCTCCAAATAAGATTTTGTTCAAATCTACACACTTCTTGCTACTGAAAAATTTAAGGTTCATCAATCAAATATTATTTATAAGTATTAAAAAATATCCATGTATGCGTATGGGGTCCTTTTGAGTCAAAAAAGCCATTTCTTCAATGAAGAAAGTAGTACCAGGAGTACCATTTCAATATGTCATGCTTTCAAGCCCATACAGATACTGTACATACATATACATATACATATACATATACATATACATATACATATACATATACATATACATATATGCCTATATCATACACATTCACATTAATAATATATGCATTCCTTTAATAACCATTATATTTGAATCAGAATTCAAGTAGTATAAATAAATTCACTTGTGGAGTACCTTGGCTAATCACCTTGTTTTTTGGTTTTAACTTTATGATTGGTCTTTGTTTATAAAAAGGCATATTGTCCTAGTTGGACAAGGTGGGTTTGGCAACCGGTAGAAAAGATCATGATGGGAGAATAACAGAGAAGTCAAATGAGTATCATGTGGGGACTTTTTCTTGTCTCTTTTTTGGTTCTCTTTCTTTTCTTTTTATGATGGACGAGAGGCACATGAACAAGCACTTCCCTGCCATCACAGCACTTCCCAGCCCAAAGACCCTCCTGAGAGGCACGTGTGGAGTCCAGATCTAGCAGAACGCTGTTTTTAAAACCTCCTGTCACAGGACGGTCCCAAGCCCATTTGTCTGACCTAGATGTGTCAAGATTCTAATTAATCAACATCCATGTGCACTCCCTTGGGGTGTTCAAGCCTTCAGGAGGAGTCCTCAAACACTGTCTGAACACACAGACCGGTATATATAAATATGCTGACTCCACATACACGCCTGACTGTTGTTCTCTCAGTAGGACACTTGGGTGAGGCAAACACTGAATTCAAACACTGCGTGAGTAATGCCAGTGGCAATGATTTGTCCACAAGATTAATCAGATAGCCATGGATTTAAGGGTGAAATAGAGAAACCTGCGAAGAGTCCTGTGAGTCTCCTCCCAAGCACTAGTGTACTGTGGTGGTATGGAGAAAATGTGAGGGGAATCTAGGATGATTGCAAGGCCCCTGCACTGACAGGGGGCCCTCATAGAACAGACGTTTAATTGTGAGGGGGTAGAGATTGATAGATAGATAGATAGATAGATAGATAGATAGATAGATAGATAGATAGATAGATAGATAGATAGGTTTCAGTAGCATACAGGCGGGTGCGGGTGGGATTCCATTCTGCATAGGGCCTTAGGAAAAGATTCAGAGTGAGGCACCTGACACTGATATGTCCTTATTCCTTTGGTGATTTGTTCTTTTCCCATGCACAAGATGGCTGAATTGTTCCTCAAAGGGCTACAATTACTGTTGAGATATATGACTAAATATGGTAGATGGAAACAAAGTTTTGAAAGAATGCCTGCCTGACCAAATCTAAAAATGTCAATATCAGAAGTGGCTATGTCAACATTGTGTCTTGTCATGAGTGTACAGTACTGGCTGTTCTTTGACTTGGGACAGTGACTCATGATACATCCTCTTTGACTTGACATTTGCCAGTGGATCATTTTTGGTGGTCACTCACTGCCTCCTGGCAAAGCAGGCTGTTTGGGGTCTTGCCTTCGCCATCCATACACAGCTGAGCAGTTGTGAAAATCCGACTATTTTTGGAACTCTGGTATGTCAGTGCAACATCTGGACTAGTAAAAGTAATTTTTCCGGGAAGACGAAAAAGGGGAGGGGAAAAATTCATAGAGAGAGGGAGCATCTGACCACGTCAGGACGACAGAGCGCAACATGTTTCCCAACATGGAAGTAACATCCATGAATGGCCCCAGGCTATGACTCATCCCAAACCCCCTTTCACCTGGTTACATATATCACACATCACTGCAGCTCAGACAAAGGTCAAAACATTTTTCCAACATTTATACAATTTACTATGCAACAAATGCAACAAAGCATGCAACAAAGTGGTGGTCCCAAATATTTTTTTTTACTATGGCACATTATTAAAAATCAATAAACAAATAAACAAAAAAATACACAGGACACAGGCCTATGTTTTAATGTGTAACTGGCGAAGGATTTCAGAAAGAATTCACAAGACTTATCCCTTTCACTTTAGCTCTTTTAATTAACTCAATTAGACGTTTTGCATATGTTTTGCAGAAGTTTATGCTACTTGAGAGTCTTAGTTCTTATTCAGCCGATCATCCTCATTCACCCAAAGTTATTTTTCAATTCAATCTTACACAAGCTCTGATATTTAAAAACGTTACTGCAATAAAATGAAAGCGAATTGCGACAGTGGGGATCAGACGTTACTTCATAGGCCTACTGAAGCAGAATAAAGAGCTGGGGACTCAAACGAGAAGACCAAACTCACAACGGCTCCCGGTGGACATTTCATGAATAGCAACACATTCCCGGGACATTATTCATTACTATTCACCTTCTGTTAAACAAACAAGAATAAAGACATGACTAAACTAAAAGTTTAGTTTTGACAAACTTACAGACATGCGTATTTCAGCAACTATGGAAACAGAAACATTTGTCAAACATTAAAATAGCTCCTAATTTGCATTTTATTTCATGTTATGTTACCATTGGCAACTTAACCAAATAGCCTACTCTTATTTGAAGTAACATAAATAATCTATAACATGTACAAGTTTCCCCTGATAACTATGGTCTGGTATGCGTGTGTCTATTAAATATTTCTCTGGTGATGGAAATTAATCTCTGGAATGCATTTTTTGTTCTCGGATATTACTCGACGCGCTGTGAGGTAAAAAGATAAGTTCGTCCCTTTCTTTTCCAAGCCTCTGATTGGTGGAGTCAGACTTTAGGAATGTTGTAAGATCGTTTAAATAGAGGGTTGTCCTCAGCATTGATAGTGAAGTTAGAACAGCTCAAAGCTGAAAACATCGAGAAGAACAATCAATAGCTGAATATTTATTATTTCTATATTATTTTGGTGAAGTAATTATATTTATTCGGAGATATCAGGAGAAGGACGGATACTGAAGAGAGCACTGCGCTAACATATTGAAGGATTTTATTTTCATTTCTTACATTTTGATCCGTTGTTTCCAAGTTTAAAGGATTTATCATTGAAGAGGTAAGTATAGCCTACGGGTTATTTTAAGGACATATTATTTAAACTATGTTGCTATGCAGTGGTTTTATGAAGATTTTTTATAAAGAGTTCATACATTGAAATAACTGTGATAATGTTGTTGATGCCCTCAGATCATAAAGGTGTAACGTCTCATAATGATGCTCAGCGCACTCTTTTTATTGTTGATGCTATGGAACTGCGAGGGCGTCAGGTTGCCAGCAGGTAAGAATTGTTTAAAGACATGTTTATTGATTTAGCCTGCCTTAACCTAAAGCAGTGATCCACTTGGTATTACATTACCAGTGTGCGACAGTCTTGATAAGAACGGCGCCTTTTTCCTTTGATTCACAGAAAATCGAGATGACAATAACATCTATGATTTGTTCGAACTTGCCCATGTGCCCAACAAACACCATGGAGTGAGCTTAGTGAAGGGCCCAGATCCAAACAGTCCTGCTTACAAGATTCTGAACCCAAACCTGATCCCCTCAGTTCCCGACATCTCCTTCAGGGACATAATTGATTCCATTCAGACAGAAAAGGGATTTCTTCTTTTGGCTACCTTCAAGCAAGCCAAGAAGACCAGAGGCAGTATATTGGTCGTGGAAAAGAAAGACGGCTCCGGACCCATTTTTGAGATAATCTCAAACGGCAAAGCAAACAGCCTGGATCTGGTATACACTACCATGAACAAGCAACAGGTGGTGTCCATCGACGATGCCTATCTGTCCACCGGGGGCTGGAAGAACATCACCCTTTTCGTGCAGGAAGACCGGGCGCAGTTGTTTGTGGGCTGCGAGGAGGTCAACACTGCGGAGCTGGATGCGTCCATCCACAGAATCCTCGCCCAGGAGATCATTGATATCGCCAGGATGAGAATCGGGAAGGGAGCAGTGAAAGACAGATTTATGGTAGGCTCATGCTCCTTTTTGTTCATTTACTTTCGGTTATTCACAACACACTTCTCATGTCATCCGTTCATTTCTGCCCAGTAAGTTAAGGATGTCATTTGTCACATTACAGGGCGTGCTCCAGAATGTGCGATTCGTTTTCAGAACCAGTCTTGACGCCATCCTGCGCAACATGGGATGCCAGAGTCAGAGTAAGTGTTCATGTGTTCAAGTGTTCATTAGCTCCTAGCTGATTATCACTGAATGATAATAACTGTGATGGAAGCATGTCTTAAACCCCACAGAAGCAAATCAGAGCATCATATTAATCCCAGTGATTCTCCCTGCAGGCACCTTGTCAGAGGTCATAACTTTGGACAATCCAGTGAATGGGTCAAGCCCAGCCATCCGCACTGACTACACTGGCCACAAAACCAAAGGTGAGTTTTCACGCTGCAGTTGCTCTCTTCAAACTAATTTCATTGTGCTTCAGATGGTCTGTAAAGACTTCTTGCAAAAGACTGCTCCTATATTTCCCCAGGATAAAGTACCTATCTATCTGATGAAATCTCTCTCTCTCTCTCACTGTAGAAGTCCAGGGTGTGTGTGGCTTCACTTGTGACGACCTGAACAGCATGTTTAATGAGCTAAAGGGACTCGGCTTGATGGTGAAGAAGCTGACCAATGAGCTCCATGAAGTGGTGAGTAAAGAAACCAACTGCCAGCCTGCATTTCTTTCCCCCACTCTTTTACTGTTCCTTTCTTTCCTCAACCCACCTCCAATCTGTCCCCTCTTACTCTTCCTCTCTCTCTCTCGCTGTCTGTGGTTGTTATAAATTTATGACAGCCCTTTGTCTTTCGATAAAAGGTTTTATGGTCTAATACCATCCACCAAAACTGTCAGCAAAACTCAGGGGAAGAAGAATGTGCTTGGGGTTCTGATGTTTGGCTCCTAGTCTCATTGAGCTATAAGTTAATGTGTCTTGTCCATCATTGTTTTCTCAGACTAAAGACAACGAGGTTATCATGAGCACAATGAAGATCCACAGCGGTGTCTGCCTGCACAACGGCATCGTCTATAATAACCGTGATGAGTGGACAGTGGACGCTTGCACCGAGTGCACGTGTCAGGTAAGCACATGTCCTTCTCTGCTCTCCAGCGCCTGACCGCAAACATCTTTTCTTGATGGCAGCCCATGCCAAACAACCTTTATGAGAAAACCAGTCACTATATTGACAGGCGAGACAGAGAAAGATGGAGAGAGAGAGAGTGAGAAAATGGAAGGAGGGAGGGAGGGAGAGAGAGAGAATGAGGGAGGGTGGGACAGAGGGAGGGCACTTCGGCCCTATGGAACACAAATACTGCAGCTGTAATGAAGTGCAAATGGGGTGGCACATTTAAGAAGCTTCTTGAAGCAACGCAGGGTAACCAAGAGAACCGAGAGTGGATCTGGCCATTCTTTAGCCATTCAGCTTTAATTAGCGGAAAGGCTGAGATTCGACAAAGCAGCAGGGCAGAAATGAGTCACCCAGGGGGAAAAATGGGGAGAGGTAGCTATTGTTTTTGGACGACAAAACACAGGCTTGCTTGTGCAGCGCGTTCTAAGAGACTGGTCTCTTTCTCTCTCTCCCTCTTTCTCATTCTATGCATGGGCTGGCCAGGTGTCAGGCATCTGGCTATTTGAAAGGAGTTTTTATAAGGGAGCCTGTGGTTTTCCGAAAATGTCCATTACCAGCATGACAGTGTGTGTGTGTTTGTGTGTATATGATTCCCACCCTGTCATTTCCTGCGGTATGTCTACTCTCTCTCCTATACGGCATGACCTCTTCTCTTATCTCTCTGGAACGCCCTTCCCTTAACCTGCTCGTCCTGACCTGACACCAGCGGGGTTTACCCTCCACAGTCAGACAGAACAATCAGAGTCTGTCGTCATGGCAATAGGGCACAACAAATTGTTCCAAAATCAGACTGAACAATCTCTCAGTCTCTTTCTGCGGCAATAAGTCATTACAATAGTTCCCAAACATGTCAGTTATGTATAGATTGAACTGCTCTCTGTTGTGTTAAGAATAATGAGTTCTCTCAGTGCTGCTAGTGATAGAGTCAGTTTGTAGCCAGAGATGTTTCCTCTCATACATCACATTCCTGTCTCCCGCCTCTGCAGAACTCTGCCACCTTATGCCGGAGGATCTCCTGTCCACTTGTGCCCTGCCAGAATGCCACCGTGCCCGAGGGACAGTGCTGCCCCCGCTGCGGAGAAAGTGAGCTCACACTTCCTTTCTTCCTTTCACAATCCAAAGCAAAAGTAATGACAGAGAGAAAAAAGTGAACTTAAAATGTGTGTGTAACCCAGCATTAATAGAAAAAACAAATGAGTCTCAATTGTTTATGAAAAAGAGCCAGTGAGAAAAAAGATTCAAACATACATAATGCATCTAATGAAGTGACTTAATACCTACTTGAGGTCACTGATTTGAATCTGTCTACATCTCATGATTAGATGAATTTTCAGGGGGTTTTCATGTGTTGCTGTCTTGTGTTGTTTCACCAGTCGATCATGAAGGAGCAGGCTGGTCCCCATGGTCCGAGTGGACCCAGTGTTCCGTCACCTGCGGAAGGGGCACCCAGACCCGTGGACGCTCCTGCGACCGCATCACCAACAGCTGTGAGGGCTCATCTGTGCAGACCCGTGACTGCTTCCTGCAGGAGTGCGACAAGCGCTGTGAGTAGCACCTCAAACCTCCTCTCCACACGTGTGCAATTCATTCCTTCTAGAGTGGGCATCTTACTGAATAATTCAATTAAAAAAAAAAAACTTTATTTATCCCCGAGGGGCAATTTTCTCTATGAGTAAGGCATGCTTTGTAATATCAATAGGATATCAATTTTGTTTAAAATGTACTTAATGTACAATTTACAGTCATAGTAACAGTAATAACAATGCATTAGTGCTACTAATATTAATTAACCCAGTATAATGCAGGAATAATAGCTATAACCAAGGCATAACTATATCATTATAACATTACGAGTGCCATTGGGGTTGATAGTAACAGCATTTGGTTTTGGTTTTACAGTCCGACAGGATGGGGGCTGGAGCCATTGGTCTCCTTGGTCGTCCTGCTCGGTCACCTGCGGAGAGGGCGTCATCACCCGCATCCGTCTCTGCAACTCCCCCACCCCGCAGATGGGAGGCAAGGAGTGCCAGGGAGAGGGCCGTGAGACCAAGCTCTGCAAGGAAGTGCAGTGTCCGAGTAAGTTATTCAAATATACTGTGTTCCGAAGTGACCTTCGGAAGACTAAGAGAACTTTACTAGAAGAATGGCTCCTACTTGGTATAAAGAAGTGTCTAAAGGTTTGTTTGGAAAGAGGATTAACCTTATCTATCTCTCTTTGTGTCTCTTCCAGTCAATGGAGGCTGGGGCCCCTGGTCCCCATGGGACACCTGCTCAGTCACCTGCGGTGGTGGATCCCAGACCAGACAGCGTCTCTGCACTGACCCTGCTCCCAAGTACGGTGGCAAGGACTGCGTGGGCACACCCAAGGAAGAACAGCTGTGCAACATTGAGCAATGCCCCATCGGTAAATACTTCAAGCCTTACTACATTACAATAATTGATCTGATCTTTTATGTAATAATAACTAATATAATCTTACTATTCCACAACATAACATAGTATAATCATTTTTATACTAGTATCTTCATCTATTGTAGGATAACATTAACTGATGCACTGATTTCTTTATGGTTGCACATAGATGGCTGTCTGTCCAGTCCCTGCTTTGCTGGAACTAAGTGCACCAGTTTTGCTGATGGAAGCTTCAAGTGTGGTGCATGCCCACCAGGCTACTCTGGAGATGGCAGTACCTGCAAGGATATTGATGAGGTACCCTTGGGCTCCAAATTTGTTAACATTATTATCAATCGTTTTCTCAATCATTTAGTGTTTCTGTGGGTTTCCCTTCCTGTTTCATGACCATCTGTCTGTTCCCCTGCAGTGTAAACTGGTTCCTGATGCCTGCTTTGTGCTCAATGGAGTGCACCGTTGTGAGAACACTGAGCCCGGGTACAACTGCCTCCCATGCCCCGCACGCTACTCTGGACCTCATCCCTATGGCAGGGGTGTGGAGGAGGCCACTATCAAGAAGCAGGTATGCGCTCTCCATCCAGACACACACGACCTGGAGCATTCCAGTTTAAACCAGCTATTGCTAGAAAACACGCTGATTCAAAACATTCAATCACAGACACTAATTCAGCATTGGGTAACAAAACAATGTGTTCGCCCAAACCAGCCAGAAGCCCCCTAACCTTTCCTCTGATTGCCTTGACAGGTGTGTCTACCACGCAACCCTTGCAAGGACGGAACCCACGACTGCAACAAGCATGCCAGCTGCATCTACCTGGGCATCTTCTCCGACGCCATGTACCGCTGCGAGTGCAAACCTGGCTATGCCGGCAATGGGCACATCTGCGGCGAGGACTCTGACCTGGATGGCTGGCCCAACCGTGACCTCCTTTGTGTTGCCAACGCCACCTATCATTGCAAAAAGGTAGCTACCACCCGCTTTGGTGTACGATTTCCACAGTGTCTTTTGTCTCATAGTGAGGTGGACGTTTGAGGCGGAGAGACCCATTGATCTAATCATGCCTTGTTTTTAGGACAACTGCCCCAATCTTCCCAACTCGGGCCAAGAAGACTACGACAAAGACGGGATTGGCGATGCTTGCGATGATGATGATGACAATGATGGGATCCCTGATGATAGGGTAAGACAGAAACATATACTTGACTGTGGATGTTCACAGAAAAACAGAAGCCCAAAATATCTCCACCCTCTGGGCTATGTGGGGTTTCCTGTCTACGCATGCTAAACTCTATGAAGATAGGATGAGAAAGAGGAAAACTAAGGGGAGAGAAAGAGAGAGTGAAGAAGGTGTCTGAATGAGCCAGTAGCAGAAACATAACTGTCTTGTTATGAGCACCAGAGGCAATGGGGTTTGGGTTTGTGGTTGTACCTCCATAATTCTTTTGACATGTTGGAAAATTTCTGAAGAAAACACTAAGGCATGCAAGCTCCCACTAGCCCAGAGCCAGATTGTGCATTCCAGTTCAGTGGTAGAAGCTTCATGATTCTGAAACCAGGGGTGAATTTAGAGCTGCATCTGATGTGAGGGAATAGTTTTTCCTACATAAACAGTTCCAGAATGGAAGATGTTGGTGCCAAAAAGATCAAAAGTGCATGTTGTGCCTTACTGGTTATGGTAACCAAATACATATTAACACTAAACAAAACCTCTCTGGATTACAGGACAACTGCCAGTTTGTCTTCAACCCAACACAGTACGATGATGACCGAGATGATGTTGGTAACCTCTGCGACAACTGCCCATATGAACCCAACACAGATCAAATTGACACTGACAACAACGGAGAGGGAGATGCTTGTGCTATTGACATTGATGGCGATGGTGAGATACTACATCAGCTAATACCACACCATTAGGTAGTGAATCTTAGATGGATTAACAAGCACTGGTCAGTTGGTAACAGCTTGCTCATGCTGATATGCAGGTATCCTGAACGAGAAGGACAACTGCCCCTACGTGTACAATGTTGACCAGAGGGACACTGACAGAGATGGTGTTGGTGACCATTGTGACAACTGCCCTCTTGAACACAACCCTGACCAGGTAAGTGTCCTCCATTACCATTGTAAACAAAGAGAATCTAAGACCAAAAGTGTAAGACCAAGCAATTTTGGTGTAATTTTTAGTCATGGGAAAACAATCTCATCATGAATACAGTACAGACAGTGAATGAAAAAAATCTGTGGTAGCCGGAAAGAGTGGGTAGCTCTGAAGCCTTATTGTCATCCTCTGAGAAAACATTGAGTTTCATTCATTTCCCTCCTCCTCCCACAGACTGACTCTGATTCAGACCGTGTTGGGGATAAATGTGACAGCAATGAAGACATTGATGAGGACGGTCACCAGAACAACTTGGACAACTGCCCCTACATTCCCAATGCCAACCAGGCCGACCATGACAAAGATGGCAAGGGAGACGCGTGTGACCATGATGACGACAATGACGGCATTCCAGATGAGAAGGACAACTGCAGACTAGCATTCAACCCTGACCAGATTGATTCTGATGGTGAGTTGACATTTTATTTTTCTCCATAGTTACTTAATATCTCTATTATATTGACATGCTTGTAGAAGTTGTAGAAATCAACCTGTCAAAATAAACTCACGTTATTTCCCTGTGCTTTAAAAACTAGGTGATGGTCGTGGAGATGTTTGTAAGGATGACTTTGACCAAGACAATGTGCTCGACATTGACGATGTGTGCCCTGAGAACTTCGCCATCAGTGAGACAGATTTCCGTAGGTTCCAGATGGTTCCACTGGACCCCACGGGCACCTCTCAGATCGACCCCAACTGGGTGGTTCGCCACCAGGGCAAAGAGCTGGTGCAGACAGTCAATTGTGATCCTGGCATTGCAGTTGGTGAGTGACATATCTATACAGCCTTTCTCCTAAAAGATGAATATATCAATCAACATATAAACATCATTAGTTACCCTCAAAGAGCAACATATTTGAGTATCACACTGTGTTGTAATCAGTCATTTTATTTATCATGTTCTAGGATTTGATGAGTTCAATGCTGTGGACTTCAGTGGCACCTTTTTCATCAACACCGACCGTGATGATGACTATGCCGGCTTCGTCTTCGGCTACCAGTCCAGCTCGCGCTTCTACGTGGTGATGTGGAAACAGATTACGCAGACCTACTGGTCCCACCATCCGACCAAAGCACAGGGATATTCCGGCCTGTCCATCAAGGTGGTCAATTCCACCACTGGACCAGGAGAGCACCTGAGGAACGCCCTGTGGCACACCGGAGACACACCTGGACAGGTGAGTGACTCTTACGAGAAGATGAAACCCCTGCATGAGTCTCTGAAATGACATAGGCCTGAACAAACAGCATATTGGTATGAGGGTTTGGTTCTAATGCTATTTTTGTCTAATGTCTAATGTGCAGGTGCGCACACTGTGGCACGACCCCAAGAACATCGGCTGGAAGGACTACACTGCCTACAGATGGCATCTGACCCACAGACCCAAGACCGGACACATCAGGTATACAGATATAATATGCTTATTTTACCATGATTTTTAGTCTCTCCATATATCCTATATCACGATCCTATTGTGTGCTAGTGGGATAATGTCATACCTTATCTTCTTTATCTTCTCAGAGTGGTCATGTATGAAGGCAAGAAGATCATGGCTGATTCTGGATTCATCAATGACAAGACATATGCTGGTGGAAGACTAGGTCTTTTTGTCTTCTCTCAGGAGATGGTTTACTTCTCAGACCTCAAATACGAATGCAGAGGTAAGCCATTTTGAAATGGTAGAACACACGTATACTGTACTTTCATAAACTGAGATTGAAAATACACTTTGCCTGTACTGAAGAATGTATCACTAAACTCTTTTCCTATATTTTCAGATTCATAATTCAACCAAGATGGCCGCCTCCACATGAATGTGCCTTTATGTACAAATCTAAACATGTAATGTATGTTTTGGACCATATATCTATCACTCCTCCCTTTGGACCAAGAGAGGGGTGAGTGGCTTTGAAGTTACTTGATTAAGAGATGTCTGACGGTTGACTGCTGGATGAAGATACTGAAACCCCTGCATCTTGGCAGGTAGTGCCTTGGGAGGCACAAACTCCCCCCCTCTACTGGAGGGGGTCTTTTTAACCCTGCATTGCACAGAAGGGGGTTCTAAAACATGTCTTTGAACTTCTTTGAACTAGCCAGCCTCCCTCTCCAACCAACCGATACCAAAGGGATGTGTTTTTATTTTGTTTAGGTTATCCTCAGATCTGCTGTGGACTATTTTCAAAAAGACTAACTTGACCCCACCAAACTGAACATATCTACCACAATCAATTGGACTGCTCTAGTCAAATTCCCTCTTTTTAGAGTATTGTAATACATATGAGAGTGAACCAAAACACTTTTTGGCAAGAACAATTAAATTGCAAACCAGAACAAGGATCCTTTCTTAGTTTTACCCTACATGTTGTAGAACCCAAGTACTATCTCAAGGCCACTAAAAACTGAAAAGTGAGTCATGCTAAGATTAGCAAATTGAAAGATTTCTGCAGATAGACCTTGAAAGTGTGTAGCACACACACACACACACACTAACAGAGCAGGAGAGAACGCCCGGAGAGTCTGTGATTCAGATTCGGCCCAAAACAGGGCTTTTCATTTCTAAATGACTTGCTGTCTGGGCATTTTGAATAGAGATAGAGGAGGAAGGAAGAAGACTTAAAGGGAGAAGAGAAGTACAAGTTGAACCTTTCTGCATTTTGTATGTGTAAGAAAAAGGACCACATTTTGTAACGGTGTATATAATTACATATTTATTGTATATGTTGATTGCTGATGTAAAAGGGTTCAGATGTTTTTTGTCATCTAGTATCCTTACTCATCTCATTGTCCTTTGTCAAAGAGGTTAACAAGATGGCATTAACTTTGAAGTTAAACTGGAAAACAGTAGGGAAATCCACCAATCTGCTCAATTAGAATTCAGTATTATCTCCTTCCAATTGCAATAAGGTAATATAATGTGTCTTCTTGTTTTTGCTTACAACAACCATTCTACAGTTTTATACTCATAACTAGTGTGTTTGAGTATGCTCTGCATTTGAGTGAACACCATGTACAAATATTACCTCAGTGATGTATAATTGAAACCAAAAACATATCTTGGAGCTGCAATATATACAGTGGTTGGCTTTGTAATTGCTACTGTAGTAGTCATATTTTTAGCCTGTATATAATACAAAGTATTTTTTGTAGCAGACAGTTTCCAACATAAGAATTGACTAGTTTTTATAAATATATTGTGCTTTATATGTCGGATGATGCCTTTTCTAAAGTAAATAAGTTATTGTAATGAATTATTTTGAGAAGTTATTTGATGTGTGTAGATATATGCTATTTAAATAATTTATCAAGAAACGTTACCTGATGTGGAAGTGTTTCTGTCTGTATAAACTGTTTGCACACTGACATGAGGTTGTTTTTGTTTTGTGTTTTTTTTATGTTTTTTTTCTTCTTTTTGTACTATTAGTGATGCTTATATTTAATTTGTACCAGTTTTACCCACAAAAAAAGATTGATTTGACTCATACCATGTAATTTGTAATGTCAACGGAACAATAAACAACTCCAAGAAAGAAATTCATAACTGTTGTTTTGCTGTCGTTTATATTCAGTTATTCCACAAGACAATGCACACTCAGATGAACTCAGACAATACACTAGGAATATATAATTGGGAACAAAATTTCTCTATGAAAGCTTTACATTACAAACCAAACAAGGGGTTATATCTCATCATAAATCATAATTATGCCTGTGTAAATCACAAGCCTCCATTACAGGGCAGTGCCCTCTGGAACCTATAACTTAAGGGGAAAAAAAAACTAAAATAGGAACATGGAATTAAGCTCAACAAGGACATGGTTCTTTTCCTCTCAATCTCAAAAATATGCACTCATAGCATCTCTGTTGAAACAAAAGAAATGGTCACACAAAACCCTCACCCACAGTCACAAAAATCATAAGAGCTATTATAGGTGAGCCCTGAAAGCTCCCTACCTCTCTTGCCCACCTCCAAATTCACAGTGTTATTCCATTTTCTGTGGGAAGTTTGGGATTAAAACATGGAAAAGTTTCGGGAGCCCTGGATCATTCCACCTTCCTAAGACATTCCTCCCCCACGCAGGCTTTCTCTTTGCACACAGCAAGCCATCACTTAGACATGTTCACAGCGCAAAAGAGACAGAAAAAGAGAGAGAGGCCCCTCTGTTTGAAATAAAAATCATGCCGCTGATTTCTGTTATTCTACAGACCTCCACTTCTTTGCCCAATGAGAGTGCACAACGGAAGAATGTGCCATGTGCAATGGCTCAGTGCACCCTCGCCTCAAAGTTTTGACTTCCGTTCGGGTGAAGCAGTGTCACTGCGTGCTGAGGACTTGGACAACACAACACACATTTCATAAACCAGAGATTCTGCAGGGAATCACAGCACACTGCACCAGACACTGAGAGTGTTGCTCTTACTGACCCTTCATATCTTTTTCAGGAACACAGCTAAAGTATACAATCAATGTATTTTATTATGTATTATTCACAAAGAAGCAATAAACATTTGGTTATATATGTACATGGTCACACATTACTTGAATAATCCATATACAGAAACTTTACAGATGGTATGTTGAAATTCAACAAATACAATTAGGCATACCGAACATCACCTTAACCAATCCCACCCCAACTCTTACTTTAAGCAAATTGGTTAACCAAACCAAATTTGGTTTGTAAATTGTAAAACATTTAATAGTTTGTTTACAATCTGAGCATCTGTAGAATCCATCTACATAAAGTGAGGCCTGAAAGGGTAGGACTAATGCAGTGGTTCTCAAGTGTGTGGCAGGCCCCACTAGTGGGGAATAGAGACATGACAGGTGGGTTTTTTTGTGCCTGTGTTAATTAATGCCTTTCTTTTTTGACAAGGTTATCAAAGATACATTTAACAAAATAGTCACACACAAACATAGGAGTTATAAACAGACCTACATGAATTAAAACATCAGATTCTGCAGACCGACATGGGAAATGTAACATGAAACCAAAATGCGAACATACCATTTTCCTGGGGTGATGGGGTCAGGTGGGGCTTGAAAATCCCCCACCTCCAAAGTGGAGAATGACAGAAAAAGTTTGCGAACCACTGGCCTAATACATGCCACTTTTCTTGGTATAACAATAATGTACATATGTTACTAGTTTGCTTCAGTAGGTTGGGAAGCAGTGTTGCAACTGTAGCTTGCTAAAGTATAAGTGTTCATGAAGTGTTGTTTTGGCCTGCACGGCGCCCTGCAGAGGGGTTGACGGTGGGACTCCACCTCAGCTTGGCCTGAGAGATGTGCAGTTAGACCATTGACTCATCAGTCAAACATCTGCACGAGAAGCTGCTCCACATCAACACAACAGCCCAGTGCAGTATAGACTGCTACTGCTGCCCACCATGAGAGCAACCATCTTTTGAGACAACGTTTTGTGAACAATGGATATGAATGTTAAACGTTTTGTTAAATGTTTGGTGAACAATGGATATGAATGGCTTGGATATGAAACTATTTTGGATAATATTTGCTTTAAAATTATAATTTTATGTACATATTTTTTCAATCCTCACAAATCATTTACCAAACAGAACTGTTTCAAGTGCACCAAGCATGACTGAGTATACTAATAAAACAATCTTGGGAGTAAAAGGAGAATGTCTAACAATCATCTTGGGAGTACTTCAGATCATAATTTAATGCACTTTGATTTCCTGTTTCATTCCTTAACTTATCTTTATGAGTCGTTCAGCTGCAAGACAAATGGTTACAGCTACAAAAAACCAACAGGCTGAGGTCATACTAAATCAGATTTAATGCTGGGTAGAAACATAGACGGTGGTTTCAGTCTAGAGGAGGGAAAAGCCTTTAAACCATTGTCCTATAAAAAGGCCTCAGAAAAGAGAGTGCATTGGAGCAGACCACCCACCACATAATACTCGAGTCGTTATGTGTGTCACAGTTTTAAGTTTCCTTTCAAGTGCAGGAGTCAGCTGACGGGAGCACTACTTAGACAGCCAGACCATAAAGAGGTGTTGAAAATACTTTTTGCTCTTTTTTTGGTTTTGTCTTTAAACATCTAAGATTTAATCTTGTACTAAGCATCTTGTGAGAACAAAGAGTCAAAGAAATAATTTGAGTTTTTACAAAATCATTTTTAATCTAAAAATGACACATTTTTAATCTAAAAGTGACACATTGGAAAGATAAGAAAAAATGACACTAAAACTTGACTTATAATTTAATGGGCTATGGCCGATTTCAGCCGTGCCTTTGGGGCAATGGAACCTGTGGAATGCTCTTTTTCAACAACTGACTCCCTGCTGCAGCTAAGTGTTTCAGCTAGGCCCCCAGATCCCATCACCCTATGCTTGAAGATGTATTCCCTGGAATGTCTCCATCAGTTGCTAATAGTTCCCGATACCATATTTGTAAGGTGTGTAAATATTTGGGTAGCTAAAATCGGATCTTTAAACCTGACCTTAGACATGTTTCTGCAAGAGGTGACAGGTCTGCAGAACACAGTAGCTCAAATGGTGATGTTTTGAAAGTAGTGAATGGTCCACAGAATGTCAATTTGATTTCTGAACGCGTGTATGAAGTTTGTAGGGTCTATCACTTCTCTGTACTTTGTTCTAGTATATTAGTCTTGGTGCATTTTAAACATGCTTTCTTTTCTTCTTCTTTACAGAACTAGTTAAAAGATTTAAGTGTAACATTCGTTCTAACATATCCCAGGCACATTCCAGGGAGCGTCACACACACTGGCTCTCATCTTCCTTCTTCCTCTTCGGTGAGCATAGTGGTGTCCACGGGGGTGTCTGACGCCGAGGTGACCCCAAACTCCCTGAGCAGCTCCGACAGGGCGGCGCTAGAGAGTCGGGGTGTGCAAGGAAGCGAGGGCAACCAGTCACCCACCACCTCCGAGGCGGCGCCGGACGATCCCCGGGACGACGGACGGTGTGTACCCAGACTCTGCGTCCTGCTCAGGGCCAGCTCACATTCCAGCAACAGGCTGTGCAGCTGTTCCTCCGCCAGCCTGGGCAGCTCCATCTGTAAATCAGGCAGAGACCAGCAGAGAAATTCAATAAATCACTTACAATGTACAACATGTAGTCTATCACTTCTGTGGCGTGCATGTGCTAAAATATAAAATGTGGGTCAATTTGTATTTATTTGAATAAGTCTATCACTTCTCTATGTGAACTTTTGGTATCCATTAGCTAGGTAGATTTGGAATTACTGTCGATATGTGGATACATAAATATTTGGTTAGTAACCATTTATGGTCTATGAAACTTAATACAAGTGTGGGGCATCCATCGCCTACTGGTAAGGGAATCGGACTTGTGACCAAAGTGTGGCCGGTTCGATCCCTAACTGGTAGGAAAAATGGGGGTGGGACAAGTGATTGAACAGCGCTCTCCCACATCCACGGATGCTTGAGAAAGGCACCTAACCCCCAACTGCTGGATTAAAGACTGCCCACTGCTGTGTGTGTGTGTTTGTGTACACTACCCCGGATGGGTAAAATGCAGAGTAGAAATTTCCTACAGGATTATTAAAAAAAAAAAAAAAAAAAACTTAACTTAGAACATTCATCACAAAACACGTGGGTCAATGCAGTAATTGAATTCATCATGCTGTGAAGATGTATATCAGCACGTGAGAGATGTGAAAGTTTGGGCTTCTTTAGAAAACTGATGCTGTTTGCTTTGTCCTGTTTACTCGATAGCGGCATACACACTTCTCGCTTGGCAGCGGTACCGCAGCATTCATCACATCAATCTCATTTAGAGTCCCGCTGCTGATGTTTTGTTCCGTGACGCGCTCACCAAACGCAGATGTTCGCTTCAAGAAACAGCCAAGAAACAGCAGGCTGAGCAAACACACACACACACACACACACACAGGGTCTGAAGCAACATTCATTTGTCTAACTTCCCCTTCTAAATGCACTTTGATAAGGCACTCCTTGACCTGAATACCACTGGACAATGAAGAGGTTTATTTTTTCATGTGTTTGTATGGAATTTCCAAATGATGAATCCGGCTGTCATCAAAGTCCCCTCTGCTACTCATGCTGGGCTGCGTCCCACAAGAGACTGATCTGCTGCAGCCAAAAAACAAGTCCTGTTGCTTCCAGTTGGACGGCACTTTGTTTTCTTAACATTCCCAGTCAAAGAGCATCTTGATATCTTGTTTGCAGGGTGGACAGGGAGTAGCGTCAGGCCGAGGGCTCAGCTCGTGGATGGGCCGAGCCCATTTGTCCCGCAGCGCTTCCAGCGCCATGTCCAGTTAATCTGTCTTACCTGTCCACTCTCCGCTGGCCGTTTCTCCTTAAAGACTTACAAGACGATTTATACAGACAGTATCTTCACGAAGTTTAGCGTTTGCAGCCATCTTGAATTTAGTCATCAGTTGCTGCTACAGGAAGAAACTGGAATCCATGCATTTCCACTGAATTATTTTTGGAATCTGATCCCTTATCATACCTGTTCATTCTTACTCGTTGCTCGACTTATCGTGACTAAATTCAAGATGGCTGCAAACGCTAAACTTCGTGAAGATACTGTCTGTATAAATCGTCTTGTAAGTAAACTACCAGTGCTTTTTCAAAGTTCTCAATGTCTCGCTTTTAAATGTCAGGGCCCCTCGAAGTCTACCAATGAAGTGTGGAGATACATTGAGCCTCGTAAAATGGGTGTAAAACAGTGATTTATTTGCATGGCTAGCCCGATGCCGAAGCACCACTATTGAAAAAGCTGTTGGTAGCATCGGCTAACTAGCGCCAGATTTTGGAGTGCAGGGGACAAGCCGAGATGGGCTATGAGACATACGTTCACACTCGGTATCATGTTTCAATACACTTTAGGTCAATATCACACCGGAATTCTCCTTTAATGATGGCAGATGCTGCAGCGTGCTGTACAGGCACCCTGTCGTGAGTCAAAAGTTCAAGTATGTACAGACCCATACATCACTTCCTGAGTCTGCCTTCCTGAGTCTGACCCCAACCTCAGTCCAAGATAAAATACCAGCCATGGCCTAAATGCATGTGACACATATTTTTCTTTCTCATTCCCAAGACTATTTCCTGGCCTGACCTTAGAATCTGGACAGGGTAATTGGTGAGACTTAGCATATGGCAAGGTGTAAATGAGAATGAGCTTCTATGGTTCCATTATGGTTACTTGTACTGAACCTTCATTCAGATAAAAAAATAAATGATTTCAATACAAAGCCTGAAGCTGGATTAATGCTATATAATAATATAATAATAATAATAATAATAATAATAATAATAATAATAAGCTGTAAAAGCTGTTAAAGATGTTTACAGAATTTGCCTGTTTGATGTACAGAGGCAGGGTCCATAGCTTCGGTGCAACGGATAAAAGCAGCTTCTCCGCTTTGTGAAGCATTAGATTAACATTGGAAGATCAGGTTCCTTTGTGGTTGATAAGATATATGAAGGTGCTATGCCATTCAAAGCTTTAAGTAATTAACAGAACCTTAAAATCAATTATATAGGAAGCAGGGAGTCAGTGCAGTTCAGCTAAAATAGGGGTGATGTGCGCTCTTTTCTTGGTCTTAGATAAAACAACACCAAAGAACTTTTTGTTTTTATTTGTTTATCCACCTCCGGCTTTGCAAATAACGATGTCCACAGACAAGGTAGAATATGTTGCATGATTTTATGAAAGTATGATGTATTGCGACATCGTGCAAGTCAAATTTGTAGTTTCTTATGTCTCATTCCATCGAACTACAGATCCGCTACCCGATCTGGCAAACTTAAATAGTGCGGTTATAGCCGATAGAGGGCCGCAAAGCGGAAGTGCCGTTCACCCTGTTACGAGTTGATGAACCACTGAAACAATTTTGGAAACATTATTTTAAGGTACAAAAAACTCTTTAGTGTTGCTTTAAAAGTCTAGCAGCAGAATTCTATATGAGTTCCAATTTCTTTATATGCTTCTTTGGAAGACCAGTAAAAAGTGCATTGCAGTAGTCTAACCTACTAGTGATAAAGGCATGGATTAGTTTCTCTGTATCTGGTTGAGTTAAAAAAAAGGCTTGAAAGGGCTTGAATCTTAATTCTGTATCTAAGATGACACCTAGGCTTGTTACATTTGATTACCAAGAACGGTGTCTCACTTCGATTTTGGTCCAACCAAAAGTAGCAATAATAACTAAGTCACAAGCACAGCTCACAGCTAGGTGGGTGATGTCTGTTTCCCTTCACCCCACCTAGGTCACTGTGGGCCACTGATCACCAGGGTCTTTGTTAAGGCTACTGCAACTTCCCAGCATTCAACATACATGTTTGATACATGTCAGAGGTTTTATACTGTTTATTAAAGTGGAATAGTAAAAGTAAAAGCTATAAGTTAAAAGTATTATTTGTAGTTGAATGTAATATAAAATGTATAATAATAATAATGTATAATAATAATAATGCTGTATTAATTGTTACAGCACACACACACACACAAACACACACACACACACACACACACACACACACACACACACACACACACACACACACACACACACACACACACACCATACCCATATCACCAACACATAGCCCATACCTACACTACATCCATAGAGACCAATCAGGAATTGCTGAAATGCAAGCTCAACTGTCAGAAGTGCCAGTGACTGCAATACAAGCAGAGAGGAGTGGGGAACAGACCCATCCGTCAAGGTGGAGTCCAGGAAATTAGAGCTAATGGATGGGGCGGTGAGAAGTCATTGGGGTGTAGACCTTAAGATGTAATGCAGACCAGAGCAGACAGAGCAGCAGCCTGACAGGTTAGGTTAGAGCTGGGGAGAAAAGGCTGTGGTGATCAGGACACAGCCCCTGGTGCTGAGTGAAATTTAATGGGCTTGACAAAGTGCTTTGACCTTACAAACGGTTTTAACCCCGGCACTGACACACACACACACACACAAAATACACACACACACACAACCGCCCCCACACAGAGAAAAACACGACCCTGGCAAACCCAAGTACACAGACAAAGCTACACTCATACACACACACCTCCCCCTCAAGTCTGGCGGCTGAAGTCTGTCGCCAAGTGATGGATGTGTGTTCCGTCCTGACTGTCTGCCTAGTTACACTGTGCATTTCTACTGGGACTCTGGCTACCTTTTCACCAGGATTCATTAAAAACTACACTGCATATTGCCTTCAGTTCCAATCAGTTAAGGTAAGGTACAGGTGCTTTTCCAGCACAATGGCTACTCAAAGTGCTTCATATAAACACAGACAAAGACAACATGAATGATAAGTCCAGTTTACTGTACAAATACACTACATTTCCCCAACAGGAAAGGATGTTGGACCAAAGCGCAAAGGCCAAGATCAAGTCTGTCTCTTCTGAATGGGAACATGATGCTCCTGAGAAAGTCAAACAGATCTTGGGCTAAAACTGGAGCTATGATTAAAAAAAAATTGTTCTTGCATTGGGTCCTTATTCCTTTGCTCCCTCTAGACGTGTTGCCTGCAGACAAGACTGTGGTTGACTCCCTGACAGCAATATAACATCCTCAAGCACATGGGAAATACAGGAGTTTGGTGTGAAGTCCACAGATCCCCTCTCCATGCTGTCCATGACATAATTAATATAGTTTCCATAGATACAGCATATACTGGTTGTGATTGACTGAATGGCAAGTTATCAAATATGCAACAATTGCACATTTTGCACTGAACAAAGAAAACATCTGCAAGGGTAAAAAAACAAGAAGGTTAGCTAAATAACTAATTTCCCTCCCAACTTCAATGACAGCAAAGTGCAATTTGTTCTTACAACTAAATCATTTCAAATCCGGAGCAGCAACATCCTAATCCTGTAAGTAAGACATTGAGTAAATAAACCTTGACTTACATATTCACTACGTGGGGATCCAAAGTAACATGACTGTGTTAACTCAGGGCTGTGAACAGGAGCGTTTGTTTGGCAGATGCATACCACAGTCCCGAATCATCAGTCAGCACTGCGAGAACAGACTTTCAAAGCACTCTCTTCACAGACTAAAGGCTGCTACATGGATACGCTCAACTCTGATCATAGACTGTAAAAAATAGACTCTGCTTGAAATAGCTTCTGATACAGATTTTCACGTCCAATCAAACAATGACTTTGATACATGTAAGGAGTTCATTTTGGGAATTTGTCATGAGAAAGGGCAATAGAAAGATCCACTCAAATGTCTCCAATAAGGAGTGCATGTGTGTGTGTGTGTGTGTGTGTGTGTGTGTGTGTGTGTGTGTGTGTGTGTGTGAGAGAGAGAGAGAGAGAGAGGGGGAGATTATGTGTGTGTATGTGTGGATTATGCGTGTAACGTATGTGTACGTTTCTGCACGTACACAGAGTACTGAGGCTCCTGGGAAGTAAACAGACCCAGACATTCGGCCCAGCAGCAGCACCAGTAGTGATGGCGCCGTTGTGCACCCAGCGCACGTGACCCCCACACCAACAGCACCTCAACACCCACACACTGCCCTCTGCTCTGTCCCGTACTGAGGTTCCGGCTCTCTGAGGTCATCCCCTCCATCCCCCACCCCACCCCACCCCCTACAGGCACCCAGGTCTCAGTGTCAAGGGCTACTTTACCCTGGAGCATTGCTGCTCGTGTTACAAAGGTCACATAGTTATGTTCTTTTCTTATTATTATTCTCTTTCACTCTTTTCTCTCGATTTGTTCAGCCAGAGTAACCTGGGGGCCACTGGTCGTCGTAATAAAAGCAGGAATCCTTTTGAGCTCCGAGCGCAGATATGCATTTCACAAGGTGGGGGTTGGGTGTGCGTGTTCTGCAAGATGTCAAATAATGCCCCTGTTGACAAGTTGATGTCCTCATGTCAGATTGTCCGCATGTTTTGAAGATGTTGGAAGGGAAAAATGGAGGAAGAAAACCAAACATTCTACCTTATGATCAAACCTATCACTATAGCCTCCTTGTGCTCCATTGTGGCCATTAGGTCATGCGTTAGGGCATGCTCCTCAAGTTCAAGGGTGTGGCAACACTGCTTGCAATGAGATAGGGCAAAAAAAAGAACTTAACATGAGTTACAGACTTACACATGATCTTCCATGCATCCTGTAAAGTTTTTTATGGACTGACAGACATAACGTTTGGTTGACCGTGCTTTCTCAGCGCCATGTCCCGTGTGCCCTACAGTCATGCCCCATAAAGCATGAGGTTAAGTCTGACACACCAGTGTTGCCATTGGCCAGAGTCCACATTCTGGGCAGCCACCAATCAAGCCATCAAAGCTGCAAGGTTGCATGGGTTTCCTTAACTCCCGAAGCCCAAACATCGCCGACTTAAGTGATCCTGCATGACACTACTCTGTCTGTCGCGATTTCCAAAATAATCAGAGCCTCATAAAACCAACATGAGAGAAATTTTAGATTTAATTGTGGTCTGATGTTGTGTATAAAAAGAAATGATGTCAATTTCCCGGGGTTGTGGCTTGCTATATCGGCATCACACTTACAGACTAATAACATATATCAGCTTTGGGTTGAGGCCGGGGAGCTTGTCAGAAATAGTACACACTCTTGTTTTGGGTTTCTTTGGTCATATTGAGATGTGCTGAATGCCATTACGAAGGGGCTTTCATCTTGATTGAGGTGCCAGTCGGCTGGGCGGTCACCAATCTCATGGCAGAACTGAGGCCCAAACTGCCCTCAGAGAGAGAAACAGACAGATGGACAGAAAGAGAGAGAGAGAGAGAGATGGAAAGAGAGTGAGATAGACAGACTGAGACAGTGAGGAAGAGTAACAGAGAGACAGAGAGAGATAGTGAGAGTGAGATGGAGAGAGAGATGGAGTGAGAAAGTTAGAGAGAGTAACAGAGAGAGATGGAGATAGTGAGAGTGAGGGAGAGATGGAGTGAGAGAGTAGGGAGAGTAACAGAGAGAGATGGAGATAGTGAGAATGAGGGAGAGGGAGAGAGTTACACTGAGACAGACAGAGAGGGAGAGAGAGGAAGAAAGACAGAGAGCTCTGTGCTAGACATTTATCAGAGCCATGTGTGCTGCCTGCTTGCCAGCCTGCCTGCCTGTCCTCCATTGGATTCCAGTGCGAGTGGCTGCCTCTGTGTATGAGTGGAAAAAAGGCAACCTAGTGTGAACTCTGGCTATCACATGAAGAATCTGTTATGAAATCACGAGGGCAGGTTGGCAGAGGGTAAAACATACACAGTCATACACACACACACACAAACTCAAAATCTGAATGTGTTATGTGGCTATACGAAAGACCACACACTAACTGAACACACACAAATATTCCCCAAATCCACATACATAACATATGCATATACTCGCAGCACCAACATTCCTCCACAGTCATACATGCATGCATCCACACACCTGCACAGTACACAGTCCATAGCTGCCAACATTGAGCTGTGAAAATACAGGAGATGTCCTGTGTGTCTCACCCAAAATACAGGAACATTTCAACATTCATCCTTCTGTTGCTCTCCCTCTGCTAACAGCAGGAATTCAGACTACAAAACTGCTGCACTAACTAAACGAGGTGTGGAGTTAGGTCTAACGTGATTTTGCTTACAGATTTGCATCAAAATCATGCTCTCACAACAACCATCTTAAAATAGCGTAATATCATTCTCAGGTCGCCTTCAAGCAAGGAAAACAACGCTTTAATAACATCTGTTTTGCTGGAAGGGAAGGGGGTAGAAACAGGACAACAGTACAGACACGGACAGGTCCAGTGGCAGGGCTAATGTTATGAGATTGTTAAAATACAGGATATTTTACAGGAAAATCTAAAAAACGGGAAGACAGTGGGAAAAAAGTTAAAATATGTGAGAAACCCAGAAAAAACGGGACAAGCATGACACAGCCACACACTATGCTCCCTTGCTCTTTCCTTTATACCTCATGCAAACACACACACACACACACATATCACAATGGGCTCCTTATTGCATTACATGCACAGGAGCGGAGTCTCCCCTCTGGTACCAAACTCACTGCTGCATTACCCAAATCTGCTTTCTCATCTGAGAACTCCATTGACAGACTTATGTTTCACTGACAAACAGGAGGTCCTTGCCAAATTCTCTGGATTCTGGGATGTGATGACTTCTCACACACACACACACACACACACACACACACACACACACACACACACACACACACACACACACACACACACACGCACACGCACTCACACAACCACTGTATGAGATTAAAAGATACAGGTTCATGCCTTCTTCCTGGGCCTTAGCTAGCCCCTGTGATATCCATAAAGGTAGAAAAGCATTTTCCAGAGAGAGAGAAAGAGAGCCCTCCAACAGGCAAACCTGTGACAGACCGCAAGAGTAATAGCCTCCTGCCATCAATCTTTGCTTTAGATCAACAGTTTGTTCACAAAACCTTTTAACGTTTTTCCCCACTGAAAATCTGTTGACAGGACTCAGACTAAACAATTCTTGTGGCATGTCTTGAGGCAAGGAAACATTTTCTTATAAACCTATCCATTCTTTTCATTCCTTTGAAAAAGAAAAAAACAGCATAAAAGTGCATAATGCTACATTCTTAGACAATATAAATGGGAATCAGGAATCTCGATGTAAAGAAAGGCCAAAAACCTTTAGCATTAAAGTGCACAATGCAAATGGGAAATATACTTCATATTGGAAACATCTATGAATAGTCTGTGTTAAAACATCTATGAACAGTCTGTGTTAAAACATCTATGAACAGTCTGTGTTAATGTGTTACTGTACAGAGAGCCATAGCGAAAGAGAGGGCTGAACAGAACTGAGTCAGTTAGAGAGACTCGCAGTGGGCTCCGCTGTGGCCTGTGACTCGCTCTGAGACAGTCGTGAGGCATCGACCCACACCTCCAGCAAGGTCAACTCAACCCTCAGCATCCAGACCACATGCGGAAAAAAGTACTGTTACACAATCTCAAACTAATCGCTCACAACACCCCGGACGTGTCTGTGTGTCTTTGTGTGTGTATGTATGTATGTGTGTGTGTGTGTGTGTGTGTGTGGGGGGGGGTTGTGCTTTGTCACCAGAACAATATTTTGGATTGGATGTCTTGCTGATGGCTAAGATTAATCTATCAGTATTGGTAGCTGTTTTTTTGTCTTCAGTAGTCTTTCTTATTGATGGCTTGGTTGTTGTTGTTCTGTCATCCGTTGGTTAACAGTGCTGAGCCAGCGCTAGCACATGGCTCTCCTCTCCTCATAACTCATGGCTGGCTTTTTTGAGGCAGGATATATTGGATTGACCCGGCACACTGCAAAAAGCCCTCTGCCACCCAGGGGTGGGGCAGCGGAGGGTTCTGCCTGGGATGCAGCCCGTCTGAGGTTTCTGAGCCTAGCATTATGGCCTCATTCACTACTAGCCACAGGGGTACAGTCCAGGACTCCCTGTAGTTAAAGCGCTTCGGCGGTCAGACAGTAAAACTAAATTTAACCCCCCGTGTCACTGTGAAGATTTTCGGGAGTTTTTGAAAAAAGCTCAGGCCTCGGCACACACACATACACACAGATACACATGCAGACACACACACACGACATGAGCCGTTTCCATTCATGGAGCAGCGACCCAAAAACCTCGGCGACGGCAGATCCGGCGTCCGCCTTGACAGCCAATGAAAACAAATCCTCCGGGCTCTTCTCGATGCGAATACCTTCACGCGATGACATTGTTCCGTGCAGACGTGTGTTCTGAGGTTGGAAGCGTGCTTTGCATATTCGATTACAAATGATGGGTGCTGCACGGAGAGCCACAGTGGTTTCCACTGCAGTGTTTCATAACTGACAGACACACATTGGGACCAGAGACCAGAAGTCCTCTGGGGCAAAGCAACAGGAAGCCGCGTGTGGAACCGGAGACGGCTGATTGGTCAATGTGTTTTACAATTTAAATTTATGTTATTTGTCTGCTTTAAGAAGGTTAGTGCATGCTGCCAAATAATGAATGGAGGTCAGAACTATCCCAAAGGGTTAATCTTTCAAAGTGGCTGGTGCAGAGCTAAAACACACAATACCACACACCAATAGACACAAACACACACAACTTACATTAACATATATCCATCTAAATAAAAGTCAAAAAAAGGCAAAACTTTTTCGAATCAATCACTATAAGTGACAAGAGACCTTTACTCTCCGTTTCTCCTCTCTCACACTCTCTTTCTGTACAGAGCCCTGGCAGATGCCTGCTGTTTTAATCAGTGGAGAAAGCTGAAGCCATCGATAACAACATCCTTAATCTCCTTGGATGCCCTCCTTTAAGGTGAGACGAGACAAGCCTCACTTTGGGGTTGCAGGGGAACTCTTGGGCCAGAAAGGCCAGTTGTGCAACACCACTCCCCCTTAATCAGTCACCCTCCACCCTGTCAGCGTCCAATATTTGTGCTGCAACGCCATCAGCATTCATAATGCTTCACAGATAAGTAGGCCATGCAACACCAGTCATTTGCCAAAAAAATAAAAATATGAGTACAGATATTATAAGCCACAGTTGATACATGAACACTGTGGTCTATTCGGCTGAAAGGCAGAACAATATTCTACAATGCCATAGTGACTCATATTCACCAGATTGACAACAAGTGCTTTTTGGAAGAGTGAGATGAACTCTTCTTCATCTTTAATGGCAGAGCTTGGCATCACCATCGTCCTGTGCTTGCCACTATCTTAGACATGCAAATCAAACAACAACAGGATGCAGTGGGGATGAGGAATGCTGCCAGAGCTGATTGGCTACCACAGGGCTTCCCATGTCCAGATGGCCAGCAGAGCACCAAGGCCGACAGACACACATCATCTGGAGTCTCTGGGATGCTCAGATCCAGGTCAGTGTCATATGGTAGTGATGTTAGGCTTCTACAGCCAGTTCTCTTCACATACTTCAGTGATTTATGCATGTCCCTCCTTACCACTTTAGTTGTATAAATAGGCATTTTCTGCAAACAACAACCAATAGTCATCTTGCTTTTTTGCTTTTTAAATTCTGCTTTTCGAATTCTTATTCACAAAGTTAAGCTCTATTGAGGTCATACAAGGTCACATCAGAGGACTCCATCAATTCCCCGTCAACTCTGTTTAATAATGTAATACTTAATACTAATGTACTTGCTGTTGGTCAATTCAGATGTTTAAGTACAAGTGTCTGGGGAATATCAATAAAAAAAAGCAAAAATGTGCATTGATGAACTGAACTGAAAAGAATGGGACAATGGTATGTTTTTCTCAAAGGCAGCAAACATTATAGAAAAAGCACACGTGATCATAATCAGTGAGTGTGCACCCTGAGAAATTAACCTTGTGCTCTGCTAACCCAACTCCACCAGCGTGGCTGCAGGAACAGAGAGATTCTCTCAAAATAATGTTACTGTAAAAGTGTTCCCATTACGGCACGCTGAAATAGGTTCACTGAGGTCCACGGGAAGCTTCTTAAATGAGAAGTTGTTGGTGACAGTGCTGAAAATAGTGTTGGATTAAATTAAATTACCCTACTTTTACTGGACAATGTTTCATCGTTATCAGCTTCATATGTGACATCTTTTTCAGTTGGGTTGTCTAGACTTAAATTGAGGCTTTATTTGTGAGTGTGTTGGCTTTATTTGTGTGTGTGTTGGCAACCTCTTTGTTTGTATCAGTGCTGTGGTCTTCATGGTGATCTCAACAACAATATCCCTGCTGAATGAGCATGACTTTATGCTTTAGGGTTGTTAAGAAGACAAGCCAACCTGCAGAGAGAACAGGGATGAACTGTGCATTGTGTCTGAGCTAAGGGAGAGTGAGACTGGAAAACAAAGCCTTTACAACATTTGCAAAATAGAAATGCTGATAAAGAATGCCCATCTTCCCTCCCCAGTGAAAATGTTTTTGTTACAACTGCAAGGGTCTGCAAGGAGACTACACCAGAAATGGCTTCATGGTATAATCAGAGGCTTGACTCTTTTTTGTTTTTTTGAAAGTTGTGGGAGCCACATCTAAAATAAAAATAATGTTCCTTAATGGTCTGCTAAAGAAAGCAGAGAAAATATAGCTTTTTAAATGGGCCTATGCATGATGAAATGGCCCATGGTGTCTGAATGCTTTTGTGTTAGACACTTGGCAACAGGGCTTTCTGTGAGGGTGTAGGCCTACTGATGTCTGCCTTAGTTCCCTTCAGCTGCTTGCGGTCACTGGGTTTGATAGGGCTTAACAGCTGAAGTTCCCAACCTCTACCTCCAGTGTACACACTACATGAGTCCAAAGCAATGCCATTTGGCATGTTATGAAATCAATTCAGCTTTATAGTCCATCCTTGGCATTAAAGGAGAATTCCGGTGTGATATTGACCTAAAGTGTATTGAAACATGATACTGAGTGTGAACGTATGTCTCATAGCCCATCTCGGCTTGTCCCCTGCACTCCAAAATCTGGCGCTAGTTAGCCGATGCTACCAACAGCTTTTTCAATAGTGGTGCTTCGGCATCGGGCTAGCCATGCAAATAAATCACTGTTTTGCACCCATTGGCAGCCGTGGCCCACTGGTTAGCACTCTGGACTTGCAACCGGAGGGTTGCCGGTTCGAGCCCCGACCAGTGGGCCGCGGCTGAAGTGCCCTTGAGCAAGGCACCTAACCCCTCACTGCTCCCCAAGCGCCGCCATTGTAGCAGGCAGCTCACTGCGCCGGGATTAGTGTGTGCTTCACCTCACTGTGTGTTCACTGTGTGCTGTGTTTCACTAATTCACGATTGGGTTAAATGCAGAGACCAAATTTCCCTCACGGGATCAAAAAAGTATATATACTTATACTTACTTATACTTTACGAGGCTCAATGTATCTCCACACTTCATTGGTAGACTTCCGAGGGCCCTGACATTTAAAACGAGACATTGAGAACTTTGAAAAAGCACTGGTAGTTTACTTACAAGACGATTTATACAGACAGTATCTTCACGAAGTTTAGCGTTTGCAGCCATCTTGAATTTAGTCACGATAATGCATTGATTCCAGTTTCTTCCAGTAGCAGCAACTGGAATCCATGCATTTCCACTGAATTATTTTTGGAATCTGATCACTTATCATAGCTGTTCATTCTTACTCGTCGCTCGACTTATCGTGACTAAATTCAAGATGGCTGCAAACGCTAAACTTCGTGAAGATACTGTCTGTATAAATCGTCTTGTAAGTAAACTACCAGTGCTTTTTCAAAGTTCTCAATGTCTCGTTTTAAATGTCAGGGCCCTCGGAAGTCTACCAATGAAGTGTGGAGATACATTTAGCCTCGTAAATGGGTGTAAAACAGTGATTTATTTGCATGGCTAGCCCCGATGCGAAGCACCACTATTGAAAAAGCTGTTGGTAGCATCGGCTAACTAGCGCCAGATTTTGGAGTGCAGGGGACAAGCCGAGATGGGCTATGAGACATACGTTCACACTCGGTATCATGTTTTAATACACTTTAGGTCAATATCACACCGGAATTCTCCTTTAAGCTGACTTTGTGCTCACCAGACATCACACATGCACAACAACATGCAATGTCTAAACAAAATTATATATGAACCCTTAACAAATGCATGTCTGCAATACATGCAGGTCATACACAAACATGGACTTTTCTTTGTATTTTAGTCAGTTTGTGTGTATCTATGCTTGTGTGTGTGTGTGTGTGTGTGTGTGTGTGTGTGTGTGTGTGTGTGGGCTCCACGTGCTGTATATGGCTCCCTTTGGATTACTCGCTCAAGTTCTGGCTCTAGCTGTGGCCCTAGCTAGGTTCCATGCTGACAGCCCAAAACTACACCATAATATATCACAGGATGAGAACAAACGGCACAGAGTTGAACTGCTTTAGGAGGTCATCCAAAAGCGGCCTTTCCAAATACTAGTACTTTTGAAAAGTTCAAAATAGACCCTTTTCAGATCAATTTTCACACATCATTGACCACAGTAGCTTTCCTTCAAGACCCTCTTAGCTACCCAACATAGTCCCCCACTACACACACACACACACACACACACACACACACACACACACACACACACAGACAAACTTGTTCTATGCTTGCATGTTTGATAATTCACATGCTGCGTTTTCATGTGTCTAATGTGACTTGGACAGACCAAGCACTTGACCAAGCTGCCTTTCCAACCAAGCATTGTTATTCATTTTCAGTGTGGAACGATGTCTTAAATGACGTTTAATTAAAATTTGTTTAATTCGTCCCGGTTCTCCCCACTATATGTTTCATAATTTCAGGAGTGTGGACAATCTCTAAGCCACATCATAGCCTCTCATCAGTCTCATACATCCATCCATAAAGGGGGAAGAAATCGAGGATTAAATTATTAAAATCAAAGTTTAAAAGTACCTTGTTCGTCTATCAGCTTCGATCACTTCCACTATCATGTAGTCAAGTTGTTAACGCTAGTATAACATTACTTTACAGCCTATGAAGGTAAACAACTCTTGATTAAAATGGGTCAAAGTATTTATCGGTCTCGTAAGTAGGGCTGGGCGATATGGACCAAAACTGATATCCCAATATTTTGGGGCTGATTGGCGATATACGATATCGATACGATATTGATATTTCAAACAGAAAAAGCGAAGTGCTTCATATATTCACTCAACACAACAATTATGATAACACAGCCGGTTTTAATTATATTCATTTCAGACTGCTCTAACAGAGCTGTGCAAAAAGGTGTAAACAATAACATATACCAATAGGCATACAGTTGCTCTGAGGGCTGTGCAAATAACAATATTCAGTCGACCCTGATTGGCAACACAGGCCTACAGCTTTACAATAAAGGTAACACAAAACATAGGCTACCGTTAAAAGCCAATATAATAAACCAATTGGCATACAGATAGAGCTGTGCAAATAAGAAAAAAGTATGCTACACAGCACATACCTGTTTGTAAATATTTAACTGCACAAGGACTAAGTAGGGCTGGGCGATATGGACCAAAACTGATATCCCAATATATTTTGGAGCTGATTGGCGATATATGATATATATATCGATATTTTAAACAGAAAGAGCTAAGTGTTTCGTATTCACTCAACCAGCTTTAATTATAATGATTTCAGACTGCTCTAACACAGCTGTGCAAAAAAGTGTAAACAATAACATAGGCCTACAATAGGCATAGGCTACAGTTGCTCTGATAAAGCTGTGCAAATAACAAAAGACCAAAAGTTGACCCTGACTGACAACGCAGGCCTACATTGTACTGCACAATGCAATATTTTGGGCACAAAAATATTGAAAAACCTGCAGTTTTGTCACACAATGCAGTTTTTTTACCCGTGAGGGTTTGATAGGGCCTAGATGACAAGCAAATGTAGCCTATGATGGCCTAGACATGTTGCTATCAACAACAAAAATAGTTTTAAACAATTAGGCTACTTAAACAACGTAACTGAGTCACTCATCAAGAGTGTGATAGACGCTACCATCGTTTTGTATGCGTTCATTTTTGCATGTTCCGGTAAGAAAA
This sequence comes from Alosa alosa, assembly GCF_017589495.1. Lineage (NCBI taxonomy): Eukaryota > Metazoa > Chordata > Actinopteri > Clupeiformes > Clupeidae > Alosa > Alosa alosa. The sequence continues at coordinate 30,227,274 of NC_063207.1, forward strand.
ATCCCTATGCACGATTGAATGGGGTTTCAGGAATCATAAAAAATGATGCCCCTAACTGCTCGCGAGTCGCCATGTGCATATCCTCTTAATAAAATCAGCGTGTAGGTTGTCTCCCTGAGGACTTTAGATCTGCTACTGTATATCGCTAAACTCAAGCATTCATCAGTGTATTTAAATTAGCTAGGCTATGTACCAAACATGACATTTTACCTTGAGTCGAAGAGCTGTAAACAGTGTTAAATCTGCGTGTAAAAAACCGTTTGGAGCTCCAGTGGAATTTTGATTTCACAACGAGAATTCTCGGTCTAGCCGTTGATGTGCCGACGGAATAGGCATCAGCACCAACCTCTGATCAAGGTAAACAAAATCTGACTCAGTGTCCGTCATGTTTGAAAGTTTGTAGTGCTGCAAGGGAGAACGTGCATACGCAGGAGCACATTTGAGCAGAGCTGCGGCTATCTGAATGGTCTGAACACAGAAGAGCAAGTGGCTTTGATAAAATGGCCCATTATTTGACATAATACCGGTATTACGATATTGTCTCAACTACATATCGTTTTCAAAAATATATCGGTCGTAGTCGTAGTAGGGCCCAGCCCTACTCGTAAGGTAAACTAATCCACTCCTCCATTCTCTCGCGTCCCATTCTCCCCCCACCTCGCCTACGCCACTTCTCACGCTCACGTCTGGATGTACGAAGACTGACTTGAACGTGAGAATGTGCGGTCCTCCACGCAAACTTCATGTCTGGCGTACGCACATTTCCAATGTGTATCGTCAGTTGGCGACACTTAGAGGCAATGCAGCGCAACAACATTAGGTGATCGCGAGTCTAGGCCTTTTATTGAGGAGCATCTCGCTGAAGGCGGGGCTTGACATCAAGCCCAGCCCACATCCAAGTCAGCCATGTTTTTTTGTATTACGTCACGCAGTTTAAAACGGGGAGGGAGCCAGGGAGGCAGTCAGCACTCAGCAGAGAGAGAGCCAGGACTCGCAACAAGACTGAGCGAGCTGCTACATTCTACAAACCAGCAACTTACTGCAAAACACGTTTTATTGTGTAATTCAACACGTAAACTGTGGATTCAAACCAGTGCAACAACTCGCAACAGCACCAACAGTTTCCATAAGAACGCCGTTGTCACACTACTTGTTCGTCAGATAGGAACTAGCTAGCTGGCTAGCTAGCCAGCAAAGTTAACCACCCAGATGGCAAGAGGCTGGCGGCGGCCCACCGGTTTCGCTGGCGCCGGCGGACCGCTGAGTTTTTCCACATCGGTTCTACAGCGGTCCGCTGGGCAAACGAGCCGCAGCTTTGACAACCTTTTCTTTATTAATTTATACGGCAGACTGCCGGTGGCCTAACGTTACCATCGCGGGTTGCCGACAAGTAGCTATCTACCGGTGGTCCGATATCTGCTTGCTATCTGGGCAGTAGGCTAGCCATATTTGAGATGAGGATATGTCTACCTTGATCTATCCGGTTAACGTTACACAATACATGCTTCTGGTTCACCTGACCAGCAAAATCGCCCCTTTGTAGGCTACATTTGGTTGTAATGGAGAATTCTTGCTGTTCAGCCGATAGTCCATGATAATGAAACAACACACCATTATACTTTTGCGGGCTAAATTAAATCAAATATGTCTCGTTTTCCATTTGAACACATTCTCATCAATATTTAAAATGACCAATTACAGAAATCAAATGAAGTACACGAACCCAATTACAGTAACTAGCCTAGGCTACATGAAAAATTCACTGTTGTTGCATGAAATGTAATTTGTGCTTAGCCTAAATCATCAGTTTCTATCATCTAATATGAAACAATATACTATATAATTCGCTACCGGGCTGTCGGTAGTAAACAGCCAAAGCGTATGGGGAGTGACGTAGGCAAAGAAAACATGGCTGAGTTGGATGTGGGCGGGGCTTGATGTCAACATTTGTAAAACCGAAAATTTCATTTGTGAAATGTGATTCTGTGGATCACCAGCACACGCATTCTTCGCTTTCCAAAGTTAAGTGTTTTTGAGACGTTCTTCGCATGAAAGTCGCACAAATCCACACGTGAAAAAAATCATATTTGTAACTTGTAAATTTGTTTTCACAATTGTAGATGTGTATTTGTAAATTGTAAAACTGAAAATTGCCTTTGTGAAATCTAATTTTGCATTTGTGGATCACCAGCACACGCAGTTTTCGTTTTCGCATTTGTGGATCAGCACACATGTTTTTGAGACAATCTTTGCGGCAGAGAAGCCACCCAGATCCACAAGTAGCCTGCTGACACTTTCTAATCCAGTAGATGGCAGTGTTGTTCTATGGGACTCATAACACACAGAGCTAGCGAACCTAGTTCTTAAATCTAACAAGTTATGCCTTTTACAACAAGCTTTTTGATGGAAAAGTGGTGTTTAATTTCCATAATCTTTGTTTAGTGAACGCATAAAACCGTCAGTTTGTAAGCGAAATCAAGAATTACGATCTTTGAGTTTTTTGATCTTTGAGAAGTGGCCTTCTAGTTAGCATATTAAAATGAGTGTGACTGAGGGAGGAGAGAGGGTGGAGTGTAATGCTCGTGCATGTACGCTTCATTTCACGTTAATTGGGATGTACAAAGAAAAGCTGCGTGGAATGCTGCCGCTACTTTTCAGGTTTGCACGTACGCAATGTTTTAGAATGAAATCCACACAAGTCTTTGTACATGAGGCCCCTGATGCTTTCACTTTTTGCATGGAATTTTGGAATGATATTATATACATTGTACAATGGAGATTTAGTCCACAATGTACACAAGCTGTATGTATGTATGTATGTATGTAGGTACAGTTATATAATAACACATGCACATAAACTGTGTGCCTCTGTAAAGTCCCGTGTGTGTATGTGTATGTGTGTGTGTGTTGTAGTGTTTCCCATGCTGGGTGACTGCAGACTCACACTCTCAGTCTGGCTGCGCTCCATGGCGTCCAGCTGTTGCTGGATGTCCCTCAGACGCGCCTCCTGCTCTCTGGTCTCCCTCATGGCCCGCAGGGCCCTCTCCCCGAGAGGAGTTTCCTCCGCCGCCAACGACAGCCCCACCTCCATGACCTGACATGGACAAGAGCACTGTGTGTGTGTCAGGAATTCACACAGCTCACACACATACTCACGTGCACACACATAGACACAGCTAACATAAAGAATACACTAAGATATACTGCATACACTTGTACCAATACACACACAGAAAAGCCAACACCACTTTTAAACACACACACACATCCAGACGCAGCCAGACAAAGCAAGCATAAAGCTCACTCAGATACATCCTATACATCCTCTCCAATATTCACAATTACATTTACATTTATTCCTTTAGCATATACGCTTCTATCCAAAGCGACAATTATATTACAAGGGCCATTGTCCCCAGAGCAACTTGGAGTTAAGTGCCTTGCTCAAGGACTCCATCATATGTAAAGAAGCCCTGCATGGTGTAATTATGCCAATTGAATGATGCGAATCCAAACCCCCCCCCCCCCACACACACACACCAATGAAAACAGTCATTAAAGCATCTGCTGACAGCTCCAGCGTCTCTCATCTCATCTGTGTCCCACACATGCCTTGCCGCTGCTCCGTCACATCCTCCCGTTTGGCCTGGTGTGTGTGTGTGTGGGGGGGCACGAGGGGCCTAAAAGCACAGACTCAAGCTGGGCCTCAGATAAATAAGAACTTTATGGTATCCGCATGTACTGTAATGGAGGATGACCTCTGGAAGATGTACCGAGTGGTATGTGTGTGTGTGTGTGTGCACGTGTAGGGGCTGACGTAGTGTCACATAGACTGAGAGAACTGGCCAGTGGCCAGTATCCAAGCCAAATGTTCTGGTGTATGTGGGTCAGGGGGAGAGAGGTGAATCATGTCTGAAGGCACAACTTTCTTACTCTTTTCCAGTATCTTCTGTTTCTTTCTCTCTCACTCACTTTGTTTCCCTCCTTGCTTTCTCCTCTACTGTGTATGTTCTTCTCACTCTCTTGGTCACTCCTATTTTTATCCTCTCTACTCTCTCTCTTAATCCCTACTCACCCTCACTTTTTCACTCCCATCTCTCCCTCCATCTCTCAAGTAGCCCAAAGCCAAAGACAGGAGCCTCTCCTAATTCCATGTAGATCAAAGCCCCAGTCAGACTCTTTGTCTGCTCACCTTCATTTTCTCCCCTCATAACCTGTTTCCACACAAGCCTGGAGGCTACTGATGCTGCAGGCTATGGCAGACAGAGGGAGAGAATGAGTGGGAATGGGAGAGAACGAGAGAGCTTTGTTTTGCCTTCTTTTCATGTGCTTGTTGGCTGACCCCTGTCCATCCAGGTTGTGTGTTTGTCTGTGCTGGAGCCGTGGTGGCCGAAACTGCTCTCTGTTCTTGGCCTAACGCTTTGTGTCGTTTTTTCTTTTTTTTTTTTTAAAGGATTTGCTCATTTTCTGGCAATTCTCCAATAAGGATAAACAGTGTTTTTTTCCTCTTTTTTTGATGTGAGGAGATTGCAGGCTTGCAGGTTGTGGTCTGGATGGCAAATTTATGTTAATGTTCAACCAGTGTCTTGAGTGAGTGGATGATAAAAAAGTTTGGTTGGTTGCTGTCTTAAAACTGCATGCTAACAAACACACACACACACACACAGTCTAAAACAGGTAAAACAATCACTCTGACAACCCAACATAAATGTGAATACACAGAAATCTATGTTCCCTCACCACTGTGCCACCTTGCCCATAAAAGCATTCACATGGCCAGAGGCAGTGTTGACAAGCTACATTTAAAACTTCATTTCAAGTCATGTCAGTCAAGGCCAGATTTCAGTTGCAGTCCAACTTTCCAAAGTCTCACGTAAGATCGTGTTGCAGCGGTTTACTTAAGGGAGAAAGCACAGTGTTAAAAAGAGAGAAAAATAAATGCAGCAGTCTCACTTTACTACCATCTTCACACCACTAATTACATGTCTTTGAAAAATGATAATATTTTTCATATTGAGACTACAGTCCGTTTTAGCTCCTGGTTACAACTTAATTCTGTGGCAGAGTGGAAGACGGTAAACAAACAATCGCTTTCTCATATCATGTCTTCATAACTAAAATGACCTTCACAATGCATCTGTTAAGCATTACCAGGTTGTTCTATGCAGCAGTTCTATTAGTGTGGTTCATGCATTGTCCTAGTTCTTTGAGTGTGAGGATGGCACTTTCATGCTGTTATCTCATACTCTGTGCTGAAATTCTTTGTAGTAGAAGGAGGAAAAGAGATGTCAGGCCTTGAACTAAATAGATTGCAAACCAAGTGATCTCTATTACTCGCTCTACCCCACGGATCCATGGCCTGGTATCTGATTTTTATTAAGTTAGAATTTGAAAGTGTGATAACTGAAACATAAGAGCACTTCAAAATGTGCGGCAAAGGGGGTCTGCCACTCCTGATTGTCTGAACATGAGCCAGCAAACCACTGAATTGCGCCTTCACTCAGCACGCAGTCAAACTCTTTAAAATCATTTCAATACGCAAAAAAGTAGGTCAGCTGATCCAGGAGAGCCAAGACCAACACCAATAACTTTGTTTGAGATGTCAAACGTCAAAACATATTAGTCTCTCTTACACGGGGTACAAAAACACCGGCAAAGATGATCTTGGTACAAACCAGGGCAGCTTCTAAGTGATGTCACAGACACAAATTCTTGGCCTTCTGTTTCCGACACATTTGATGTGCTTTAACGGAGGACTCCCTACCAAGGACAGGCCAATATCCAATCATACAAATCCTTACAACTAGAGCATTTACGTGAAATGCAATTCTGAGCCATTTAACAAGCAGATGTAATGTAATCTTGAAACACCTTTGGGAAACCAGGCAACAAGTTTTTCACCATACAGATGGAATATAATATGAGGTATCGACTGACCATTCCTCTCTTAACATGCAGCTTGTCCAAAAACACCTTTTTCAATTACTTGTACACAGTCTGGTCGGACACTTACCTCACAAGAAATTAGGTTCAGAGTAGGCCTTTAGGTTAACAGCATTCTCTGCTTTGTGCTTTCAGAGTTTTCAGGGTTGGGAATTGCAGTAAGGTTTTTTTTTATTTAATCAAAGAAAAAGAGCGGAAGAAGAAAAATGGACTGATCCAATGTGGGTCCCAGCTGTCTCTCTCTTTGCCAGAAACAACAGCCGGGTCTTTATTGCCTCAGTCACAGCAGCAAATACATTCACCGGACCGAACCAAAAAAAAAAAAGAAAAAACATAATTAGGTCAAATTTGTGCTAGCTCTACTTCATCCTGTCTTCTGAATGCTCTGTCTCATGAAGAGTGCTAGTCTCAAGATAGTCATGATGTAGCAAACTTTTGGTATGCGCTCAGATTTACAAGGCTTCTTCAGCTAGAGGGCTAGCCAGGGGGTACTCAGAATCAGGTTAAAATAACAGTTTACAAGACAAAAAAGAATGGCATCGCACCATACAGCCCCGGTGAAAGTATTACTGAGGACAAATGTTCAGTTTACTGCTGGTCCTCTGTGGGATTTCGCATTGATCACTTCATCAGCTTGCCAGTCGATGACAAGCTAACAGCTAAAACCACACAGCACCAATTTAGGTCAGCCAAAAACTTTCATTAGAATTGAACAGGACACACACACACACACACACACACACACACACACACACACACACACACACACACACACACACACACACACACACACACACACACACGGCAAACTTAGACACAGTATCCCTCTGCATGCTAACACTGTGTAGCCTGGCTTTGCTGTCTACGTACTTTCGTTCAATTTATTTTCGCTTCAGTACTGACGGTGTGTTCATGCGCATGGGAAAAACATTTTTCCCAGAAATAATGTTATCGTTCATTTCACTTCACTTCATGTGGAAATAATAGTGCCTTCATGCCGGCCGTAAACTCGGAGGACCCGACCTCCAAAAAAAGTATGCGTCAGCATAACAATGACATTGAAATCTGTATTTTTTTTAAGATGGTGCTGAGGGGGAGTAATGGAGCATACACTGAAAATAAAAGAGGGCCTAAAATTTAACCTTGGGGGACACCACACTTAATAAGAGCAGAGGATGAAAGTTCTGTCACTCAAATAGGATGAGAACCACTTTAACATTGGGCCCTACAAAGCAACTTCATCATCTTTTTAAAAGGATGACGTGATCGAAGGGGGAGGCAAAGATAATACACACTGCTGAGTATTATTTTTAAAGGTGCTTATTTGTTCTAAAAAGCCTTTCAAAAATGTCAATGACGTCATTCATTAGCAGAATGCTAGCGTGTTATGGGCAACTACGACCCAACCTGCAAGAAATCGAAAAGGACATAAGTACTCGTTCATTCAACTTTCGACCTATAATCCATATTGAACTTGCAGAAACAACAATAAAATCTGCCATTTTTCAACAACAATCAGGTGAAAGAGACAAATTTAGCTGTCTAGCTCCACAGACAGCTAATAGACATTGGGGCAGCCGTGGCCTACTGGTTAGCGCTTCGGACCTGGAACCGGAGGGTTGCCGGTTCCAACCCCGACCAGTAGGCACGGCTGAAGTGCCCTTGAGCAAGGCACCTAACCCCTCACTGCTCCCCGAGCGCCGCTGTTGTTGCAGGCAGCTCACTGCGCCGGGATTAGTGTGTGCTTCACCTCACTGTGTGTTCACTGTGTGCTGAGTGTGTTTCACTAAGTCACGGATTGGGATAAATGCAGAGACCAAATTTCCCTCACGGGATCAAAAGAGTATATATACTTTTACTAGACTTCCATTCATTTTGCTCTCGTCACCCACGATCATCCCTAGTGGAACTCATGCAACCAAAGTGGAATGCAACCAAATTTGCTACAATGGGGCTTAATAGGGAATGAACAGGTTCTCTGTAGACAGGCTCTGATGCTAGCTTGCTTGGTGGTGCAGAGAAACTTCTCTGTATGACGAAAGGCCTGTTGTTAGTGAACTCACTAACTCGGTTCAAAGGAACTCCAATGATTTTAAACTTCAAACAAGTGTCCATCCACCAGGAAGAAGAAGTTTGCCAATGAAGCCAGGCCAGATTCTTTGCCGAAGAGGAGCTTATTCAAGAGTATGGTTTACGAGGCTAAACACTCTGTATATGTATCTGTATTATGAAGTCAAGAAGAGGCTAGTACTCAACCAATGTCCAACATGAGTGTATGTTGCCCACCACCGTGTTCTCACTCACACACGGGTATGTTTGCATGTCTGTTTGTCAATCAGTCCATTTTCTTCCAGGATTCCTGGAGAGCACTTGCATTGGATTTGAAATGTTCTGATAGACTTCAATGAGGATATGCATTGGTATCCAAATACATACAGTGTCCCACACAGAAGTAGATTATCTAGGCTATCTTTAGCAAAGGGGAAATCCGTGGCTAGAGAGCAGAAGAAACACTACATTTATGCATCTATTCTACATTTCCAGTCTGTGGCAGTGCCGTGCATAACCGTAGGAGCCATTACTTGTTTCTGCTTTAAAGTGGTCAACGTCAGGCTAAACATAGAGGGTGTTGGTTTTGTCGGAAAGTCACTGAGCACAACAGGGAAAATTTAGATGCAGTATAGATGTTGGACTACATACAGCTATACTGATGCACGTGCAAGAGTGGCCCTTTTTACCGCTGGGTCCTGGCTAAAGAAGACAGAGAAAGAGAGACTTTGATTTTAAGCATTTTAGGTTTGGTTTATTGGAACAAATCCTACTCCAATCCAATCCAGTTCAAAATCTAGCTCTGGGCAATTCCACGCAAAACTGTCACGTCCATAATGGCAACTAAAAGCCATGGTATTTGTATAATAATAATGAAAAAATAAGAGCAGCAAAATTTTGTTGAAATTGTTGTTGTCAATAATTATGTGAAAAGTTTTTCATGTAAGTTATACAACCAAGAAGAGTGAATGCTCAGATTTCAAGTAATCATCATTCACATCATACCATACCATGGTATTGTGTTGGCGTTATGGAAGTGACAGTTTTGGTGGAATTGCCCTTGAAATATTTGAAGTTACTGGTTTACCAAACACAAACATTTAGACATGCCTAAAAACAAGACATACTGTACAAGCAAAATGAAAAGTGAGAGAGAAAGAAAGAGAGAGAGAGAGAGAGAGAGAGCTGAGTGAGTCAGCCTATAAGTGAGCCAGTCCATCCGTCATTAAGCTTCCCTGCAACCTTCTTCCAGCTCTCTATCTTTCTCTCTCTATCTTTCTCTCTCACTTTCTCTTCTCTTTATTTTCTCTCCTGCTCTCTCTCGGTTAGTGCCACGTGGACCGTGGACCTTGGCCAGGCCCTCTCCACAAGCAGCCCCACAGCTCGCGGTGCTATTAAAGCTCTGTGGTGGACCGCACTGCAGCACCGGAGTTCAGGATCTCTCGCTCTCTCTGCAGTCCTCTGGCTCATAGCCCAGCAGGCTAACGCCCTCCCAGGCCGGAGCTCGAGCTCAGTCCCCAGGCCCACAGCCCTGGCTCACGGGCCAACCTGCGGCCTGCTCTGAGCCTTTCACAGCTTCTAAAAGAAGAGTGTGAGAACCATTCCTTGGCTTTCTCAAATCAACACCTGCATGAGCCTATTCCCCCTAACACCTAAATGGTCACCGGGCAGCATAAGCTATAAGATAATACCCCATCAAGGTCAGCAAACCTTAATTCACTGCAGTCGTTTCTGAGGCGAAACTCAGAGTAGACATCACAAACTGTCCAGATGTTTCTGAGAAAACTGTGGGGTGGGATGATCAGAGCACAACAGAAACCTATTGGTTCTGTTTCTTTTGGTTTTCTCTATATTTTTTTCCTTTTTGTTCTCACAGAACACAAAAGTTAATATTTTACAAGGCCAGGTTGGATCACTCACAGATGATGTCCTGATTGCAGCACATTCTTGAGGTATTAGAAGATAAACTCATGGGTCATCTGGACCTTGTAGTCCCGTTCCTGGGACTGAGGGTGGTCTGGATCAGCATGTCTGTTCTTTTACAGATCTAAACCGTATGGTGGAGATACTACCCAAAATATATCACACACACACACACACACACTATTGTTTCCATGGCTGTTGATAAGGTTACCATCTGCTCATAAAATGTGACAATTTATAGTTGCCAAGGAATGATTGTATTCTTAACTGCTTTAAAAAATTGTCTCTAGCAGAGACTGCTAAATGTGCCACTGCACTGTGAGTTTGATAATCGGACTCGTCTTGGTTTGTGAAATTGAGCACTGTTTCAAGTGTGCACACATAAAGTCATGAGTATACTGCTCATGCAGGTAAAACCCTACAGCCTCTATAAGGCTGGACCCCCTGTTCACCTCTAGTGCATTCACCCATATACACCCTCTCTAGGCTCTTTGCCAAAGACTGATGCATCAAACACAACATTAGCGACTATAACAACCTTTCTACTTAATACTTATCAAAAGCATTTGGGACTGAAAACGCACTAGTATGGCCCATTGATTCTTCCCAACTCTACCCCTTGAAATCTATACAAGTGGCACCATGGTCAAAACTAGCCATGCGTGTGTGACCTACATTGTCCAGCTGTTAGCAATCTCTGATGGTGACGTTAGGTTCTTTTTTTATTGATTAGATACAGCTTGTAAAGGAGATATGGACGGGAAGCAGTGGCCGTGGCCATAGCTGTGGCGTGCTGGAGGCACCAGCCAAGCTGTTTTTGGTGCCAGAGCTCAAAGAGGCACCAGGGGGATGCGATCACTTCCTGTCCAGCTCCGTCACAGTGTGGAGGATGGCCTAACAATGTAAATCACCCCAAGTCAACAACGTGACAGACATAGATCATGGTGCACAGGAAAGAGAAACTCCAGCGACTTGGAAAAAATATTTTTGACCTAATTTTCTTCCTTTTTTTGAGTGGAGTGGGTTCTCTCCCCTTTGCATGCTGTTTTGATAAAATAACTATATATATGAGAGACACATGTGTGTGTTGAACTAATTCAAGTATACATCCACAAACAGTTTTAATTCAGATAAAATCAGCCCCTCCTCTGTAAAATAAAGTAGAAAAAGCAAATAATGAATGCATGCCAAAGCTCTTTCTTCACCTCTGCTGAAACTTGGACGCTTCATGATGCTCCCTGGTGACACAAGTGCGGACAAGTAAAGCTCACAAATCAATAACCACAAGCTACTTCCTGCAATTCCACTGTCTTTGTGTACACATATTGTAGCAAAGCCGATTCCACACCTGGGTAAAAGATTTACAAACTAATAATCTCCCCTGTTTAATAGGACATAAAAAGGGAAAGCTACAAAACCACCCACTGTGATCGATGGGAACAGAAACTGAGATCTGTCATTGTTTTGGGAGGTAAAGTCATTGGCCATTTGAGAACAAAAGCACTGTTAATTGCTTCATTTTGCCCAAAAGAGAAACAGAAACAGTGCACACTGTACAACTTTTTGTAAACACCTCCTCTGTGAAATTGGTATGTTTGCTTGCTCTAAATGCAGCCAAAGCCAATTGTTAAATGGCACTGAGACCAGCATTACCCTTGTAATCTCTGTGCTTGGTGCAAATTCAACCATTTAACATGGAGTCAGCTCTTTAAATAATAGGCTTAAATGTATAGTCTAGATTTTATAGATTATGCTTATTACCTGTCTGCGTTTTACACTACTACCTGACATTAAACATGCCCCCCCCCATGTTCAGGCCAAGAGAGAAGCTGTAAATCAGAGCCCTTCTGTCTCGAGTATATTCCCTCAGGGATTACAGGCTTACCAGGAGTTCCAATACTTTTGGTGGTTGACCCCTCCACTAATTGTGACGAGTTTCTTTTACAGTGTTTTTGCAATCAGCACATGGCATGGCGCTAGGACCATTTGTTTCTATTTTAATATATTTCATTTGTGTATGACTGGTTTTCTAATGCAACGAGAAAGGTTTTATTGCAGATCACGTTGACAAGAGTGGTGGAGTGGGCAATTATTCCTAAAAGGGCTTTTATAATGTGAGATGTGTTGCACAAGGAACCAGAATGGAAAGATAGGGCTCGCTGTGATCTGGCAGTCTTCGTTTTTGATGAGATACGCAGTCCATGTTTGGGGTGATGACACTATGTTTCCATCATAACAAAAAAGGAAAAATGTGATACGTGTCTTAGGCCTTCATGCACGTCTGCTCAAGGTAGAAATGCATTTACTCACAATCCGAAGAAGCAACAAAAGTGTCTCTTACTGCAGTGTAATAGTAAAAGATAAACAAATAACAATGACACACAACTAGAAAGACCACATTGGAATGAGCAGCGAAGAACTTCAGTAGGCACTACACTTTGGGAAAACATAAACCACTAAGCCTTCTTAGTTCCATATGTGATCATGCAGAGCTACTAAAATCCCAAACAAAACAATCCTGGAAGGTCAGCGTGGTGGTGTTGAGCTGAGCAGGGTTGCAGTCAAACCCTAAATTCAGTAAGGCCACAACAGAACAGGCGGCTGGCTCCAATGTGCAACACTACGTAAGGGATAATGGACGACACGGTGGTCTGTTCACAGAAGTTAATGCACGGTCGAGGTTGTAAAACGGCCCCGACACGAAGCGGTGAACAGACCACCGTGGAGTCCATTATTGGGGGCCAAGCAGCGAAGCTGCGATGCAACCTATAGTGATTCTATGTGTTCTTCTTATTATTATTATAACAAAACGCTCATTTGCCATTGAACCATACTGTAAAAAGTTGGGAAATTTGGCACATTGATTCGGTATAGTCATATGATTAATTTAACTAAGTTTCATGTCAAGTGCTCTAGCGCCCCCAATGAGTCAGATTTTGCATTACATCTATGCGCTTAAAGTTTCAACCATACAAATTGAGGTATACTTGGAATCCTTGGATGAGGCCGAACTCAACGCACCCCATGACGTCAATTTCCGCCATATTGGATCTTCCGCCATATTGGATTTAATCAAAACACTTAAAAGGAATCAAAGGTCATAAAGTTTGTCCGATTTTGACGAAACTTGTCGCAGTGATCGTAAGTTCATCCGATTTTCATGAAACTTAGCACAGATGATCTTTAGACCATGACTCACAAATGCATTGCTTTTTGGAGCCATATTGATAACCCGTCGCCCGTGGTAACCAATCAAATTTGGCGGCGAAGCCGCAAAACAGGAAGTGAAGTGATATCTCAGCAAAGCTTTCTCGTATCAACACCAAACTCAGTACATGGTCTCAGGACCCAATTAGGAAGAAGCTCAATAAATTTGATGACCTTTGACCACTATGTGGCGCTATTATCACAGGGAGTGGGCTCATATTTCAGGAATGCTTTCACGTATTGAAACCAAACTTAGTATATGGACTTGGGACCTTATACTGAGGACACAAAATAAATTTGGTGACCTTCAACCTCTAGGGCGGCGCTAGAGTAACACAAGATTAGGTCATATCTCAGCAATGCTTTGACGTATCAAAACCAAACTTGGTTCATGGACTTGTGACCACATCCTGAGGATGCACAATCAATTTTGCGACCTTTGACCACTAGGGGTGCTATAATTTGCAAAACTTTCTCATATCGACACCAAATTTGGTACATTGACTCGGGACCACATCCTGAAGATGCTCAATATATTTAGTGACCTTTGAACACTAGGGGTGCTATAATTATCAACACTTTCTCGTATTGACACCAATGTTTGAGGTATGCGCATGTATATACATGGAGGTTTATCTGTGTATATGTGTGTGGTGAGTCGGATGGGAGGTTAATTGGGTGTGTGTATAATGTAGCAACATTGTGTTGCCATGACAACTCCTGCTCAACTGCTTGGCCCCCTCATTGCTGCTTGCAACTATATTCCCGCTTATTCCACTGTTGCCACTTGCGTTGTGTTCATTTTTAACGTTTTAATCGCTAAAACTGTCTTGTTTGTAGAACTAATTTCTTCCGACACATATATCAACTAATTTCTCAACTTGCAGGACAAACTGCCGTTACTAGTTCTAAATGGATGGTTGCTACGGCCAAAGGCCAGTCGTTCTCTCTCCCGTTGTCAAGCGGGCGTATCCCAAGATTCTGATGAACTTTAGTTTTGAAACATCGCTATTTTACTTAGCCTGCTGTCATCCATCTAGCTAAAAGCCACCATCATATGCTACAATGTTGCCATGTTCTGAATGTCTGTATTTTACAGCTCGGAAGCAACGTGACTGTTCATTTCAACTTAACAACGAGTTCGGCAAATTAATATACAAATATAGCCGACGGCCAAAAAAATGGATCTACTTCATAGGTGTGCAAATAACATAGGCCTACGGTTAATGGTCGTTCTAAATTACGTAGGACAATGGGAAATTCAACCAAGCAGTGGAATAATGTAAAATATCAAACATGTTTAGTTTGCAGAGATTTGCCCATGTGGTCAGCACATTGGGAAGGTCAGCAGGGCGTTCCCAGGACTGGTCTGTGACTCACACCATTGAAGGCAAAGAGGCAACAAGCTGGTCTTCAACAGGCAGCGGTTCTGAAGTGTTTCCCATAGCTCAGGCAAAAGAGTGGCAAAGTGACCTCATGGCATCAAAGTAAATAAAGAAACCGCAAAACAGTACACAAGAATAATATGGCAGAAGTGGTGAGACTATTAAAATCACACTCTCACACACAACTAGTCATTAGGACACATGTAGTTCTTGCAGGACTTCTGCGCATGCAAAACACCTCTAAATAAAATCAAACATGTATTATGCTATACTGCATTTTATTACGGTCTATGACATTTTCCATTTACAAAAGAGGAATAAACGTAGCTTGAAGAGATTTTCAGCAAGAGCCTCTGAAGTCAATTTAACCACACCAAACATAAGAAAATTTGAGATTCCTCTCAAAGGTAACCTAGTTAATGTTGTACCACTAATGTATCGGTGCATCGTGCTAAAAGCCACATGACAAACACACATGTACATACACACACATAAAAAAGGAAGTTGAGGGCTTATATTGGTCCACTTAAAAACAAATCTGCCCATCAGAGGAGCCCTAGCACCCCCACCCCTCCACACCCCTAAACTCCCCCTAGACAGCTCTTTGTAATTGTGTGTGGTAATAAATGCCCCACCCTGGACCAGATGGCATGGATAGCTACCCCTGGTGATGGCTCCACCTTGGGGCTTAACTGTTGGGCGGTGTGTGGAAACTGAGCTGGCACTGCCATGCAAGCGTGAACACAGGGCCACAAAACAGGGCCTGGTGCAAGACATGTGGCACAGGGGAACTGTAGGAGACATACCACATTTAAATATACCAGAGAGATATACCACATTTAAATGTTTCTTGTCATGAATGGGTTGGAGGTTGTTTGTTTGTTTTTTTTTCCTTGCTAAGTGTTTGTTATTTTCTGTACCACATAACACTCCTGTAACCTACCCGAGGATCAATTCCTCTTATATATTTAATTTCACGGAAAAACTGTTTATGTGGTCCATGTTGATGTCTTAAAAGCTTCCTTTCCAATCCATGGACAAAGCACTAAGACTAGAGTGGTAAAGGAGTATGATATATCTTTAGTTAGGATGAAATTTGTAAAATGCAGCATTCCAGGATTTTCCAATATTCTTGAAAAGTGAAGTTTGTCTGATGGATTCTGTTTGGCAAATATTCCCATTTGAACGCAAGCTTCTTTGATAAGAAGATTTAATGCTAGTCATATGCGTTTCTTAGAATGAAATGGAAAGAATTTCAACACAGAAATAGAAACAAAAAACAGCCTGTTATATAAGCTTCACACCTTCAAGATGTGTTCACCATAAAATGAATATCTTGACAGAGTGCTGCATCACGTCGGAGTGAGTAAAAGACCAGACGAGTTTATAACCCCTTTTTACGATGATAAGACCGTTTTGAGATTCCAAGTACATTCACTTAAACATAACCACATCAGTTTTGGGGGAAACATTCTGGTAGCCTATTGTACCATAAAACTACAAAAGACTACTTCAAAGTAAATATACTGACTTTGGAAATCCTGTGAGAACCAGCACTAAATAATCCCCCATTTGCAAAAGCTGTAGTGGGATTTTTAAAGACCAACATAAGCCACACTCATTGTTTCATATTGCTTTCAAATTCAGAGCCCCCATTAAATGTATGGCATATGACATAGGGCATGGAAATGCCTGGTGTTAAGGTGCTATTTCATGAAGGAACAGTGTTTGCTCTTATCTGCATGCGCACTGGTTTACTATGGAAGCCTTTGAAATGACTATATTTGGGGATACGGGTAGTGACTGGTTGAGGAATATAAGTCATTGTTTTTACAAGAATGTGTGGACAATCATGCCAATAAGATGTGTTTTGACCGCTCATAAATTGTGCAAGAGTTAAGACTGGTCTTTGACATGGATTGTGAACACACACACGCCAAAGTGGCATAAACAAATTGTCAGGCAGGATTAACACTCATCTATGTTTGGATATTAAATTCTAAACAATTCAAGGACACTTTAATTCCAACAAATGCTGAGTATTTTTTGAGAGTGTTTCAACCAAAAGGGGTAAAACACCACTCCCAGACCCTCTCCACACAGCTTCTTTTCATTTTGGCTTTCTTGAAAGACCTCAATGCAAGTGCTTGGCCTCTCCTGAAATTAAAGGCGACCAGGTCAGCCATTTATGGCACTGGCACCCACCCATCTATCCACAGCAAACCTTTTAATTATGTTCTGGGTCAGCTCGCCGAAGACGGCTGCAAGAACCTGGGCAATGTATCCACAAGAGCGAATCAATTACTCCCTCGAGGAAGAGAATATTGGGTTTTTACGTCATCGTTTTCAAATGTTTGTGGATTAACTGTCCACACAAATATGCAAAGTGTGTATTTTTCAAATGAATACAGGGCAGACAGCGTTGTTTTCAAATGGTTCCATCTCAGGAGTTCCGGAGCTCTGAAACGCTGGAGTAGTGTGGATGGCACAAGCGCTAGAGTAGTGTGGATGACACAAACGCTGGAGTAGTGTGGATGACACAAACGCTGGAGTAGTGTGGATGACACAAACGCTGAAGTAGTGTGGATGGCACAAACGCTGGAGTAGTGTGGATGGCACAAACGCTGGAGTAGTGTGGATGGCACAAAGGTCTGTGGAACTGAAAGGAAAGCAGAATAGTGTGGATGCAGCCCTAGAGCTCCTTCCCCCAAATGGTTTCAATTAGATGTGTGAGCAGCATACACTACTGGAGAGAGTAAATCAGAGCCCTGTCTCCTACCACACACACACACACACACACACACACACACACACACACACACACACACACTCTCTCTCTCTCTCTCTCTCTCAAGAGAAAAACCTGTATAGATTTTTTTCTTTTCACAACAAAACCGTAAAATGAGACTGATTTATTGAAAATGTCTGGCATCGCTGCCCTTTGCACTGCCACTGAAACTACTAAATGACATCCTGTGGTCAAAAGCAAGCTTACCATACATCACAATCAAATGATAATTTATTATCTTCTGCACAGGACAACACGGTCATTGTCCTGTCTTGTATACTACAAAAATCCCCCTCTTTCTCTGCCATGACCCTTTGCCATGAACATACCATGGTACAGGACCTGCCTGCAGCCCGACATGAGGGCTGCCTCAGTTGTACACCATGTTTTAAACTACCACTGCAGCGAGCCAGTCCTCTGACAGGAATACTCGGAGGAGCGAGAACACCGCCTGGAGTGAGGACAGCCGAGAATAAACCTTCATCCATCTCAGTCTCATTCCTCAATGCCTCATTGGATGAGTCAAGATGGACAGCTACTATGTCCAACTGTCTTTCCAACATTAAGGTTTAAAGTTCATCCCGTGCCTAAGCAGAGATCCAGAAAGTAGCTGTTTTTTTGCACAATAGTTCTCATGATTCACGGAAACCTCTCACTTTTATTGTTTGTTGACCTCCTTATCCCAAGGCATTGTCTCATTAAATCATAGGGTTGAGAAGGCTTCCATTTGGCCAAAGTTGGACAAAGGGTCTTGAACCTTGCACCGTCAATGGTACTTGCACTAAAAACATACTGATATTTCTGCCTGAAAAAGGCAAATGATTGTTTTTTATTGTTTTGGGCAACTTAGAATGCCCATTATCCAACAATGGAGTAGCAGACAGTAAGGAGACACGCTCACAGCTGGACAGCCCAGGTTGATCTGGGTCAGAGTTGCCTTGGATTTAAATACTTCTGAGCAGGCCTCACCATTTACTAACAACTTTAACAATTGTTACAAACAAACCATATTGTTGCTTAAGGTTCACAGGAGATACAAACAATGAATTCTATCAGAGATTTAAAAACAAACCATTGAAATCTGACTTCCAAGTTTCACATGGTTTCAATGATCAAATCCATGTCTGGGTTGCCTCAGCACGGCATGTTCAAACAGAGCATAGAGCTGAGGCACATTTGCACTCAGTCAACACAGCGACAGACAAAATGCCCCTGATCAAACACAAATGCTATATTTGTGCTATTCTATACTTATTCCTTTCAGCTCTTTGTGCTAAAGAGTGAACAACTATCTCAGAGGGAAATGTGTCAAAACTCACTCACACCAAATATTGTTTCAAAAATAATGACCCACAAAGACACAACAAGAGGCATTCTGGCCCACACTGCAGCCCACCAATAACAGGGCATCTGAAATAAACACTACTAGTACCCTCACAAGGTCTAACACATAATAAAAAGCAGCATCCTGCTCCCCATACTCCAAATGCTTTGAAATCAGACGACAGTTTATCTTAACATAGGCCAGCTATGTAGGTACTGTAACTGAATGGTGGTGCCATCGCTCAGTTAACTGTAACCACACTGTCACCATGATTAAAACAATAAAACACCTCACAAAATACTTTCATACACAGACAAGTTTTAAAAGCATAAGGCCTCGTTCACACACATCTTCTCACATTTCCAAACAATGATGAAGTCATGGTCTGTAAAATCACAGAGGCTGCAGACAACCTGATGTCTGGATGGAAACAGTAACATGCCTGCAATACATAGCTGGTGTGTGTGTGTGCGTGTGTGTTTGTGTGGTTTGGGGGCTATGTCTTTTACAGTTGTAAGGTAAACAGACAATGGGCCTCCTTTGAGACTCTTATGCTAAGTCATGATGCTTTAATAGGAGCCTGATGAGGCCGCCTGCTGTGCGGGCTACTGTAATGAGCCTTAATGACTCCATCTCACCACCACTTTAAATTGCGCTACCAGTAGTTAATGGGACCTTGGTGAACCCAGGGCCTGGGAAGTCAGCAATGGCTGAACTGTACAGAACGTACCTGGGGCAAGTTGTGGTCAGGGTAGGGGCTTCGCACAGACAGGAAGTCTTCGCGAGGGAGCAAGGTGTGCAGTCTGGAATCAATTTGGACGAGCTGATCCAGTTCAGAAGGTTCCGGAGTGTAGCCCTCGCCCAGTCGGATTGACATGGTACACATAGATGCCGTCCCCTGGTAAAACATGGTTACACCAGACCATAGGCTAAAGGTTAATGGCACATAACAGTCTGTGTGTGTGTGTGTGTGTGTGTGTGTGTGTGTGTGTATGTGCGAGAGAGAGTGTGTGTGTGTGTGTGTGTGTGTGTGTGTGTGTGTGTGTGTGTGTGTGTGTGTGAGAGAGAGAGAGAGAGAGTATAGAAGAGACATGACATAACAATTAACCATTGTTCAATCAATTAACCACCAAGCACAATTTAGTTTACAAGAACATAGTAGGACAGTAATAGTCCATTTGCAATCATTACACATAATTTAAGTTAACACTTAACAAGAACATGCTACAACAAAAGTCTAATTGTAGTCTGACCCCAGACGGTGAAAGGAAACCATTTCTTGAAGGTCCCTGTAGTCCCCCTTTAATGTGAAACAGTTTCTGGATTCACAGTAAACTGGGGCTCATGAAAATCTGTTGAAAGGTAAGACACATTTAAAGAAACTCAAGGAAAGTAGCTAAATGTCAGTTCCAGGGATTGATTGTCTAAAAACCAGGACAGTGCATGAGCAAGCCACATCTAAAAGTTGAAACTTGGACCCACTTGGAGTAACAGTTGAACTGCACCTAGAGACAGGAGTGACATGTTTGTTGTCAGAGGGCCTTGTGAAAACCACTCTGGTATTTTTGTTGTGTTTTTTGGAGGGGGAAACAGGGGATCTTGATTGCTCCACTCAATTCCACCCTCTTCCATTCTGCTCCCCTCCACTTTCTCCGTTGGCCGTTTCCTTGCCAAGACGCCCCAACGGAGGCCAAATATCTGAGTAGTGACTAATCTCTGCCTCTGTTTTAGCGATGAGCAAAGCTCCTGCCGGAGCTCAAAGGCTTTCGAGGCGGCAGCCAGGGGTGGGCAGTGAGGTCATCGCCACTTCTGGGTGAGGTAACTTCTTGTCCCACTGCCCATGCTTGTGCTGGAGCCCACCTCCCCAGCTCCTTCAGTAGAGCCCCCAACATAAGCAACATAATGTGTCCTGCGAGGAGAGCTGATATCAGCTTAATAGATGACATCAGTGTCTGGGATATGACCATGGTGCACTAGAGATAGTGGCAAAATGGTGTATTAGATACGGTGAAGATACTATGTTGAACAAATAAGTTAACATGAGGGACTACAACTACTTTCTAGTGAAGCATACTGGGACATAATGGCAAGACTCAATAAGCTCTATAAAAACATTTTAAACTACACAGTTCAAGTGGGCCTAAAAGTCTGAAAGCAATTTGGTGTAGAATAAAATAACGGAAATTACACCAATTGTAACCATGATGGCTTGGCAAACTGTTTCAAAGTGCCATCCTTCCAATTTTTCTGAGCTATGGCTGTGAAACTGACCTCTCACACATACAATAAAATGGTTAAATTTGACACAATACAAGTGTTTCAGATTCCACTTAACCTAGATAAGGATATAAAGTAAAATAGAAGCTAAAAGCTTAAACAAATCAGGAATGTATTTAAAATTAATCTCTCTCTCCCTTGCTCTTTGTCCTTCACCCTGTGATGTACTTTGTGTGTGAATGAATGTTCTAACAGGTACAGGGAGGTGGCAAAACTCCTGAGCTATCCAGGGTCCTGAAGAAAACCCCTAGCATTGGGACAACTGCAAATGCAAGCAATACTCATCTTATCAGCAGTGGATAACCCAAACATAAATATAAAAAATACAATTGCATTATTATAGCTAATAATACATAATGAATGAAAGTGAATAAATAATAGTGAATAAAATTGAGTGAGTCCTCAGGGCCAGACAGTGTCCTATTCATCTTTGTCAAAATCTGAGGAAGAGGGGAGGGGGGCAGATCTTATCAATCAATCAGAGTAGTGAGGAAAGGCCACTGGCTATATTTTACACCTTAGTCTAAGACATCCAGCATCGACAGGAAAGACGAGTGTTAAATTGATTATAAAGCTCTGTTTGGTTCTGGTAGACATGGCCTCACACACACACACACACACACACACACACACACACACACACACACACACACACACACACACACACACACACACACACACACACACACACACATCCACTCACTTACTCTCAGGATTCCATCAAAACCAGCTCACTCTGTTCTGCACTGTCCAGAACAGCAGGGACACACAATAACAGGAAGTCAACATCTAACCTGTAAAAAGCTCAGAGCTAATATACTCCTCCACTGTCTGATACCCACTAATAACATACACAAAATGCTTCCTCAAGTAATCTACGATAAACAAAAGAGTGCTTTTTGGCAGAATACAACAACTGAAGCCTAAACACTTCCATGTGTCCCACCTTCATGACTCACAACAATTACAACCATTTCAGAGAGGCACACTGCACAATCGCAAAGTTCACCATTCTTGTGTTCAAAAAACCATGCAGCAACTAACAGCAAATGTCTGACACGTCATAAGGACCTCTCATTAATATGCCATTGTGTACACAAGACTGCAGCACTGATTGATGACAGCTGGGGTAGAACGGCCTTTTTCAAATCCAGTAATCTACATCAACTCATTCTTGTGCACTGATTAAGGCTTGAAGTAAATAGCTAGGAGAGGCAGGCTGGCTGTTGGCAGTTTGTAAGCCACCACAGCATGCTGTTAAATGGCTGAAGCCTTCAGAAACCAGACAGGCTGTCAAAAAACAATAGGGCTGTTAGCACTCACTTGTCCCAGAATTCAATCAGACAAATAGAATTAAACCAAAATTCGGCACCACATAAATTAAATTTAGAGTAATTTGATAGAGTGAATTTAGCCCCTTCTCAACCCAACCTCCCCTTCTATGTGAAATCTGACTGTTTGACCTGTTACTCTGCGAACAGCACCCAGTATGTTTAATCACACTGCAAGAATAGCTTTGAAGTGATGTGGATGGATTAGCCATGACAGTTCCTTATGGCATGCCACCCTCCTCACTGACAGATTCAACAAAGCGCGGAGGGTGTCATGACGGTCGAGGCTGTCTCTGAGATGTGACTGATGACTGGAAATCTGTGGGGTGATCGCTACGACGTGAGTAATGGCCGGCCTGCCTCGGTTCTCACCTGTTCTATGCAACTCTGGATGTGACAGGTATGGAAGCATATGTGTATCTTAATTCAAATGAGAATGCAATCTGCAATATGCAATTCAAAAAGACATTACATTATGCAATTGCCAATTTATTATGTAATTTAATATTGCAATTTGCAATAATTTCCAACAAATTGTATTTTAATCTGCAAAGTGACAATGCAATCCTAAAAGTAAGTACTAAAAGTAAGTACTTTTACACCTTAAAAATACTTTAAATATACTATAATAAACTAAAACAGGTGCTGTAAGTGTATAACTAGGAGAGATGCTAACAGTCTAATCTGATTCAATGAGCTGGAGCTAAAAGTGCTACTGTTAGACTCAGAGAACGGCTGGATGAACTGGTGAAAGGTAAAACTCAATTGGAGGTGAAAAATGAGTGTATTACCCCAAATGGTGGAATATCCCTTTAAGTTTAATTGATAAAATACATTTTAAGTATAACTTTTTTTTGGTAAGGGTACATAAAGAAGGATTTAACCTCACAGATTAAACGTGTAGAACCATTAACTAATCACCCTGAAACCTTACAAAACATATCACATTTGATATACTTAATGAATCATAATGCTAATGTTCATTTAGGATGTTCATCTGGGATTTGGGAGGTTACTCTGAGATCCTAAACACATGCTCTGAGTCTGCTTAGTAGTAATGTGAGTGTATGGGTAGAGTGCTTCTGCAGCCAAACGCAGCTCTGGCGGACCCCTGAATCCAGCTATTTCTAGTTATCAGGCCTGGCTGACTGCTAACCTCGTGGTCGGCAACAGTGCTGCAGTGGTCTTCGCTCTCGTTGTCGATGTCCTGGAGCAGTTCACAGAGCCTCTGCTTCTCGTCCAGTGTCATGGGCACGTGGTGGCCAGAGCTTGCCAGCTGTCACGTTCCACAGGGAGTGAGTGGAGAGGCATCATGTGAGCAAGTTTTGAAAACATTAAATTTAATTCAGCCACCACACACACACACACACACACACACACACACACACACACACACACACACAGTTACATTTCCCCAAGCTTCAGGCACATCTCTGATCTCTCTTTCAAAGGCAACCCCAGAGGGAAAAAAACACATGGACCAGGGATTCACTCATGAAATTGACTGCCATATGACTGACCTCGCATGACTTCTGACTTACCTCAATGTTTTTTGTCACAAAGTTCTGTGCCTGCTTGCCTGTGGCGTCCCCCGTCTGTCTGCTGCTGTCTGCTTTGCCCTCTTTGTCCTGCTCCTCATCCACTTCAGATGGCTCTGTTGCTGAGTCACTCTTCTTACACTCACCTGTACAGATAAACAGGAGACGACGAGTGCTTTCAGACAATAACTAAATTAATCAGACTATACATTTCCTCTGCATAGCTGAAGTATGTCAAACCAAATAATTCAATTTAGTGGATGGCAATCATAAAGAATAAAGCTTAAAACGATGTGCTCCTTTTTATCACATATATGTATAGGGATGTTATTTTCCTACTGTCATACAGTTCAGTTCATAACTAGTACATACAAAACTAAACAGTGATCTTATTTATGTATTTCAAGAATTGTCCCAGTCTCTAAACAGGGTCCTCTCCTTTAGTGTTGTACAAGTGATTTACTCATGCAGATACTGCCATCTAGTGGCTACAAATCAGAAGTGCTTTTTTGCTAAGGAGCATGCTTACAATGTCACCTCCCAAAGGAAAAGAATAAGAATGAAACAAAAGTGGCAAAATGTATTAAGCAGCATACCTTCCACACATTTCTGACTGGGATACTCTTTTTCAGGAATCTGAGTCCTAAAGACGGGAACAACGTCCAGCTCAACATTGGATTCATTGGCTTGAAAATGTGGGGGCGGAGGGGTTGTGTGAGCTTTTTATATTGTTCTATAGATAATAAATATCATTCCATAATAAATATGACTTAAGAAGCAACTGTTATGGTGTACTCACATGTAGAGGATGTCAGGGCCAAAAATAACTTTGTGTTTTCAATAACATCCTTGCGCCCACCTTTTGTTGGGAGTTCCTTTAAATTAAATGTGATTAAACAGATGAAAGATGAACAGATGTCACTCTATCTTCCAATATGGTTTGGTAAAGTTGCTATGGTAAAGTTCACATTCAATGCACAGGTTGCTAAAGCTTTTTTAAGAGGTAAGAGGTGACTTCCAGTCGAAAGATTTTGGTGGTTATGTCCATCATCTTAAAAGGATCATTTAGCTCAACCACAGGGGACCACTGCAAATGTTCTGCATTGAAACTGCAGTAGCAGCATCACATTTCTTGCCATACCTGCAGCTCCCGCCATAGTTTTTGAGAAAGCTCTCGCCCTTTCTTTTTCACTTCCTTTTCTTTGGAGACCTTCTGGGCTAGGATTTTGTCCAGTCTCTTCATCTTCTTAATAGCCTTCTGCAACTCTGGATCATCATTCTCTTCATCCGAACCGTCTGTCTGAGACGTCTCTGCAACATTCAAAATATGTTCTATAAATCTGGGTTTTTTTGTTTTGTTTTTTCCAGGACATAGGCTACTGAGAAGATATATATCCTAAGGTACCCTGGAAAATCCAGAGTTCTCGCAAGAGCACAATTTAAATTGTCTCTGCAAGACACTCTGTCAGTGAGTAATGATGCACGTTACTTTTGCCACTTGTATCACTGGGAGCCAATCACATCGGTGTACCTGACATAGGCGGGCCAGAGGCGAGCTAAACAGATGACAGTCGTAGTGTTATCCAATTGCATCAAAGTCCGGAATCAGTCAGTAAACATTGGTTGTATTGTGTTATCCAATTGCGTGCAGTGAGATTTTCAAATGCACGTTTGGTGCCGCCCCTCGAGTTGGACCATTACATTATTCGTGGCCAGACCCTTAACTAGATTACCAGGGTCTGGAATCTCCAGGCAAATCCTAAAGTGGATATGCAACAAATCACTTTGGCCTGGTTATATTCTAGCCTGTTAGTCTCAGATTTAATTTACTCTTACCTGAAGGGAGAAGGTCACCTGGGGCATCTTCATCAGAAATGTTTTCTGCAAAGCTTTTAGCTTCAAAGACCATTGTGTGAACCTTCAAAAAGCAGAGGTGTCAGGTCAAGAAATGGCATAGGTCTACAGTCTGCTCAGCTCCATTTGCAAGTGCAGTAAGTGCACTTGCACATTCAGTAAGACCGATGGGACATCTCTGTTGTCTAAAAAAAAATATTATTTGTCTGTCACAGATCTTTTAGGCTTGGACGTTCAAATGATATTTCCTTGCTCCTGAAACCATTACATAAAAACATATCATAAACGTTGGAAAACTATTAAACTACTGTACTAAATTGTATTAAAGTATTATACTATTGTAGCCTATTGTGATTGATATTGGCCTAGGTGGCCTAGGCCAGGGGTTTTCAACCAGTGGTCCGTGAGGACATGGTCCCTGACCATGGATTCAGTAATGTAGATTGGGAATCAGTATTTTTATTCAGTGTTGGTACTAGCATTACGTAATTAGTCAGCATGGTGGTCCCTGGTTCACAATCAGTTGAAAACCCCTGGCCTAGGCCTATATATTTTGTAAAAAAACGGACTTCGATTTCACCTGTTCTTCTATGGTATAAGAACTAAGTACTTCCAGGGACGTGGGACTTGCACGGATAATTCTGCCACCTTCGCCTAAAGATGCTGTTGATACACGACTTCCAATACGGGTACGATCACTCGAGGCAGGACGGGAAATATCTTCCAAGCTGCCCCTCGTTATATCCATCTGATGACAAAGAGGTAGCTACTGAAACATAAGTAGTATTATTATGTGCTAGCACTATATGAACTTCAACTGTTCCAGTTTGTGAGATAATATAACCATAGCATGCTGCATGAACGCACCCGACAAGTGAAGACATTGAAAACATACTAGCAGCTAATTAAAAAAAAAGATAAGTAGCCGAACGTCTGTGTAAGTGACAGCTGCTGAGATAACATTAAGGTTAAAATAGTTAATAAAACTTCTCAAAAAGAGGCTAGCTCGCTAGCAATAGCTTCTAGGCTTTCAGAAGCTGGAACAAACCTTTCAATGCTCTTGGGTGAGTTAGCATTCTATACTAAAAAAAAGAGAAGAACTCCATCTTCGGCAGTCTATTTATGGCGAAAGTACTTTCCCACCAAAATACATCACTTGATCAATTAGGATTCACATTTCATCAATGAAGTAGCCTAACTGTAACGTTAGTTTGTTTTTGTTTGTTTCAACTGCAACACGGTAACCAAGAACGCCACTGATATCCCGGATGTCGTTACCATGCAGGCGCTGTCCAGCTTTCATTCACTGCTCATGAGCACCATGATGAGCACTGCCAGCCAGAAAATAACGGGCTCTGGCACTGCCTTTATGAAAAGACTGGAATTTATACTATAGCATTTTGGGACAGAATCGTATAGTAGGAATCTAATAGTATTTTGGGACATAGCCTAGGCTACTATAAAAGAAATAGGGAGGTTCCTCTGCTCAGACACACACCCACTCAGTCTCACAACCTGTGGTCTGTACAGGTTAGGTAATCAATATGAAGGCCTACTAACCCAGCTTATATTCATTTGCACAGGAGGGATATTACTCCATAACTATTTTCCAGCTCGTTCCTTGCCGTTCCTTGCCTTTGTGTACTTTTTGCGTGTTCAACACTTTTTCCCTGTGCCAATTCCACTTTTTTTACTTATAACTCTACTTATGGACATTAATAAAAAAATTTTAATGTGTGGATAAAGTTAATACTAATGTCTGATGAAAATGTCATGTGAATAGCCTCACTGCTACCAGTGTAAAAGTGATGCTGAAGTTAAGTAAAGTCTTTAAAGAAATATCCGTCTTCATTTGATCCAAGAATAGGCCTACAACAAATGGGTAATATAGAATTACTCATTTGAAGTCATGTCTTATCAAATTTTAGAAAATCTAAAAAACAAAACAATCTGTGACGTGTTAATAAGAAAAAGACAACTATCAACTATGCCTAATTACTGTTTAATAGAAGTAGCTCAAATTAAAAAGGTTATCAGCTCTCCAGATTATAGCAGGTTCTTCTTGTCATTTTTGTCCTGAGAAAGAGACTCAAAGCTGCTGCAGCAAGAGGGCAGAGAGTCACTGTACATTCTCCTGTTCTGTCTGCGCAGAACAATTTTCCCTCTGGTTCTTCTCCTCTTCTCCTGAATGACCTGCAGCTTCTGCTGTAGTGTCAGGAGCCTTCTCTCCACATCCTCCAGCCCAGAAATGATAGCTTCTTTCAGGGCCAGACCCTTCGTTTTCCAGTCTGCCAAGCTGGTTGCGGTGTTCATAATCTCAGACTTCAGCTACAGGGAGACAAGACAATGTCAAACTACTCTGTGATTAAATGTTTCCAGTCGTTGATTTGTTTATTTATATATATATATATATATATATATATATATATATATATATATATATATATATACACACAATATGACATATATATATATAAGACATGACTGAACTCACCTCTGATCTCCTCTTTAGCTTTTTCATGTAGACTTTGCACAACGAAATTACCACAGCTGCAAGTAGGACCACTGATAGGTACGGGTAAATGGCATCCACTGCGAAGAGGATCACATTCTTTCCCTCAGATGCCCTGGAAGAGAGTATGGAACCAAACTCTTCTGGGGTCATGTCCAGTCCCACCGTTGCCCATGCTGGAAGACTGGAGAAAATGGGAATATTCTCCTCCTTAGGTAGCGAAGTGTAAAATGGCCATATGTCTGGGAACATCTTCACTGGTTGTCACACAGGCAGAATAGAAGAATTTATCACTAAACCTTCACAGGCCTGACACTGATAGAATGTTAAAATGTGGTCTACTAACTCTCCATAGGGACAGAAACCTAGTTATTATTACATCATACAACAATGAACATGATGGAATTTCAGGTGTGAACATTCCAATACAGCAAGAATAGGAAAATCAGAAGATGTGCATTCAAAAATGAATTAAGTCTTTGAACTTCTAATAGTTTTAGCACATGCATTTTGCTCTAAAAACCATTTGCTAGAGCTATGTTTATTTTGATAACATTTTAAACTTACTTTACACCCAAGCATCTTTAAGAAATCACTATTCCAATATATGCAAACCAGGGATTAGAAATGGTTAAAAGAACGAAAACCGGAAACAAACCATTTTTTTGGATGAACGTAACTGAAAAACCAGAATAAAACCAACTTCACTTGGTGAAGTAAAAACGCTATTTTAAATTTCAGATAACCGGTTAATAACATTTTTATCGCTCCAATTACCATTTCTTTAAATATTATTAAAAAGTCCATATGTTTGAAAAGTCACCTACACACAGTGTACCCCATACCCCTTATAGGATGACTTCAGTCAGAGTTTATGAATCTGTGTCTCCCCTGTACAGTTGTATAATAGGCTTGGCCTATATGAGTTGATAAAATGGATTTTTATATCCAACACTATACCACCTTTTTCCAAGTAGTTTAAATTAGGCTTCTGAAACATATCAGAGACATTACTAAAGTATCTTTAGTGTCATACTGTTGGTAGTAGGCTACCACACATAGGTTAGGCTATTAGAGGGCTTAAAGCAAGGACATTTTCTGTGCCTGAAGTTAGGCTATCAGACATGTTTAAAAATTGCATACTTTCAAATCTCGCCCTACACCTCAGGCACAGTGTATTTAACAGCCTTGATATCTAATCTGTTATGCAGAAAAAATGTTATGCTATTGTGCTACGTGCCATAAATCAATTTGTAAAGACAATGTCATTTTTAAAGGAACATTATTAACCGTTCTTCTTTAACGCTCTAATGAGTGGCCTTGGAACACTGGAACGGGAATGCAAAAATATTGTTTTGCTCAGAACGAACCAAAATGAAAATCCTTCTGTTTTCAGTCCCTGATGCAAACAAATCAATAAGAAAGTTTACAAATTTGACATTTTATTCATAGTGTCAAATGAGAACATACACCCAAAAAATGTACCCTGAGATATACCCTGAGAAATAATATCTACAATAAATATGATACAGGTTTACAAAGTCACATTAGATTTTTCTCCAGGAAAAAAAAAAAAAAAAACAGTTCTTGAGGAGTAGCTTAAAATCCATGGTTTCTTTCCTTCTGTGATGGCATTCACTACTGAGATCAGTTCTTCAAGCCAGTGGCATTAAACTACCCACAGCTTTGATATTTCAGATGTGGATTACATATCATGTACTGGAATAAAAGTAGGCTAGTTTTCACCATAATTCATTTGTAAATTCTGTAAACATCTGATAATTCTCCAAAAATGAAGGAATGCTAAAGTCAAACTTTCCCAGAAGCTAAAAAAATACCAATAAAAAAAAATCTAACCCACATCGATCTCGCATAATTTCACACCAGCTGGGATCTTAGAGGTCAGGTCACTCAACTGGAGAATGTGTACTGATGTGCCATTTTTCACTGGGCTGATTAAGAGTCCTCATCATCAAATCTGTACTTGGCATAGGCAATGAGCATGACCAGTGACATGATGATGCAGAGAGAACCAATCACCAGGTAGGCAATGCCCAAGAACTGGTTCTTGCCACCCATCCAGGAAACGTTGCTGAAGAACACCTTCTTACGGCCACCAAAGTCACGTACAGGGTAATCTGTGAAGAAGTCAAGTTAAGGACCAACATGGATTCTAATTCATATAACACTAAATTATTTAAGTTTCAATGTTCATGCTGTGTCCAGTAACCAGATACAATTCTATTCCTTCAGTTTTATTCTAGTCTTTCACCTTATAATTCACTTTAAAATGGCTATGAGTGTTCTTTCTTATTGACCTTTCACTGTTTTTCTTTTCAATCATATAAATCTGCCAGATCATGTTTGCATAAGCACATAGAGCCAACAAGGTGAAGTTGTGTCATCTGACATTCAGGGCGGACCTTCAATCACTCTGCCTTTAAAACAGAGTAGTCACACCCTCCTGGCCAAACCAGTTCGTCTGGTTGGCACTAGAAAAGAGGCGCCCACATGGACGTTTCCTGAGGAGTGAAAACATGAAACTGATGTAACTGTCTGGATTTATACTGCATATAATGACAAAAGTCCTTGTGTTGTTATTAAGGATCACATTATTTCAGACCGTTACCAGAATCCATATCCCATAATTTTATCTATAATTATGTATCCATTTATATATTTATGCTATATCTAACACTTTTTCCCACCAAACAATGTAAAGGATACTGTAGTTGATCTCTAGTGAGTAGTTCCCAGAGGGCAGTCCATCAGCATAGTCCCCCTCAGTTATTCTACGGTACAGCTTTCTAAAATCAGGCAAGGCTGCTCTTCTCATCCATACAAGGAAGTCCTGGTTCAAGAAGCCATTGTTGGATGGGTCGGAGGTGTCCAGCTCATAGACTGGTCTGGGCCAGTTCAGCGGTTGTACGGTACCTACACAGTGTAATGGCTAGGTAATTTGTTTACTCAAAGGTAATTCAAATTGCTTTTACATAACCACTTGTATAAACAAAGATAAGGCATTATTAGGAAATAATTGACAATGACACTAGTGATGCAGCAAATGTATGCATTACATTAATAGCTCTTCTTTGGGTATTGGGGGAAGCCAGTATAGCCAGGATAAATAAACGTTTACACCATTATTCACATGCATGCATACATGCAAACAAACACACACACTGTAATTCCTTTTCAAAACTGAGTTAAGTACTTTAATATCAACGAGTCTAATGATGTCCTTAAGAGCACATATACAGCAGCACTGACAGATAAGCCTATGGAATTCTTCAAAATAAAGAGTAAATTACCAATGAAAGCATTTGCCAGAGAACCATTCACTTTGGAGGGGTTTTTGTATTTGAGGTTGTAATCAGTCCACCATGCGATGCCTTTCCCGTCAAATGGAACTTGTTTTTTCTGCCCTCCCACTAACTGATAGAGGCTGAATGTGTCTATAAAAAGGGCCAGAGTTAACATTGATTAAATTTCACAGGGCATAGAAAGTTGTGAGTTTAAAAAAAGTAGGTAAAACCATGAAAACAAAGTTGTTTTTTAAACTTTTAAATTATACCGTTGAACATGCTGTTGGCTACCGATCCACATGGGACAATCGGCCTGTTTCTGGAATCATACTTATATGGGGAACAAGTATCATCAGGGCTCTTGGTTTCCATGGGAATGAAGAGAAGACCAATTAGATTACACCTTGAACAGTAACCTCTTAAATTAATGGTCAAATGCTCTCCAAATGAAAAGGAGCTCAGAAAAATTCAGAGGACAGAAAAGAAAAATCTACAACCAGAACTTACAGTGAAGTAAAATGTATCCCCAAAAAGTTGGTGGTCATCTCTGGAGACGCCATATTTACGATGGTTTTGGAAGAAATTTGATAAACCATAATAGAAGAACACAGGCCCCTACAGACGGTAATATATTTCAGTTAAGTTAGCACAAAAATAAGTAGAATTTAAACCCTTTTAAATACCATACAGCTACCTTACCTCAAACTGCTTTGAGAGTGTGAAATTAAGAGCACATATGCAATTTTTTACATCCAGACACTGAAAGCAGTTGTGTTCTGAGCTTTGGTCAACGCCAGTGTAGTCCCTCTGTGCAGTAAACAAATCACACACAATAAAATTTAATCTGCAGCCATGAAGCGAACACACAGGCAGTCAGTTTCACGGGACCATAATGTGATACTTTCAAAAACACATGCAAACCATGATGGGAATCCATAAGATCAGTTGTCCTTACAACTCAGTTGCAATGGTATCCATCAAAGTAGCATCAGTGGCATGATTACAAGATTACTAAACACTTCCACTAGATCTTAATGTGCTTGGAGGTTCAAATGTCCATGTTACATATAGGCTACAGCATTGTTCTAAGTCCAAAATGAGGTGGGTGGGAAGGAGGAAACAAATTGAGGGGAGAAGGAAGACAGAGACTATATAGAAATGGATGACAAACAAGATAATAGACAAGGGTGAGAAGGGGAGAAATTAGACATCTTACCTCCAGTGTTTGGATGTTCTGTGATGTAACAAACAGAGCCACTCCAACACCAATGAAGGCCAGACCAATAACCACAAAGCCAGGGATGACAATACCAGCCGACAGCATAGGCTGCCATGCCGGAAGCCTTTGCTGGGTAAAAGCTGTGTTGTCCGGCCTGTTCAGTGTCTCCCCTCCCTTCTTCATCCTGAGACTTGGGACAAGTGAACAAGGTTACTATCCATTACTTCTAGAAATAGTAGCCTATCACAGTAGCACACTGTCAAAATAAACATGACAGACTTTTTTTGTCCAGTGAAACCACAGAAGAAATCTTTAAGGGATGGAGTTACTAATGTTGACACAAACAAACAAGACCTTTCTTCACACCAAAAAAAAAAGAGCAATGCAGGAAGTATGATGACTCTTCTCCACAGAAAACACATTCTCTTTTTTGTTTATCTTTTAAAATATGCTTGTCTTTTGCATTATTATTCAGACAAGACTACGCTGTTTTCTTTGGAAATGTTCGAGCTCTTGATTAACAAGCGGTGGTAGTGTAGTGGTTAAGGAGCTGGGCTAGTGTGCAGTAGCCTGAAAGTTGTCGGTTCTCGGGGGACAATGTGATCCCTTGTATTATAGCTGACATATGTAAGTCATTTTGGTCAAGAAGTGTCTGCTAAATGTAATGTAACACCAAACATTTCATTCTAGCCTTGGAATTTTGTTTCAGACTTTTCTCGAAATAGTTGTTGAAAGTTCAGAACATTATTAAGTAACTAATACTACCAAGTAAACTCACCTTCGACCAAATAAACTCACCTCTAGAAGTATCTTTGTCTCCGTTTAGCGATGTGGCTCGATTCAAAGCGACTGCCGATTTACAACAAGGAGGGTGTAGCTCTCACCTTCCTGCCTTACCTGTCGAGTGTCTCTTGTTACTGATCTTCACTTCCTGATAGATCGTGTTCGTGTTGACGTCAAAAGTGATTAGATAGGCTATTTTCTGTGGTGTTTAACAGTTACACACCATCCTGCGCTGAGAAGACAGAGCAACATGGTTGGCTAAATTGATTAATGAAATAACGAACAAACTCGTGAATTCATTTGCACGGTTCTGGGACATTTCTGTGTAGGTAGGCTATTGCATAGACCATATTTCTATGTGACCATTCACGACACACACTAATGACTGGCTTATAAAACGTGTGGGTCATTACAATAAGCTGTTACAATGTTATCAAACTCATCCTCCTTACACAATTTTGGCAATGTGTTGACGGACGACAATGTGAGCCAATAGAGTTCTTCCCTGAATTTACAACCGCCCTATCTCCCAAAGAATAGTCACATTTCATTGGTTAATCCATCCTTGTAGAATCAGTGGTTGTTTCCTTTGTGCAGATCGGTGCGGACCACCAAGAGGTAAATACATAGCGTTATTTTGAACAAAATACTGCGGAATATCGAAATCAGTTTGTGTAGAAACCCTGTGTGTGTTTGTACGTGATGCCTATATTCCATTGTTTGTTGGATAATATGTTATTCGAATAACTGTTAGGTAACGATCGCTAACAGTTAGCCAATCCACAACAAAGCATGCCGGGGACCTTTGCGCATCTCTAATACTGGCTAGCTTTAGCTATCGACCGTCCACAAAACAACATTGGTATGCTATGCTATACTAAGGGTAGCTAACGTTAGGTAACGTTATGTTTCTTCGTACGCTTTGTGGTCCAACACTCCTGACTGCATACCAAAGTGTGTTTTAGAATGTGCTATTCAAATTATATTAGGGTCTCATTCATTTTTGTTCTCAGCGTATGAGTTATAGAGTCAGCTAAGTATCTAAGTATAGCTAGTAATAAACAACACAGCAAGGTGTCCAGCTAGCTAGCATTAGCCTGCTAATTGAGTCAGACATGTTGTCTTCTGAAAGCAATGATCCCAGCCTTGTCTACAGGATGGATTGTGAAGATTTTCTTTGTCAATTTACGCTGCATCCGATATAAATTGACTGTCCGACAATAAATGAAGAGTAGAGACTAGCCAATTGGCAGTAATGAGTCATAAAATGTAGTCAATGTAGTGACCTAACTTGGCGTACCCTGGCGTGCAACTCCGGTGTCTGACTTAACGGTGACTGTCGTTAAGACATGTAAAAGTGAACTTCCCTTACCTGCTGTCACCCCTCACCGGGTCTGTGTTTTGTTCTCATTACCATGTTTGTGATTCTGTCTTTATTTCTTAGTGATTGAATGGATATTACCAGGTGCACGGACAAATGGGTAACGCATGACATGGCTATTGTACTGTGCAGCTGTCATCAGTTTGTCATCATTGCACATTTTCCAACGCATCCGCATCCTTGAAAGGTTGCGGGCTAGCAAGTTTTGCTAGATGACGGAATTTGGACTGTTTATGCTGCCATAAACTATTTAATATAGGCCTGTTTTTGAATTTGGCGACGCAGTTCAACATCAAATAATGACCGCTAAAAGGCTTACGTTTCAAAACTTGCTATACTCGTTGTTATGGAGCACAGCCAACAGCTGAAGGCAGTGTCAAAAGCGCTAGCTTTTCACATACATTCATCCTGATCACATTTGTTTAAAATATGTTAAAAATGAATATAACAGACGGAAAACACCGTGTTCATGCTCATGATTGTCATTTTGATGACTGAAAATGTAAATATATAGATTGGCTGATTTTCAAAGTCCAGTAATTAACAACAAACTAAGTTATACATAATGTAACTCAGCTATAATAACACTCATAGGTCACCATGGAAGTGAAGTGCCCCTCTTCACTGAAGAATCATTTACCAGTTTGAGCACTGTATAGGCCTAGGGTCATACAGCATATATTTATGATTTTTTGAAATTATTTTTCTCAGGAGAGGCCTGCATCGTCCTCCATGATGCTGTCCAGTAAGAAGTCTGACCCGGGCTCGTCTGCGTCTGCCTCCAGCATGGCGGCAGGAGGTGAGGGGGCTTCCGAGACACCAGGTGGCCCTCAGACAGGGGCTGTAGCCTCTGCCACACCGGGCCTCTCAGATGTTAAGAAGAAGGAGCGGGCTTCCCCCAGTGGTGAGCCTGGTGGGCCCCCCATGCCTCATCCGGCCAGTGCAGGGGCCCAGGATCAGGAGAACAGGAGGACCAGCCGACGCAAGAAAGCGAAAGTAGCCATCTCATATCTCCTGCTTGCACTTACACAGAGGGAGAATCTTCCTGTCTCTTTTTCAGACACAGACTTCCAGCATAGAAAAAAAAAAGATCAAATCACTCCTTGTTATATATCAAAACATCTCTCTTGCGCGCATGCTCGCACATAAAGAGAGATGGTGGTAGAATCTTCCTGTGCTCACAGACACTGACATAGATCTAAAGTAGAAGTAAAACTCCATCATTGACTGTTTCCATAAACTCCATATTCCGATTAAGGTCCATATTCTGGTTATGTCAATATTCAGAATAAGATGTTTTCATGTGCATCAGAAAATAGAATCTTACCATTTACATGTTAATGGGCATATTCTGAATAAAGCAGTAACCTGCTGTAGAAGTAGGCTAGTATCTGCATCATGACATCTTAATGGTCTCTGCCCCTGAATTTCATTCATGATCACAAAATAGGTGAATTTGGCCTGATTAAAGCTGCGATTGTTTTGCAGTGAATAGAGTCTGGTCACTCATGATTGGGATTATTTTACTAGCCAGCATGGTGATGGGTGTAGAACTTTGAAATCATTGGTCCAGCTTAACCAACATTGATCAGATTCTTAACGTTACTTCCTACTTCGCCTAAACTTTACGAACTGACAATAAACAGCATCGTCAGTCAGGAAACGATATATCTGGGCATACCTTTGCTGTAAACAAATTAGTGGACAGTTTGCAGGCGTTGCTTCTACTGTTTACCCCTGTTTAGCCCTTTCGGTTTCGAATCTATAGCTCATGCCCTCTTGTTGCTTGGGCAGGTAGTCTGCCGACCGGGGGTAACACTAGTGAACTATCGTGTCCAGACTAGTATCTCCCTGAAAGGAGATCTAATGGCCATGGGCATGGAATATCAGGGAATTTTGTTGTAACAGTTTAAAATGTACTTGCCAAAATACATTAATACAAATATTTACATGCAGAATTGGTGTACATTTGGTTATTAGCTTTACTGCTTAATTGAGTAGCCCAGCTTTCTTTATTCATTGCCCATTTATTCACATTATTTATATAGTAAGTCATGGAAATTATTTTTTTTGTTTGGGAAAGTACATTTGACTTAGACTAGGAACCCTGTACAGCCTACTTTCACCCATTTATACATTCCATCAGGATATTTCAACTTTCAGGTTCCAACTAATGTGTTTACATGCCACAATTCCAGTTAAAAGAGGCATATGCTAGGGGTGTTATTCCGGTTTTAGTATTCAGAATATGAGCTTAATCGGGTTATGGCAGCTGGAATAAGGTGTATACATGACTCAGTCGGAATATTGTCATTATTCCAAATAAATCCGGAAACGTAGTCAATGTGGTTGTCATGAAGGATATAGGTCTTTTACACACTAAAGGACCATGCATACTGTGGATCATTGCCTTGAGTTCATACATAGGTTTGTATCACAAAGGCAATATTGACATGTGATTTCCTTTTTTCAAGTTTTGTTTTTCGCAATTCCACTTTTCCATCAGATCCGTGTGTATTCTGCTGCCAGAATAGATCTCTGTCACTCTAGTCAATGTATGTTATTCCAAAAGTGTAGCGTTGTGCTTGGTCTGTTTTTTTTTACAGGTGGCGCTTCTGTAAGCTGTGTCACTGTCAGATCATCCTTGTCGCAGAAGATGTACTGAGATATGAACACGATATGTAAACATTAAACAGCATATCATATGTCAACTAGAATGCACAACTACTTAACCTCTTCTTTTTTGCCGCTAACAGGGGCTCAAACAAAGGACAGGGAGATCCTCTCTGCTGATTAGTGTCTCCTATCAGCTGGGCCAGAGTATCGTTTTAATGGTGCTTTCATTGTGCCCCCTGTTGCAGGTGGAATATCGCGAGATGGACGAAAGCCTCGCCAACCTCTCGGAGGACGAGTACTACTCAGAGGAGGAGAGGAATGCCAAGGCAGAGAAGGAGCGCAAGCAGGTCATCCCTCCCCCAGCTCCTCCTGTGGAGGAGGAGAACGACAGCGAGCCTGAGGAGCCGTCAGGTGAGGAGAGGAGAAGAGAACCTCCTATCGGTCGTCTCCACACTCATTGGTGGAGCCAGCAGATTTCCTTCGGTCCTGAAACTGCAAACTTCTCTCAGTGTGACATCATAAGTCAGTCTGCTTTGGTAGTTCTGTTGTGTTTACTGCTGTGACAACCTGTTCCGTTCTGTTCTGTTCTCTTATTTGCAATTGGCTGTTGCTGTTAGTGCTATGTCAGAACCCTGTGCATAGAAGTCTGTCTTTATCCGCAAACGATATACTTAGTCCTGTTTATGCAGTGTGACTGGATTCCCATATGTGTAATCATGGCCGGGTCTAGAATGGGATTGGCGGGGCCCAAATGTGTCTTCTGCCCCACCTAATACGTATGTGGCCGACTGACTGAAATTGCGTCCAAATTCACACCCCTCCTTCTCGGTTGTATTGCTTGTGGAGACTCGTCACACGTATATCCCACGCATATCATGTGAACTAGCAGAACCAGGGCGTTCCAATGATTTTAGCGGCAAGTTGCTGTAAGGACGGTTCGCGAGGAACTTAACGTTGAATTTACATGAAATTAAATCATATTTGCATTCTGCACACCCATTACTCTCGGTGAAATATCTCATGAACTCTTCGCTTCACACACAAAATAAACAGCAGACCTTACCGGATATGAAGCATGCAGGTATACAATAGGTAGTGTATGAATTGTAAGTATAAGAATAAGTAGTGTACTAGGAATTCGGTTTTGAAATGGCGGCATTCTACATGGTTTCCAACTTTGGGCTAAAATTCTAATGTAAACTATTTATGTCAGTACATGCATTTTTGTAAATTGCTTAGCCATAGAGTATCCTACCAGCATGATTCATATTGCCAGATTCCAGATCATCCCTACCTAAAGGCTGACATAAGGCATATGAATCATACTTTCCCAGCTATGGGTAGTCCAGACTGTCTTGAGAAAATATATAATATATATGTATAGATGGGTAATAAAAAATGCTGGAAATTATTAGGGCCGATATTTAGCATTTTTATAATAATTTGTATCGGTCATTTTTTCCACCGATAAGCCGATATGGAAATGGATAAAGAATGAAACGCGCTACTTTGTCTGTAAAGCGTCTCTCACTCCCTGAATTTGCTACTCTGTGGTCAAGAGCATTGTCCCGCCCACTACACCGTCTGATTTGTTAGTTAGCACGAATGCAGCCAATCAGGATCGAAGACTGAACACAGACAAAGTTTAGGATTCTCACTGAGGCAGACTGGGCTTCAGCTGTAGCCTACGGAGATATTTTTCGAAGGTAAGGAAGGTAGCCTACTTTGCTGAAGTTGCAGTGAATCACAATCATCTACACTGAAGTTACAAAAACACCACTTTTTAAGCTATTGTCTATTTGATCCGGATCAATTAGTAAAGCACCCACTTCCTTCATTTAGCTTAATTCCCATTGATGCACGCTACTGATTCTGTTTACTAGTTATCCCACAAACTTGGGTGCTGCGCTGTCGAGTTCTCTGCCTCCGCCTCGCTTCGTTAATTGTGAATAACGGGACACCTCGGGCGGACATAGTACAGACAAGTCCTAAATTATGCGATAGCTTAACGCCAAAAGCCTAATTGCTCCTTTTTTTGAAACTGACTGTCAGAAAGACTACATGCACCCAGGGCCAACCGTAATTTATTCCGACCTGAACAAAATCGCGTCCTGAGCTGGCTATTAACGTGCCTTTTAGGCTCTCAAAAGTGTAGCTTATAGCCTACACATGGACACAAATTGCATGCTTAAATAGCCTAAGAACTATTTTAAAACTGTTTTGTTAAACTATTCAACCGTAACACTTGCCATCACGCATGCACCTCTTCCTCTCCCTCTCCCTCTCGTGCACTCACACACACGATGGCAAAGCATCCTCTTTGTGACAGGTCCCTTAACAAGCACATAGCTCATTGTGCAGGCCTACTCTATGAAAATAATTGCTATCACTGACAATTGTGTATCAAAAGAAGAAAGAAAAGTTTGCATAATTAAATGATTTTGAATTAAACTTTTGCAGCATATAGCCTTTACTATCTACCCCCCTTTTTGACAACTGACATATCGGTTTTACATATCGGTTATCGGCCTCCTGTTTTGGTAATAATTGATATCGGTATCGGCCCTGAAAAAACCATATCGGTCGATCCCTAATACAGGGCCAAAAGACTAGAAAATGGTTCAGTTGTTTCCCTGCGTCAAAAGGGTATAATTAATGACCAAAGTAAACAAAAAAATTAGAAAATATTGGTATCAACAGCATTTATTGGCCAAATTGTTATTTTAAACATCGGTTTACACACAGATATTCGCATCCCTGCTCTTATTCTGTCACAATGTTCCATCTCCACCGCTTCTCATCTCTCCCGCTTGTCTCTGACTGTCCTACAGGTTTGGAGGGTGCAGCGTTTCAGAGTCGCCTCCCGCACGACCGCATGACCTCCCAGGAGGCCGCCTGCTTCCCAGACATCATCAGTGGGCCGCAGCAGACGCAGAAGGTCTTCCTCTATATCCGCAACCGCACGGTACGCCTCCAACCTCACAACGCCCTGGCCTGCCCAAGGTTTTTTCCCATGGTCACATAACGGGAGTTTTCCCAAGGTCACATAAGCTGTTGTGGGTCACGTAACGTAAGGTCACGTAACCTTGTGTTAATATGAATAAGTTTAAGAGTAATTTCATTTTTTATACATGCTGCCACCGTATAGTTATGAGCAGTGTTGAGGGATAACGAGTAATGCGTTACTGTAATTTAATTGTTTTATTGGGTAAATTGGGTTAGGTAACGCATTACAATTCAAATTTCAGTAATTAGTGACCGTTACTGAGTTAATAATTGACTTTCCATAGCAGTGGAGTAAGTAATTTTATCTTAATTTAAGAGAAGATTAAAGATTTAAGACAATTTAAGGTAAATTTACTTACTCCACTGGCAGATAAATGTAGGCCTACTTGTTTTTATGTCTTAATTATGACCGCCGCGCAGCGAAGCGGTCATATAGGTTTAGTCAGATTTTTTTTTTTTTTCTTCTCTTTTTTGCATGTCCAAATTTCCGTCAAGGATTCCCGGGACACTGAAAGACCGGGGTACACGAAACTTGGTGGGCATGTAACCCCATATGGATAGCATGGAACCATCGTTTTTCGTTTTGATCTGTAGCCCCCCCGCTGGACTGCACCCCCCGAAAGGAGGGTAGGGCAGACACAGTTTTCTGTGAATATCTCAAGAACTGTAGGGTTTAGGAGGACCATTTTTTTTTTGTATGTTGATCTCAAAGGGCCATGTCAACCCATTCCATAACCACTCATAGCGCCACCTAGTTAAACACAAAAAAGTAAAAATGAGGTGTTGTAATCGCAGGTATCTGTGACCTAACATAGTCAAAACTGCACGAAATTGGAAGTGTAGGATCATTATGACACCCTCTGAATGCATGCCAAGTTTCGTGGAATTCTCATGGGGGGCCACACAATAAATTAATTTATGTTACTATACACCAACTGGCCTGTAGGTGGCCGGAGACAGTTTTCTGTGAATATCTTGAGAACCGTAGGGCCTAGGAGGTCCACCTTTTTTTTGTATGTTGGTCTTAAGGGGGCATGTCAACCAATCCCATTACCACTTATTTCATGTATAGCGCCACCTAGTTAAAAATTAAAAGCAAAAAATTAGGTGTTTTATCACAATATCTCTGGCTGACATGGTCAAAACTGCACGAAATTGAAAGTGTAGGATCATTATGACACCCTCCTAATGCATGCCAAGTTTTGTGAACTTTTCGTTCATGGGGGGCCTTACAATAAAATAATTTATGTGTACATTTAGTGACCGTACACCAACAAGGATTCCCTGGACACTGAAAGACCGGGGTACACGAAACTTGGTGGGCATGTAACCCCAAATGGATAGCATGGAACCATCGTTTTTCGTTTTGATCTGTAGCCCCCCCGCTGTATTGGACCCCCCCGAAAGGAGGGTAGGGCAGACAGTTTTCTGTGAATATCTTGAGAACCGTAGGGCCTAGGATGACCAATTTTTTCCGTATGTTTGCCTCCAGGGGTCATGTTAACCCATTCCATGTGCACACATGTGCATAAACAGATACGCACACACATACATTCACAGTAATCATACGGATGACACATACTCACACAGTAGACATATGTACGCATGCATGCACATGCACAAACACACATACACACATACGCAGGCAAACACACAAGCACGCACACACACACACACACACACACACATAAACATAAACATAAACATAAACGTGTACACGGCCTTTCAGCGTGATTTATTTTTGTGGAAATAATGTGCTGGACTGGGCGGCGGTCATATTTTGTATCGCTCTGCGGTACATCTAGTTTAATAAGATTTTGACTTATTTTAAGAAAGCTCAAAGTAAGTATCTTTATACTAAAAACAATACTAACTAGTTTTTTTTAACACTTAAGATATAATTTTTTGCAGTGATGGTGTAGCCTGCACAACTTTGTTCATAATTGAAGAAGTACCTAGTAACTTCTAACTAATAACTTTTTTTGAGTAACGATCCCAACACTGGTTATGCGTTCCACCTGTTTCTGTTAAATTGTTTGTTTGTCAAGCTCAGCCTGAAGGTTAGTGATAGTTAGCTCCTCTACTTCTGAGAGTGAGGTGGCTTCTTAAAAGCACTTGTGAGAGTATTTGTGGGTCTCCTTGGTGCTTTTGGACTGTGTGTGTGTGTCTGATGTGTCTGTCTGTCTGTCTGTCTCCTCGGTGCAGCTCCAGCTGTGGCTGGACAACCCCAAAATCCAGCTGACTTTCGAGGCCACTGCTCAGCAGCTGGAGGCTCCCTACAACAGTGAGTGGCCATGATTGCTTTTGCAGCTTGTCTCTCTGCTAGCACTATGATGTCTCTTGTGTTGAGGGGGTTTCCATATCTCATCTATGCTATATCCCCGTTTTCTTCTGGACTCAGGTGACACCGTCCTGGTCCATAGGATTCACAGTTATCTGGAGAGGCAAGGTCTCATCAACTTTGGCATCTACAAGCGAGTCAAGCCCCTGCCAAGTGAGTTGTATATAGAATGTTTGTGAGCATAAGAATCCTTAGAAATTAAAAACTTTTGAACCATTGTTACCGTGGTAAATGAAGTCTCAGGGTTTTTGCTGATGTTGCCTATCTATATTTATTTGTGTGTAAGGAAGCTTGTAAATTTGCAATAGTGCATTATGACATGGAGAGAGTTTATTGGTAGCAGTGGTATTATGCCTGTAAAAGGCAGTAAAAGCCTGATCTTGTCTAACGGCCTGCATCCCTGCACAGCTAAGAAGACGGGTAAGGTGATCATCATTGGTGGAGGGGTGTCGGGACTTGCAGCTGCTCGCCAACTGCAGAGCTTTGGCATGGATGTGACAGTGCTGGAGGCCAGGGTGGGTAGAGGTCACACATGACATAGCTTCTTATGATTGTATAACTATGTGGCTTGGCTTTATTATTGCCATTATTTTTTATCATTTATACATTTGAGCCAACACATGCTGATAGTTTGTGGTCATCATTTCAGTTTGTAAAGGTTTTAAGATTATTATTATTAAAGTTATTATGGGTTGTCATTA
Source organism: Alosa alosa (assembly GCF_017589495.1). NCBI lineage: Eukaryota > Metazoa > Chordata > Actinopteri > Clupeiformes > Clupeidae > Alosa > Alosa alosa. The sequence goes on from NC_063207.1 coordinate 30,270,757, forward strand.
GTTTTTCAATTGGTCGGTAGAAATGGTCTTGTGACCAGACCAGTGTCCTGTTTTTGTTCTGTGGGAATAATGATGGGGAAAAAAATACAAATAAAGTTGGGTTTTTCTGACTAAGTTGGAGACTAATTTTGCTACCTGCTTTTTCTCTGGTAGGACCGTGTTGGAGGGAGGGTTGCCACGTTCCGTAAGGGGAATTATGTGGCAGACCTCGGTGCCATGGTGGTGACTGGGCTTGGTAAGACAACATGATGATGCAGTCCTTGTAGCGGTCACAGGCTAACAAGGAGTTAGTTTTTAGTCAGAGTTTTTTTCTTCCATATTTTTTTTTCTTAAGTAATTTTGTGTCGGATGATTCCCGGGACACTGAAAGACCGGGTTGTATGACTGTTGACTGTACCCCCCCTGAAAGGAGGGTAGGGCGGACACAGTTTTCTGTGAATATCCCGAGAGCCGTAGTGCCTAGAAGCATTTTTGTGTATGTTGGTCTCAATGGGCATCAACCCATCCCATAAATGTATAGTTAAAAAGGAAAAAGCAAAAACGAGGCGTTTTAATCGCAGGTATCTTTGGCTGACACACATACACACACAGTAGACATGCAGGCATGCACACACACAGGCACGCACGCATGCACAGACTCACATGTATGCACACGCACACAGGCAAGCACACGCGTGTACACACACACACAAACACATACACGCACGCATGCACAGACACACACACACATGCAAGCAGGCACATGCACACACACACATAAACACATACTCACACACTCACACACACACCTCCCACTACCCACACACACACTCACAAGCGAAAACACGCACTGACAGAAGCACACAATACACAAAAGCAAACGCACAAATGCACACACTCATTTACATACACAAAAGTTGCAGGAGATTGAGTAGGAGATGGAGACAAATTGACAAGCGTGGTTTATTTTTGCGGAGAGAATGTTCAGGATTGAGCGGCGCTCATATTTTGTACCGCTTTGCGGTACATCTGGTTTAAGAAATTTTGCTTGCTACTGTATAAGTTCCCCACCAGATGGTGCTCTACACCACATAGACGGTGCTGTTCCTGCAGTCAGCCCTGTTGGTCTAGCATTGGCCTTTACTTACATTCTTCTCTCCCTGGCACAGGTGGAAACCCAATGGCTGTGGTCAGCAAGCAGGTCAACATGGAGCTGGCCAAGATCAAACAGAAGTGTCCACTCTACGAGGCTAATGGTCAAGCTGTGAGTACAGTATGGCTGCATCTGTGTGTGTTTGTTCTTGAATTGTCATCCTCTTGGCCTGTGCAAGTTGTTGAAGGTTCTGCTGGCTGATTGCAGCTGTTTAAGTCTTCTTTTCTCTCTCATTCAATTTATCTCGTTGAATATTGAATGGTGAAAGTTTAGCATTTAGTGACTTCCAAATTTAAAGGATGTTTCATTTTAAGACTTTGTTGTTTGCACGGTCCAGTCCTTACATCCACAACCACCATAGTGCTTGCTTGATATTGTCAGTAAAGAATGTGAGTGTGTGTTCGGTGCGGTCCGACGATGCATCTCAGTATTAGGATCTACTGATGACCCTTTTCCTAGTTTCCTGTTTCAAATGGAGGTGTTCACATCCTCCTTCCATCTATGCAGCCCAGTAGCATGGGGAAGCCTGAATAGACATTTTTAACTTTTGACCTTTGAAGCCCTGTCATGTGACTATCAGTGTTGTAATTCTCTCACTCTGTCTCTTTTTCAAGGGGGAACGCTGCACCAGTGTAAGTACTCATTTACTGAATAAATCAACTACTACTGCGTTCTCTTCAGAAGAACAGACACACACACCATTAAAGAATAATGTGGGCCCATCCTTTTCCTGAGATACGTCATTGCTTTTGATGCTCATTATTACTCCTACTACTACTACTAGTACTACTATTACTACTCATGTGTATGGGATCTTGTGTATGTGCTCCTATCCCTGTTACTTTGAGGGACTGTCTGAATGAGGGTTAGTGCAGTGTAGGAAGAAACATGGTTGGGGGTATAGAGGCTTCCGGAAGTGCTTGTATGTGGTATGTGTCTGTCAATTAACAGAAGATTGCCAATCAATGTAACAACTGCTGTAAAAACCTTGGTTGTTAATGAAGCCCAAATCTAACCTCTGGAGGTTTTGCCTGACTTTGAATGTTTGGTATTTGAGATGACAACACTGTAGGTTTTTGAGAAGGACTTCAACCTGGAAGTAGGAAAGCCTGATGGAAGGTTCTAGAGTGTAGACCAATAATTAAAATTGCATTCAGCTCTACACATGTATGGTTTCTCTTTCTTTCTTTGTTTTTTACCTTTGTATTTGGCCCCAGGTGCCCAAGGAGAAGGATGAGATGGTGGAGCAGGAGTTCAACCGGCTGCTGGAGGCCACTTCCTACCTCAGCCATCAGCTGGACTTCAACTTCCTCAACAACAAGCCTGTGTCCCTGGGCCAGGCCCTGGAGGTGGTCATCCAGTGAGTGGGAGGCCCATAGGAGCCTTTTTCAACGCACTTTCACCTTAATTCCTGTCACTCTGCCATATTCTATTACCTCCATTTCTCTTTCTCCTTAACTCTTGTCACTCTAGCCTGTTCTATTCTGTTCTGCATTCCATTCCATTTCCATTCCACTCCATTATAGACAGAATACCAGCTGAGATCATTTGGGTTGATTGTTTTTTTAATCAGGCAGCATATTTTATTAGATTACATTATGTGCTTACATAATTGCAAAAGGATTCTCCAATGTTTTCTCAGTTAACCTTTTAAAATGATATCAGATTAGTAAACAGAATGTGCCTTTGAAACATTGGATGAATGGTTGCTGATAATGGGCAATGTAGATATTGCATTAAAGATCAGCCATTTCTTTCTACAACAGTCATTTACAACATTAATAATGAAAACAAGGACATTTCTAAGTGACCCCATACTTTTGAACAGTAGTGTATATTTCACCGTGAAGGCCTTGCACGATGCACACAGGCACTGACATGAGTGCGGCACACTCTGCTTTTGATGTTGGGTTGTATGGAAAACAATGGAATATAATGGAATACAACCCACCACACCACGGCAGAACCCTTTCACCACCGCTGCTGCTGTGCACTGATCAATTCTGATCAACTCTATTTAACTTTATGCCGTTCTTTAACCCATTTCTATTTCACATCAGCACCTGTACTCATTTCTATTTTATTCACCTCATTCAGCTCCTTTTTTTTTCTCCTCAGCTCCAAACTTTGTATGCCGTTATTGTATGGAAATGGTTTGGGCATTTGTCTTTTGACATGTGGTTCATTCTTTATAGCTTGACTTGAGAGGTGCCTGCTCTTCTTGTTAGGGTTTTTAGTGATGAGACCCCCTGCTGACCGCATGGAATTCTTTGAAATAGATGGACCTAATGCACACTGATTGTGATCGGTTGACTTGTTAGATTGATTGCTTGAATATCTGCACCTGCTGTCTGACACTCACATGATACCCTGTATACCCTGACTCACCACACACCTGATTAACTTCCTGAAGAAGGCTAGACGCTAAAACGCGGTGAAGGACTATGGTCTATAAACATGTAGATTTTCCCATTAAACCTTTTAGCCTATAGACAAGTGCCTTGGATTTTGGAAGATTTTTGCTGAATTGCTCATGCTCCTCCACCAAGGAGCACCGTCTTGGCCACAATACCATTAGTTCCAAGAAACTCTCCAGATCTACTGCTTTCCACACTGTATTCTATTTTTGCACACTCTCTATTCTACTCATTTCTATTCCTTCAATGCAATTCTCTAGTCATCTCCCCTAACTTCCACTCCACTGCCTGTTGAGTTCCTTTCCCAAAACTTCATTGCTCTCCTTATCTGCAAGCTCTGGTCTGATGTTGCTGGGCGCCTGTGTGCAGGTTACAGGAGAAGCATGTGAAGGATGAACAGATCGAACACTGGAAGAAAATCGTGAAAACTCAAGAAGAGCTCAAGGAACTCCTCAACAAGGTACCTGAACTGTTCTTACACTACCTTCACTTTCTTTTGTTTAACTATGGTGCCTAAGAGTATTGCCATGACTTCGCAACGGGCTGGGGCACCTGCACCATACGCTGGTGACCCGGGTTCGATTCCCGCCCTGTGGTCCTTTCCGGACCCCACCCCGAGACTCTCTCCCACTCGTTTCCTGTCATTCTCTCCACTGTCCTATCAAATTAAAGGCATAACCCCCCCCCACCCCCCCCAAAAAAAAAAAAAAAAGTATTGCCTTGACCTTAATTCACAACATTTCACAACTAGGTATAGTATTTGTAAGGGTCCAGATGAGCAGAGACTAGGGACTTTTTATGGAATGTTGATGACTTATATTGGTGCTCCTTTTCTTATCTCCATCCCTCCATTTTCTCTCCATTCCTCGCTCTCTCCCTCTTCTACCTCTCTGTCCATCTGTCTCAGATGTTTGCCACTAAGGAGCGGGTGAAGGAGCTCCATCAGCAGTATAAGGAGGCCAGTGAGGTGAAGCCTCCCAGAGACATCACAGCTGAGTTCCTGGTCAAGAGCAAACACCGCGACCTCACCGCCCTCTGCAAGGTGAGACACAAGCTGCCACAGCCCAATTAGTCCCTTATCGTTAAGTCAAGGTGGCAAAGTCTAGTTATGATTTTTGTAATTCTCCATGTGTGACTGTATTTATCCAATAATTGTGGCACCTGTCTTTTATAAAAAAAAAAAAGACATTTCTGTTTCACTTCAAGGTTGGATTTTTTCCTCATTGTTTTCATTGTGAGATTACAATACCAATAGATTATTTTTTAATGCCTGTTTTTCATCAGCTTTACCAGGGGTGCCAATAATTCCAGGGGGCAATGTATATTGTAACATTTGTTTTAAATTCAATTCAGTCCCAAGTATGCTCACTACTTCTACAGGTATGTTATCCAGGCAGTGTGGCAGTTTAACAAAAGCAGCCAAAAGTCTTTGAATGAAACCTAGCCAGCCATGAAGAAGAGTCTTTGGTCTAAAATTGATCAGAAGTGTTTGAATTCGGCCTGGCCAGCAATGAAGAAGACCCTTTAGTCCAACGTGATCAGACAGCCTGCTGAATTACCAGGCCCTTTATCTAAATGTGTAGTGCCATACCAGAGTGCTTTAGGGACATTTTATCCATTCCTCAGTCTCGCACACAAACAAAAACACACTTTTTTGCACCCTTCTTTCTATGAGAAGGGCTTCTGCACCTCTGTCAGAGTTGTTTACGTTTGAGTGTTTTTTTTTTTCATAGCTCTGCCTCCAAGTGGAACCATAATTATTAATGGAGCACTGAGCCATGTTAACGTGCCACGCAACTATTTATACCTGCACTCCGCATGGTCCATTTCCCGCAAACTAATCTCTCCCTGGTCTTCAGGAATGTGCACGTCAGAACAGCAGGAAAAGGGGATTGGTATAAAAATTGAGGACTAGTGCAAGAAATAAAAGGGGGGAGGGGGCCAATTTGTCAACATTCCATCTCCCACACAGTCCCTCCAGCTGTGTTTGAGATCCATTAAAAGCACTTATGTTGTTAGGCAGATAATTGGAAGTGATTAAATAAAGGCATTCTTTGTCACAAATTCCCCTCTTCAGCCTTATTTTACAATGGCGATTATGGAGGAATCCCTGTCTGTCTGTGCATGGCTCTTGGAACTATTAGTGCAGTCAGTCAGAGGCCTGCCTCTTTGGATTTCTAGTCCATGAGCCCTTGTTGAACTGTTGTCCTTAGTTTTACTGTTGCAGATCATTTTAGACACATAGCATACTATAGTTCATTTCAATGAAGGATGTAAAGATTGAACACCTCTCTCTCTCTCTCTCCCCCCCCTCTCTCTCTCTCTCTCCCCCCTCTCCCACTCACATCTCTGGGACCTTCTCTACACACCTCTGGAGTCACATCTCTGGCACCATCTCTCTCTACACACACACACGCGCTCACATTCTCTGAAGAGTGATGGGATATATGATGGGATATATTACATTGCACAAATATGTTGTTTTTCAGTGTGTGTGTGTGTGTGTGAAACATGTTCACCATAGTGTGCAGTAACTGAAACCAGAAGGCCTCTGCATCAACTTTGTCTGAACAGGGCGTGCAAGAGAGCTCAGGGCAGCCCTGTGTCAAATGAGTGGTTGTTAAGAATGTGTACTAGTGAATCTTTCCTCTGTGCTCTGTGGGCTGTCTGCACTCTGACTACGCTCTGACTCCATGTGTGGGTTCTCGCCCCAGGAATATGATGAGCTGACAGAGATGCAGGTGAAGCTGGAGGAGAGACTTCAGGAGCTGGAGGCAAATCCCCCAAGGTGTGAACCACACACACACACACACACACACACACACACACACACACACACACACACACACACACACACACAGAAGCTAAGAAGCGTTGTGCCTGAGCTGTTCTAAAATCCCTGGAACCCACGGCCTCTTGGGGCTTATTGCTCAAGTCTAGGACATGACATTACGAGTCTTAATGTGTTTGTTTGTAATGTGTTGTTGATTTGTTCCTGCAGTGATGTGTACCTGTCATCCCGTGACCGGCAGATCCTCGACTGGCACTTTGCCAACCTGGAGTTTGCCAACGCCACCCCACTCTCCACCCTGTCCCTCAAACACTGGGACCAGGTACTGCCCTGCACTTCTTCCCTAGGGCACAGTTCACACACTCTGGGTGGAGCACTTTCAGCCCGTGTTCTTTGATGAGCCCGTGTCAAACTGTTGCTGTTGCTAATGACTTTGTCACGCATCAAGGATGTGTATTTGGATAAAGGCTGGAAAAGTCATATGTGTGTCTCTCTCTCTGTCTCTCCCCAACTCTCAGGATGATGACTTTGAGTTTACAGGGAGTCACCTGACGGTGCGTAACGGTTACTCATGTGTCCCTGTGGCTCTGGCTGAAGGGCTGGACATCAAACTCAACACGGCCGTGCGGCAAGTCCGCTACACTGCCTCTGGTGAGTTCAGGTCCCATATTACTCAGCTTCATGGTCTGTGTGTGTGTGTACGTGAGACAGGGCATACAAACTGCTATTTTGAGGGTGCATTATCAACAGCATAAGGTGAATAGCTTATTGTCTTTCTGGTACTGTGTGCTTAGCAACGAGTCTCTAGCAACACAATGCAAATACAGTCATTCATTAGACTGTAAATTTGGTGGTGTCCCTTTTATTTCTGTACATCGTGTAGGCTACACTCTCATACATTACATAAACAGAAAAAAGAAAACCCCAAAAAACTCTTAGATCCACTGTTTATTTTGATTGCACAGAACTTATCTGTGGGGGGGGTGTGGTGGTGTGTGTTATGTTATGTGTTATATGTGATATGCTGTATGAGGCTGTGTATGTCCTGCATACATTAACATCAGATGCTGCTGTCTTTGTTTGGAATGTAATGATGTGTGTGAAAAAGAATATCCTTATAGGACAATAAAAGACTCTATGCTAAGCACAACTTACATGACTCTGTACAGTTTAAAATAACCGAATAGGGATATAAATGTTTGTGTACTAGTATATTTCGAACGGTTAACCAATTATTTGACCATCCCTACATATACCCCTAATACTAAGTGTTCATCATACATGGCCCATGGAAAAGTTTCTCACAAAATGTGCACACACACAAACTTACACACAGTGAGGGAGAGGGACTACTGACTGATCTAAATTCCCTTGCTCCTTATCTTGTTATTTATGACCTGTGTGTAGGTTGTGAGGTGATAGCGGTGAACACACGCTCCACCACTCAGACGTTCATCTACAAGTGTGACGCGGTGCTGTGCACGCTCCCACTGGGTGTGCTCAAGCAACAGCCGCCTGCTGTGCAGTTTGTGCCCCCACTGCCCGAGTGGAAGACTGCCGCCATCCAGAGGATGGGCTTCGGAAACCTCAACAAGGTACATACGACACACACACATTCACACACATGCACAGGGTACATATTACACACACTTTTTACAGCCACATACTGCACACACAAAGGAACACAGCACAGAAACTCTCTCTCTCACACTCTCTTACACACACACACACACACACACACACACACACACACACACACACACACAGACACACACACGGTATATGAGGCACATATTACAGACACTCATTATGAACACCTAAGCTGCATACGATCAGTTAACCAAATCACACAGGTAACCACTTGTTTTGTTTTGACCATTTCCAACTGTTAACCATGCTTTTTGAGTGTGATCTTTTTGTGGTGTCATCACCATTCATAGGCCTACTAAAAGGCTACCCACCAGTGTGTTTATTATTATTTAAACCACCAAAATCTCCATAAATATAACTATAAATAAACCAATCTGGTACCAAACTGATGGATTTAATTTTACCATACACAACATTTTCTTGAACCCCTTCTAGACGGTTCAAGCAAGGTCTCCACCCCATAGTCTTCAAAACCATGTGTGAAACACTATACTTATGTTCTAACCACACACATATATATACAAGGTAACATATCTAAACACACACTACTGCTGTGTTGCTGCGAGATGCACCCTTAAGCTGATGATCTCAGGATGTGCCATGCTGTGATGAAGTAGTTCCTTCCCTTCCTGGCACCCTATTTAATGCAGAACCAAGACAGCCGTGAAAGTTAACAACCCCATGAATGCAAAACACACAGCAAAAAGAGCAGTTGAAACTCATACTGTGTCAACGTCACTAACACCCGCAAACCAGCCACACACGCCGAGAGCCCCTCCCAGTAGTTCTATGCCTCTGATTGGTTGTTGGTCAAGTACGTACTGTAGCTTTCTGACGTGGGTTGAAGGAACACTGATCTGTTGGCTGAATGAGTAGAAGTTACAGCATCATTTGGGACAAGGTCACCTGTGGACCAAACTTACAAGCCCTCTCCACTAAGAGTCAGCTGACCTGATGTAATAGCGTGTGTGTGTGTGTGTGTGTCTGTCATTTTAGCAGGGTCGGATTTGAGCCCTCCACACACACACACAGACATACACTCCAGAGCATCATCAGGGGGAGTGCATCACCCTCTGCGGTTCCTCATCGCTCTAATTCGGATGCAGCAGAAAAATGCTGCAGTATTATGCAACCCTGCAACCCTCCTGGGCTTTGACCAGCAGATGGCGCTCAGCATCAGACATGAGCCTGGCTGTGTCGCCACTAGCTGCTCTTCAGTATTGAAAGCAGCTGGACTAGGTCTGCCATGGCTATTAAGATGCTAAGTAGAGTGTTTTAAAATAGATTAAGTGGATAGATAAAAATTATAGTAACATATTTCACGTCACCTCAGGGTGAGCTCTGAATTTGTTTTCCGTAGATGATAAACTCTTGTTCAAATTCAAATATTTAACACAAACAAATTTGTTCTCATGAGTCAGTTTTTTAACTCTTGTCTATTTGTAAACAGTTTGAGGGAGAAGGATGTGTGCAGTTTCCAGGTTAAGTTAAGTTAAGGTGGGTGTATGTGTCTTCCATTCCTGTAGGTGGTGTTGTGCTTTGACCGTGTGTTCTGGGACCCCAGTGTGAACCTGTTTGGCCACGTGGGAAGCACCACGGCCAGTCGAGGCGAGCTCTTCCTCTTCTGGAACCTCTACAAGGGTGAGCTTCACTTCTGGAGACTGACACGTTGTTGGAATGCATGGTGGGGGGGTTTGTCTGCCTCTGTGTGCAGTCACCACAACTCTGTCCCCTATTTTTGTCCCTTCCCAGCTCCCATCCTGTTGGCATTGATGGCGGGAGAAGCGGCGGGCATCATGGAGAACATCAGTGACGATGTGATCGTCGGCCGCTGCCTCGCCATCCTCAAAGGCATCTTTGGCAGCAGTGCTGTCCCACAGGTGAGTCAGCATGAGTGGGCTGAAAGTCTGACATTGAGCTGACTGATTTAAACTGATGCTCTTCCTGAAGGATCGAAGAACCTTTTTCCAGGTTTAGAAGAACTAGTGCAGTACCCATTCAAACATGCTATTTTTGTAGAAAACCCGTAGCCCAATTATATGCCTCCAGGTAGGCCTGCTTTAAAAAGATGATGGGGGAAAAACATCATTCCAGCTAAGCTTCAATAATGAATACTGAATTTTTATATTATAATACACAAAATTTAAGCATGGCTGCATGACATTTCAAAATGATGTAAGCCTAACATAACAGCTGTTTAGAGTTAAGGCTATATGTTTAGCCTATTGAAAAACTTGATGATGGAGAAGACAAACCATTTTGTCAACCATCATCATATATGAAATTTACAACGATGTGACTCAAAAACATTCTCTGGTAGCCATTAACCATTACGCTCGTTTAAATTTGGGACCCTCCAGAATTATTGGCACCTTGGGTAAAGTTGACTAAAAACAGGTATAAAAAATAATCTTTTGATGATTCATTATACTCTCACAATGAAAACAATGAGGAAAATTCCACCCTTGAAGGGAAGAAAATTTATTGAGAAAAAGGAAAATCTCATAAAAAAATATATATTTTTAACGAAAACACGTTGTTCACAATTATTGGCACCCCTAGAAAAATCTTATATACAAAACCTATTTTCTTTTCTAATTTCAACTTATTTAAGTTAATCAGAGTGTCTGTGAGCTCTCAGAAGTAGTTCTAAGTAGTAGTTTAGCCTCTAAGTAGGCTAAATCCTCTAGTCATTTTTCAACATCAGAAAGACAAGAGAATACACTAAATTTAAATAAAAAGAAAGTGTGTTGACATTTGTAAGTCAGGGAATGTCTATACAAACTAGGTACTTTGTTGAAAATGCCTATATTTATAGTTAAAACAATGATTACATGGTTCTAATCAACTGGAAATGTGACAAACATGCTTGGACAAAGACCCAAAGTTATTTTGACACCACGTACAGTATGGAGGATGGTAAAATAGGCAAAAAATTCCATAGGAACCACTATTGGAGAGTTACAGACAAAGATGTCATCTTGGGGTCACCAAGTCCCTCAAAACATCTTCAAAAGTGACCTCATTGCTAATAGCTTATTTAGATGGCATGCTAGGGAACAGCCTGTCCAGTCACTTAATTACTAATGTAAACGGCATTGTTATAAACAATGTAATTACCAATGTAAACAAGTTACTAAATGGTACAGTGAATTTGTCTGGAAGTGTGGTCTATTGTCAGATGAAATGAAAATTGCAACACGTTTGGTGTGTTTGCCATATATATAAGAATGACTATACTGAAAAGAATCCCATACCTAATGAGAATTCTGGTGGATGAGCTGTACTATTGTGGGGCTGTTTTTATTCCCAAAGGCCTTGGGAATCTAATTAAGGTGCATGGCATCCTGAACAACAAGAAAAACCTGAACATTTTCAAAGGAAATCTGTCCATCTCTAGCAAGACACTAAAAGTTGGTCATGATTGGATCATTCATCATGTCAATGAACCAAAACAATTGTCCAGATCAAAACAAATATGGTTTACTGAAGACAAAATCAAGCATTGTCCATTGCCATCTCAGTTCCCTGATCTAAACTCAATAGAAAAAAAAGTGGGGTGAGTCAAAGAGGAGAATGCACAAGTGTGGACCTACTAATCTGGACGATCTGGGGAGATTTTTTAAAGACGAAATTAAATGTCTTGCTTTGTATTCTCAAACTTTATGGGGTGTCATGGGTTAATATTACAAGCTGTTTTATTGGCAAAGGGAGGCTAAAGAAGGTATTAAAAGTAGGGGTGCAATTGTGAGCAATGTGTTTTCGTTAAAAAAATATTTATTTCTTTGAGATTTTCCTTTTTCTCAAAATAAATTTGCTTCCCTTTTTTTTTGTGAGATTACAATAAATCACCAACAGATTATTTTTTTATACCCGTTTTTTTAATCAACTTTAGCAGAGGTGCCAATAATTCTGGAGGGTACTGTAGATTATACTCCATGTAGGTCACTGCCACTGTGCGTGTGTCTGTGTGTGTCTGTGTCCTTGAAATAACTCGTTGCTGTGCCCTGTTGTCCCTGCAGCCTAAAGAGACGGTGGTGACACGCTGGCGTGCTGACCCCTGGGCCCGCGGCTCCTACTCGTATGTGGCAGCCGGTTCCTCCGGCAACGATTATGACCTCATGGCACAGCCAATAACACCTGGGCCGGCAATCCCAGGAGCATCACAGGTACATGCAGTGAGACCTGAGCCAGCACTTGGCTGTGATAAGGAAGTTTTCAAGTACATTACAAACACTATTATTCTAGTCAATTACAGTTGAGTATTGGGCTATATATATAGGCCTATCATGAACTGGATATGTCCACTCCAGTGGGATGATGGGATGATGACCTGGTTTATTAACTATGGTGGGTGCAGACGTTCTCACCATTGGAGATTGGCTGATGGTTGGCTTTGGGTTTTTTTTTTTTCTCTCAACTTGATTACATGAGGATTTTGTTTTTACTGTACTGCAAATGCAACTGTCTCTGTCTGAGTCTGCAGCCAATGATCCCACGACAACCCATTATTGGGCTTGGCTCCTCATCACACCAGCTTATTAAAGCACCCCCCCTCCCAAATCTGCCGCTCCAGACCACACAAACATGCAGAGGAGCCACCACCATGACATGGTTTTAATTTCAGGGGTGGGGGGCGAGGTGGAGTCCTAATGAACAGGGCTCAGCTTATTTATGTGTGTGCTGTGCTGAAGAGTGGGGACACTGCTGGCGTAGAGCTGTCCCTCCGAGTTTATTTGTTCATTAGTGCCGACTGTAAATCAATCATGAATAAGCAAGGAAGCATGTATTTAGTCTGGGAGCTATAAGATGGTGTTTTTTGTTACAGGATAGGTACATGCATGCATCGGGGATTGGTACTAGTGTATTGTGCATTATCATCCTCCTGCTTTATAGAGATCTTCTACATCTTATACCTTTAACTTAGAAAAATGGCATTGGTGTTTTGTCTGTTTGTCGGCCCATGTGGAAAGTTCATGTATGTCCTAAAACATTCTCTCTCTCTCTCTCTCTCTCTCTCTCTCTCTCTCTCTCTCTCTCTCTCTCTCTCTCTCTCTCTCTCTCTCTCTCTCTCTCTCTCTCTCTCTAGCCTGTTCCACGCCTCTTCTTTGCAGGCGAGCACACCATCAGGAACTACCCAGCCACAGTGCACGGTGCCCTGCTGAGCGGCCTGCGGGAGGCCGGACGCATCGCTGACCAGTTCCTGGGCGCCATGTACACCATGCCACGACAGGCCACACCCACAGCCAACCCACAGCCTGCCTCTAGCATCTAAACCACTCCCACAGTCATGTCTGAATGTCATCATAGGATTACTAGTCAGATGTATGTGTGTGTGCCCGCCTGCTGTACAGTGTGTACAGTGTGTGTGTGTGAAGGAGGGCCGGCGCGTGTGTGTGTGTGTGTGTGTGTGTGTGTGTGTATAAACACTTGCCTTCTATGATCGCCAATAACTGATGGCTGGTCTGCCAGCTGAAGAGGTCAAGAGGAACTCAAAGGCAGTCTGCTGACCTTTTTTCACTATTCTTCAGATGCCCTGGTCTGTCTGTCTGTCTGTGTCTGTATGTCTGTCGTTCTGTCTAAGAAGGAGAGGTGACTTGACCTCTCTAAACTGAGCCGTCTACCATGTTCATTACAGCATTAACACACACAAACACACACACACACACACACACACACACACACACACACACACACACACACACACACACAAACAACCATTTCCCACAGCAAACAGAAGAGGGACTGAACTCTCTGCTCTCCAAACTGGAAGCTGCACTCACTTCATGGACATGTTCTTTATTTTTGTACTGAGATTATGTTTAGTTGCTCCACGGTGATCAATAGTGTATGTTCCAAAAGGATGTCTTCTGAAGTGAAAGCTTCTACAAAACGCTTCTGTTGCAGAGCTAGATGTAGTGTCAAGATAAAATAACTAGGTAATGTTTGTAGTCCATGCAGATAGTTTTACTTTGTGAAAATATATTGAAGTCTAAAGCATAGATTTGTGTTGCCTGCTCTGTTTGCAAGCTGCTTGTTTTTTTTTTTTTCTGTTGTTTTTTATTATAGTTATTGTCATTGTGAACCTTTTTTTATATTATGGAAAGAATTTGTTAATTAAAAGATCTAATAAACAAGCTGTGTCTGTGTGTGTTTCGCCGTGAGGCGTTGGTCAATAAGACAGAGCCCAGGAGGTTATGGCATAGCAGACGTGATTGCCTCAGATGCCTCCTTTCTTTTCATTGCATTCATGCATGTTGCAGATGCCTTTTCTCCAAAATTACAAAGGAGGCCATAAACAGCTCAAATAAACACACTTAGAGAACATTCCTTCAACATGACTAACTGAGATTTTATCAGGTGTCTAACTACTAGTGAAGCAAAGAAGTCACACCAATTAACAGATTAGACTGGCATGGAAAGTCACCAATGAAGAACCCAATGGCATGGTGCCCTACTGTGTGAGGTGGGGTGGTGGTCTACGGTGGTGGTCTGTAAAGGACTGTCAGAGGGCTGTAAGTGAAGTGCAGAGTCGCTTCCTCTTCCAGCTCCCCGGGGGCTTCTGTCTGATGCACGGAGCTGCCCTTGCAAAGGCCTCGGCCCTCTCATGTTTGACCTCCCCATGATCCTACTGGCCTGCTCCCCAGGCCCTGCGGCCACCCCTGGCAGCGGCAAAGCACAGTGGGAGTCGGATTGACCGCTGGTGAAATTAGACCCGGCAGCTCGGTTTGCGAATGCAGTCCATCACCCCCATGTGCACTCTCCCCTTTTTCAGTCGTCTGTTTGCACATTTATTTTTTTTATTTACTGAGCTTATTCCGTCTGACTGGAACATGGTGCCCGATCTCACTGAGTGTGGAATTAAGCAAAGGAGACAGTTGTTTGGAACGGAGAGAGAACAACAGAAAGGGAAAAAGCATGATGGAGGGCTGGGAAGGAAACAAGGAAAAGACGGTGAAAGAGTGAATCATTGAACGCTGATTTGTCCCCATTCGTTGCTCTTTTGATCACTACAGATTGTGTAATGGGTGGCAGGTGTTGTGTTGCACACACACACACACACACACACACACACACACCCAGAGCTCGTGCGGCGCGCCAATACACACATGCTCCGACACGCCTAGGCCCATCTGCTGAAGGGCGTCTTGTCTCACACTGTACACAGCGTACATCCACTGCCACAGGGCATACACACACACCTCGAGTTCATACACCACCACTGGGCACACACACACTGCCAGACACCAACTCATACACAGCTCCTGGGAAGACACACATCAATCCACACACACAAACACACACATACCCTCTATTCATCTCTAAACTAAGACTAAAGAATAAATTCATCTTTGCTGTTTTCTGGGGCTTCAGGAAGCACTTGTGTTGAAGACACTAGTCAAGAAGCTTCGTCTTGCATTCCTGATCATTAATAATGTTCTGGCCTACAGGGGGTGGAACAGGTGAGACAGAGGGAATGTTACACACTCTGTCACACACACACACACAATGTCTGTACTGCATCAGCTCTGGTGGTGTGGTTTGGCTTTTTGTTGGAGCCGGCAGCCAACAATACCTCTTTTTACAAGGGTAAATATGTCATCAGGTGGCTGTTTTCAACTCTCAGTGGAGGCTGACAAGCAACAGGCATACACATGCTGTGTAAGTCATTTACATGCTTGACTGGATGCATGGGAAGCCAATCAGGTTAAGCAGGACCGTACCAAGCTCACGGCCTCTCACAGCTAAATCTCTGCCTAGGACAGGAAGCAAGTACAGCCTACCTTTCACACACACACACACACACTCAATTAGTATTCCCAACCTCCAAATCACTTAATCCCAGACCTGCCGCACATATATCTGTACCAAACCTGGGCCTGGTCAGTCTGAGTTGGGCATTATCTTAGTTGACCTTTGCCATTTCTTGCCTGACAAAAGAGGGCGCTGTGAGAATATTTTTTAGTCCTGCTTACATTTCCTCAACACAAGTAATTGCCTCATTTGTTTGACCATTTGCTTATCATGCTGTGGTGTTGAAGTGGATCTCTAAGGCCGGGTGATGCTGGGAAGCGCATTTCAGCGCTATGTGCTGAGAGAGGAGCGTAGCCAGACTGGCTTGGCCCCACGCCACCCCAGACTCTCCTCCAGGCTGCCATTTTGGATCTGCTGTGGTCGCGCCCACAAATCAAGTCTGCAATATACTGGGAAGCACATCCATTTCATGAAAATAACCACTACATTTGAAATGTACCAGATAAAACAAGCCTCCCCTTTTTTCAGAATGTGCTGGTCAAATGGGCCTTACAATTCATTTCTGGATCGCCTTCTGTTCCTTCCCCCTTCATTTCCACAGGATAGAAAATCAAAAATGTTTGAGTTTATGTAAACAAGCCAAAATACACAAAAATTAACAACATCTGAGGCAGGTCTGTTACAAATAGGTTGCTTTTTATTGAACTGGAATACATAGTCTCCTGTACAGCGGGGGAGCTTAGAGTCCTACATGCAGCTCATGGTAAGATTATACATGCACAAAGAATTACCAGAACAGTGAGGCGGGCCACACTAGCGACCCTCTATTGCTGATATACAGAGAAGCACTAAGCAACAATATGCCAATTTGTTCAGATGCAGTTTTATCCTCTTCATTGTCATAGCCCACCCCCACCCCCACGGAGACTGTGGTGGGGTTTATCCATTTTACAAACACTGCTTTAATAAAAAATACAAACCACATACCCCATGTTCATGTCAAACTCCCTTGTTAAATTGTACAGGGCTGTTTTTTCCTTGTGGCCAGAATGCATGGGTGAAGTAAGTGTGTGTGTGTGTGTGTGTGTGTGTGTGTGTGTGTGTGTGTGTGTGTGTGTGTGTGTGTCTCACAGGCTGTGCCATTTATGTGTGTGTGTGTGTGTGTGTGTCTCACAGGCTGTGCCATTGGATTTAGAGGCATACAGACATGTATGTGTGACACCTGGAATAAGTATGTCTGTGTCTGTGTTTTAAGATCTGACTTTCTTTGGCAGCGCTCTTGCACACAGTACGCTGTGAGCCAACCCAGAGGGCTGGATGGACTGATAGGGTTGGCAGGGAGACCCAGAGTGAGCAGGAACACAAAGCAGCTCCTGCATGACGGCGCATCTCCCCAAAGCATCACTGCATCACTGGGCTAACTAGGAGAGAGTCCGGATGACATGATGGACGCTTAATGATGGTAGTTGCACAATGAAACTTTCAGGAGACGCACCCTAGAACAGGAGACAGCCAATACTAGAAAAGCAACTTCCGATAACACTGTTCATTCAGTTGACTGATCCATCACATCCATCCATTGATATTCTTATTCAGATCTCTAACACATTCCATCTGGTCTAAGCACAGTCCAAAACACACCCGTAGGGTTTAAGAGATCCCATGCATTCAAGAATTACTCTCCAGGAGTGTATTAAAGAGAATGACAAAAAAGAACAATCTTAACATTAAAAAGGGAAACTAAACTCACTCCAAATATCAAAGTAGGCCCACATTACAAAATTACATGATTTTCTTTTAAATAAAACTTCCAAAATAAGACATCTTTTTCGCTTAAAAAAAAAATGTACATCGTCACATAACGATGGACAAGTTAAGTTTACTAAATGAAAGACAAAATCAAGTATTTACCCTTTATTCCAACACAACTGAACAGACCTGTTAAAACTGTAAACTGGATATATTCTGGAATGATTTTGGCACAAATAGTAGAAGGTATAGGCACGGGTCAAATCAAAGCCCCGTGCTTTAAGAAACGATGACAATTTAAACAAAAATAGCACTTTTGTCGTCTGTACAACAAACTTAACAAATCCACAACTCCCCTCGGGGAGCTGTCCTGCAATTGCTCCAAGCAATTTAACGAATTTCCTTTTGGCCAGTGCAAAACAAATACACATACTATATACACACACATCTCAGATGGCCATACATTCAGTAAATAAGAAAAAAAGTGTAATATATACTTCTACAACAAATGCAAAAGATATGAGAGAGAGAGAAACAACATGTTAAGGTAGAGAAATAAAAGGGGCTTTATTTTAAATGGGTCTTTTTAAGTGCTGGTTAAGTGCAGAATAGTGGCCCTGAGGTCCACTGCCACCATGACACCTCCTTTCTAACGGCTGCCATTGAGGACACATGCCAATTCATCAATTCAGGGTGTGAGGGTGCCTGTCTGCTGCTAAGTTGCCTATATTCAAGATTCATTTCTAAAAGGAGGTGTTTGTGTGTGTGTATGTGTGAGAGAAAAATGTGTGTGAGAGAGAGGGAGAGAGAGAAAGAAAGAGAGAGAATGTGTGTTGGTTGGCAGGTAAATGTAGGAATGAATCAAATAACAAACAAACAAAAAAGACGAGTGGAATTCTATCCCTGGAGAGCCTACAAACTTAGATTGGAAATAAGGACTTGCACTTGTAGCTGGTATTGGTTCAGTAGATTATGAGAATCAGCAAACAAGCAGAACTGTTTCACTAAAGAGTATAATTTGGTCAGCCCTTGCAGGTTGTGTTCTTAGAAAATCCTCTTCTGTGAAAGCCTACACCCTGCTGCAGCACTGGATATGTATGGGAAGGGGGTCCATATGGGGTGTGTGGGGGCATATGTGTAGGTATGTGAGCGTGTGTACGCACGTGTGTATACATGTTTGTGAATGTGTATTTATTTGGGGGAGAGGTGATCTACGGGTCTCAGCAGAATTGAAAGCAGCCGTTTCTCTCTCTCTCTCTCTTTCTTTCTTTCTCTCTCACACACACACACACACACACACACACACATGACCTTTATGAAGGCACCATTTTCCAAGCCTTTTGGCTAAGAGGAATCTTGGGCACATTAAAACTACAGTTTCCGACAGTTGCACACTTCCTGGGAGCCAGGTGGCCTTGCACTGCTACTCCCCCACCTGAGGGCACATGCAGAAGGCAGAGGGAATTAAAGGGTGCTCTGGGGTCAGCAAGGTACAGACAGAGTGTGGGAGGCTTGCTGACGGCCATGCAAGCATGCATCTGTGTGTGTGTGTGTGTGTGTTACACAGCAGTGCTTTCTCTAACTGACATATTCATTTATAGCCACTGCACTTGGGCCCACTTGGCAGAGAGAGAGAGAGAGAGAGAGAGAGAGAAAGAGAGAAAACAGGAAGGTGAGAGCGGCTGCTGGCCAGTAGCACTGGATGCTCAGTTCAGCTCACTTCCTGCAGCCCGGGTAGAGGTTCGAAGCAGCTGTTAAGCTGCATCCCCTGCTAAGTCAGTGCACTCTCAAGGCTGCCAAACTGCCCCCACTGCCTGGGATGGGCATGCGTGCCAAACTGTCCAGCTTCCTCCTGTATTTAGACCCCCAAAAGATCTCTGGGGGAAAAACTAATAAAAATAAGAACAGGATTGGCTCTCAACAGCCAGCCACCCATTGGAGGGTGGGCAGGGGGTGTGTCAAGCCCCGAACCTGGCCCAGGTCTAAGCCAGCCCATTTCCAGGGGCAGCTAGGCCAGCCTAGGCCATTGTGGGAATTTAGGAAGGGTCTTTGGTGGTGGTGGTGGTGGTGATGGGGGGTTGGTCAGACCTCAGACATAAGAGTAGAATGCTAATGGGCTCTGGGGTGTGAGACTTGGGGAATTGCCTGAGTGCTGGTGGTTGAATGTGCAGTGAACCACAAGTACAGACAGACATCAACACCACACTGTCTGAATATGAATATAAAAGCAACTTTGCCAGTGAAGCTTATGCTGGGGTGGAAGTGGGGGAGCACATTTCTTGAATGACTGCATTTGGCTGAGGAGGGCTTGCTTGGGGAATGCTATCCACCCTGGCTGGCACAAAGAAAGTGTCCAACAATACACAGTGTCTATCTGAGGTCAACTCTTAAATCTGACCAGGGCTAAAATCCTCTTAATAGCGGTACTGGAATAGTATCCAATAAAAGTGGATCAATGAATGAGAAGATATCCTATATCCTATATTCATCCAAAATGTATTGTTTTTCTTCTGAGGTTGTGCTGCCCCATCCTCTCCTTGTGCTAACTGTGCCAGATGACACAGAGCAGGGGGGCAGGGTGTATATTTAGTGGCAGGTTGAGGGGACAGGACCCAGTCTAAACTGGAAAACGCTGCAAGGAATTAAACTGGAATGTTGTGAGGGCAGGGTGGACATTTCTAAAACAGGGACCAGGACTGTGTGTGTGTGTGTGTGTGTGTGTGTGTGTGTGTGCGTGTATGTATTTTAGTCAATGCAGCCCGGATGGAGCCTGGCTACCTGCTTGTCTGAAATAAGCCGACACGGATATGTTCACTGGAACACATTTAACAAACCAAAGGGCACCTGGCATGTACTCTCTCTGACACACACACACACACTAACATGACCTTTATGAAGGCACCATTTTCCAAACCTTTTTTTTTTTTTTGAGGAATCTTGGGCACATTAAAACTACAGTTTCCGACAGTTGCACACTTCCTGGGAGCCAGGTGGCCTTGCACTGCTACTCCCCCACCTGAGGGCACATGCAGAAGGCAGAGGGAATTAAAGGGTGCTCTGGGGTCAGCAAGGTACAGACAGAGTGTGGGAGGCTTGCTGACGGCCATGCAAGCATGCATCTGTGTGTGTGTGTGTGTGTGTTACACAGCAGTGCTTTCTCTAACTGACATATTCATTTATAGCCACTGCACTTGGGCCCACTTGGCAGAGAGAGAGAGAGAGAGAGAGAGAGAGAGAGAGAGAGAAAAAGAGAAAACAGGAAGGTGAGAGCGGCTGCTGGCCAGTAGCACTGGATGCTCAGTTCAGCTCACTTCCTGCAGCCCGGGTAGAGGTTCGAAGCAGCTGTTAAGCTGCATCCCCTGCTAAGTCAGTGCACTCTCAAGGCTGCCAAACTGCCCCCACTGCCTGGGATGGGCATGCGTGCCAAACTGTCCAGCTTCCTCCTGTATTTAGACCCCCAAAAGATCTCTGGGGGAAAAACTAATAAAAATAAGAACAGGATTGGCTCTCAACAGCCAGCCACCCATTGGAGGGTGGGCAGGGGGTGTGTCAAGCCCCGAACCTGGCCCAGGTCTAAGCCAGCCCATTTCCAGGGGCAGCTAGGCCAGCCTAGGCCATTGTGGGAATTTAGGAAGGGTCTTTGGTGGTGGTGGTGGTGGTGATGATGGGGGGTTGGTCAGACCTCAGACATAAGAGTAGAATGCTAATGGGCTCTGGGGGTGTGAGACTTGGGGAATTGCCTGAGTGCTGGTGGTTGAATGTGCAGTGAACCACAAGTACAGACAGACATCAACACCACACTGTCTGAATATGAATATAAAAGCAACTTTGCCAGTGAAGCTTATGCGGGGGTGGAAGTGGGGGAGCACATTTCTTGAATGACTGCATTTGGCTGAGGAGGGCTTGCTTAGGGGAATGCTATCCACCCTGGCTGGCACAAGAAAGTGTCCAACAATACACAGTGTCTATACGAGGTCAACTCTTAAATCTGACCAGGGCTAAAATCCTCTTAATAGCGGTACTGGAATAGTATCCAATAAAAAGTGGATCAATGAATGAGAAGATATCCTATATCCTATATTCATCCAAAAATGTATTGTTTTCTTCTGAGGTTGTGCTGCCCCATCCTCTCCTTGTGCTAACTGTGCCAGATGACACAGGGGCAGGGTGTATATTTAGTGGCAGGTTGAGGGGACAGGACCCAGTCTAAACTGGAAACGCTGCAAGGAATTAAACTGGAATGTTGTGAGGAGCAGGGTGGACATTTCTAAAACAGGGACCAGGACTGTGTGTGTGTGTGTGTGTGTGTGTGTGTGTGTGTGTGCGTGTGTATTTCGTCAATGCAGCGGATGGAGCCTGGCTACCTGCTTGTCTGAAATAAGCCGACACCGGATATGTTCACTGGAACACATTTAACAAACCAAAAGGGCACCTGGCATGTACTCTCTCTGACACACACACACACACCTAGTGGCCTGGGGCTCATTCATACCATTAATCTCACATCAATCATACCATCAATCTAAAACTTCTCTACTTCGGAATAACAGAGATAAAAATAAAAATAAAAAAAAAGTGTTGTTGACAGGTTAAACTGCAACTAAATGAGTACACACACACACACACACACACACACCTTCTCTCATGAGGCTCTTTACATCCCTGATGTGTGGCCTGTCCAGAGTGACCGTCCTGTCTGATGGCCTGCAGTAACTGCTTATTTGTTTAACCTTTTGGTGACAACTGACCATAGTATTACGAATCTTTCATTTGTGTCAAACCCACATGTCAAATATCAACACCATCTCCACATACAAGGCACCACAGCCCCGTGAGAGACTAATGGGTTGTATGGAAGCATATACAACAACAACAGAGAGATACAGAGGAAACAAATAAACAAATAAAAAAAACGTTAGATACTTGTCGATTCGCGCTGCGAACCCAGTCACATCTGCACTGACTCCGTCTCCACCCAAACCTGGACTTCGTTCCTGTGGCCCGCCACACCCCCTGTGGGGAGAATGAGCCATCTGATTCGGGAGGGAGAAGTCCACTCGCGGTTGTCTGTGCAAAGTTTGCGAGAGGAGAAAAACAAATAAAAACAAAACAAAAAGAAATCCATCCAGTTCAAGTTTAGTGGCAGCACCTATAAGCACTGGCCGAAGCAACAGCCTCCAACCTCCAGTTTCCCCTCGTTAAGTCTTAGTGGAGTGGAGGCAACCGTCCTCAAAGCAATCTGGGGAGGGACTGTAGACCCTGGGCCGCAACTTAACCAGATGTGGACCAGAGTCAGACCAGAACTGGACCAGTCTGGCCCTTCCTGGTGGTGAAGAGGTGCATGCTGTGGAGACAGCTTCCCTGGTGGTCAAAGAGGAGTAGAGGGAAGGAGAAGAGGAGGTGGACATGTCCTTTTGGAGACCGGAGAGATTGTTAGGAGTGCCAATGATGACCCCCCAGATTTGTAGAGAGACAGAGTGTGAGGACAGAAGAATAGCATGTAGCAGACGTCTACAGTCATTTGGAGACAACCAAAAAAGGAACTACTGAAGAACTTGCAAAAAAAAAGGATTAACACGGCTACAGCCCGTGAGCCTTTTACAGGGATGACCGTGGATATGACACATTTTTCCCCAGAGTCCAAAACAAATTTCTCCTTGAAGAGACTAATAAAGGTACTTTGACTTTGACATCCATAGCTGAGTGACGGCAACAAACTCCATGCCCTTTCAGAGTTGCCACATCACAATCTATCTGCACACTTACAGAATATTGAGGTATTTTCAGCTCCATCACCAACACAGTGCCCAACTTAAGAGCCTAATTAGAGATCATGGAAATCCCAGCACTTTCCTTGCCATGGAAATATGATGCTTTTAATTTGTGTAACAAGGTGACTTACCAAACATGGCAACACGGCTGAGGAAAGTCAAACGAAACTTAAAGGTTTGCCTTTTAATTTCACCAATTTTGCTTCAAACTGAGATGTGTTGGGGTTTATGGTTTTATGCGTTGTCATAGTAATTAATGAGCAGGAAAACCCAGGCAGATGTGCTGCTTGCGTTGGCCATGGATGTGGACAGAGTTAGCCCCCAGACGGAGTTTAATATAGGCCTATCTGAAAATCTCTGTGCATTTGGAAGCATGCTGGGGCACAAGCGACACTTCAGGGCCAAACAAGAAAACAGAAACTACCCAGAGGTGCCCATTCTACCCAACTGAGGATATACAGCAAAACAAAATAAACAAAACTGAAAAGGGAAGTGACATGGGCTGTGAGACATGATTAAAAACAAAAAACAAAACAGGCCTGAGTGTCCCCAAAATGACCACAATCCATCTGATGGCCTGGTAAGATAATCCACAGCAAGAGTGCATCACTATCAATCAGCTCTCACCTCAACTCTAGTGTGAGGTCAGCAATGTTCATCGTCCCTAAAGTGGGGGCCAATCCCAGAATCCTTCACTCTCTCAGTTGTCTGTCATTTCTGCCCTTTACACACACACACACACACACACACACACACACAGACACACAGACACAGACACAGACATACACCTTCCCCCCATGTGAGGAGTTCCAAATCCATCCTCTTCGGGGAGCTGTATAGTTGGCTGATATCCATTTGTAGGTGGTTGCACTTAGAGACTGTTATACAGGAGCGTGTGGAGGGGGTACTGAAGCCGATCAAACACTCACAAGACAGTTAAAGCAAGAGCTTTTGCCTCTGAGAATAACTTAAAGCCGAGGGAAGTGTGTGTGTGTTTCTTTTTGTTGTTGTTGAAGAGAGCCACTGATGTTTTCCAAAGGGTGCATTTGAGGTTCACTCCCAGCATATAAGGGCCTGTTTTGAGAGAGAGAAAGAAAAAAAGAAAAAAAGTAAAAAAGTAGAATAGTTAGAAAAGGACAAACATGGAGACAGAGTGAGAGACAAAGAGTAAGCAAGATAGAGAGATACAAAGGGAGAAAGATTAGGGGTGAAATATAGAGAAATACAGATAGAGAAAGAAGAAAAGAGAGAAGGAAGGAGGGAGAGGAGGGAAGAGGGAGAGAGAACGATAGTAAGAAACTTGCTCTGCGGTGGTTTGATGTCTGCACGGATAATTAAACTCACTTTTCCTTAATTACGATCAGAATAGTGGGCAAGAGCCCGTGGGACTCGACAACACTTATTTTAAAACCTAAAAAAAGAGGCACGACCAAAGGATTGCGTTTGATGGTTACTGGCACGCCAGACTCTGCAGCAAGCCGAGCCATGATTCTGTCAGCTCAGACTTACAGGCTTGAAGAGCACTGCTAACAGAGGCGTCTGGGTGCTGACGCATGCCATTTTTTCGGGGCCTTGGTGTTAGCTTACCAGCTGAGTGCCTTGACGGAGCGAAGGAGGCGGTCTTCGTAGGGTCAGTTGTCCAAGTGTCGGTTGGTCCAAGGCCTGCTTCGGTCCGGAGTACGACCCACCACACTCCTGCTGGACATGGCAGTCCTGCCGCTGCTGCCGCCGTCTGTCCTGGATGACCGGTCATAAGGGTCAAGGCTAGAGGGCGATGGCCTTCGCCACACACTTGGCTGTGATTCGCCCTCATCCGTTGCCTGGTGAGACAAAAAAAAAAAAAAAAAAGAGTAAAAAAGAAAAAAAAATGAAGGGGCTCATTCCCAACACACAGACTCAGTCAAGAGGATCATTGCAGTCTAACGGAGAGCGCTGATGAGGAGATGCCACAGGAGGAGGAGAGGGTGCAGCTGACAACTGAGTGTCCTCTGTTAGGGATGCGTCACAACAAGGAAACTGCTAAACCCTGTGCCCCAACTGAGATTGACAGAGCTGTTAGCGCAGAGAGAGACCAGAGGCCGCTGCAGATCAACACTAATCACACATAATGGAGCGCTAGGTCCCCTGGGCATGCTGGGTAGGCTGACAGGAAATGGGTTACCAGACTCACTCCTGCCCCAACATGGTAACTTCCTGTTCCTTTAACATTTACAAGGGAAGAACCCACACACACATTAATAGCCCACTCTCTTATAGAGGAAATTAAATAGTTCAGCCCTACATTGTCTAGTTTAACCATACAAGTTGAATTTTACTCATAAGCATGAGAGGAATATGGATGTTTAAACCCACCGAATCTCCATCTAGGCTAAAACACAATTGCAGAACAATACAAGATGACACCCCTTAGAAGCTTGTTCTAGAACAGAAACAACACCAAAATCAGCTCTGGTTATGTTCCATCTGTTACATGTGGAACCAGTTGGTAGTATTTAGAGAGAGAGTATTTTCATGCACTATTGTTTGGCAAGTTCTGACTTTGTTTTATCAATCTTTGTGCCAGTCAAAGAAAGACACTTCATTACTTTATTTTCATTCAGCAAAACACACCAACCACACATCTAAGGGTTGGTATTTTTAGTTGCTGCTGTGAAAAATAAATAAAATGAAGCAAAAGCTTGCTGCGAAGAATAAGTGTTGTCATTTCAAGTGCTTACAGCATAATGTGTCATTATGCCATTATGCCTTCTACCTCACTTTCCAATGCATACAGCGAACCACGCAAGCATCAACAACCCACCCCCAACCCTGTCCCCTCCCAAACCTATCCCACTCACTCCACTCCACATTCACCTGAGTCTTCCAATCTGCGCTTTAAAACATGATCTGCACCATCGACCTTAGCAACAGCTATCAAAATTAACACCCTCCCTTCATCCCATAGTTTTTTTTGAGCACCTCCTTGCTAACTGTAACCATGTTTCCAAGCGTTGGACGGAAGCTGCATCTGTTCTTTTTTGTGCTAAGGTTGTGCATTTCAAGTGGCTATAAATATAATTCCCCATTAGAGGCAAGCTGTGCCAGAACTCTGTTCCAGCTAGACAGTCCCCATTACACCTAAGGTAATGCATTTCAAAGGGGTACTAATTCAACTTGGTTCGGTCTAATTTATGTTTTCGAAAACTTTATCCAAGGCAAGACTTTAATAGATTCAACACACTTTTACGGAACACATTAAGTCAATTATTGCTGCTAGCCTCCATACCTAAACTTTGTGTCTTTTTTTCTCTCTCTTTTCCCTTTTCAGCCACCAACCAGCATGAGCTGGCTTTGAGTCCAAGGAAAACTCACGTTTGGACTCGCTTGCTGTTGCCTTTCCAACCTGACCCGGTTTCAACTCCAACCATACCACTGTGACCCCAAAATGGATCACCCATCATATGGTGGAATCTAAATTAGCACACAGAGACAAACAGAGACTCAAAGGACGCTTCCATGAGCACAACTCATTATGCATCTGCGTAATATAGCACAGAGAAACATAAAGGTTGATCTTTAGAACAGTAAAACAGTATATTACACGAACATAACCAATAGGTCTGTCTTCCTCATCCTTCATACTTCACTCACAATATAAGGCATAGGCATCTCGCACATCTGGCACAGTCACAATCAATTGTCAGGAATGTCAGGAAAACAATGTCAAAATGAATTCTGCACATATTTAAAAAAATATTTCTCTATAGAGGAAGAGAGGAAGGTGCTAAAATGGCCTGTCTGCAGTCCAGACCTGCCAAATTGGGTGCATCATGGACTGAAAAACATGATTGAAGAAGATCCCAGACTGAGCACCTGAAATCCTATATCACGCAGGAATGGGACAACATTTCATCTCAAAACTCTAGCAACTGGTCTCCTCAGTTCCTAAACATTTACAGAATGTTGTAAGAGATGAAGAAGCACAATGGTAAACATACCCCTGGCTCAAGTTTTTTAGAAACGTGTTGCTGGTATTAAATGCAAAATGAACATAAATTCCAGTCATCAGTGTAGAAATCATCCATTATAGGAAAAGTTAGAGAAAAATCAGGAGGTGACTGTGACTTACAGCCAAATGTCAGGTACTATGCAAGTCCTATTTGATTCATATCAGATTCTGCCTCATCGCTAGGCTCATACCCATTTGTGGCATGACTGAAATGCAGAAAAATCTTGATATCATATTCCAGGTCTGAGTGACTCTGAGGAGGTTGAGATTTCCCCTCCCATATGTTCATATGTTATGGGCAGTCAAAAGCTAAAATCAATCAGCAACAATACAGTCATCCTAAACACTACAACAACAGAGCTATTTATAGTTACTAGCTATGTGCAACTGATCACCATTTCATAATCATAATCAAGATCATACAATATGGTTAACACATGGTACTCCAAATGAGATACATGAGTCTAAGAACAGAATGGAGGTTACATTTATTTAAGACTAGAGTTTCATCCCTTAAATGAAACAGAGGTCCCGGGATCAAAGTCAGGACATTCAAACATTACGGAATAAAAGAGAGATATGGCTCTTGTCAAGTACATTTCCACGTAACTGGTCACAACTGCCCACATGTCAATACTGTAAGTGATTAATCTGTTTGTGTTATGCTCCTGGCATCCCTAATCATTTCTGGGGAATGCTTGACACCATAGCCAATGACCACAATGAAAGCCCACTCCATCCTCTCTTTAAGGGAAACTTCAACATGGAAACCAAACAAACAGTGTGTGTGTGTGTGTGTGTGTGTGTGTGTGTGTGTGTGTGTGTGTGTGTGTGTGTGTGTGTGTGAATTTTAAAGAAAGTGTGTGTGTTTGAGGGGATATGTCCATATCAAGAGATTTCCAGACTGTTGGGCAGAGGTAGAGTAAATGTTGAGTTATTTGTCATATCCCACCAGCTACTACAGTGAGAAAGCCCCAAATGTATATGACTGGATAGCAAATGGACAATGACAAATTGAACCCCCAACAAAACAAGACACTTCATCAGCACACAGCTGTTATTGTGCTTTTAGAGTCTTTTCTGCCACTGGTGTGTTCATGTCTGCATGCGTGTGTCTGTGTGTCTGTGTGCCTGTGTGTGTTTGCGTGTGTGTGTACCGAAGGAGATGAATGTGCTAACCTTAGGGATGAGGTATGCTAGAATTTACTCAAGCAACGATCCTGAGAATTTGTAATACATAAGTGGAATTTTGCTTCATGTCAGGTCAGAGACTGTGAGCTGGGGGAAAATGAGGAAAGGGGGTTATGGGTTAAGGGTGTTTTTGAGAACCATGGGGCTCGAAGCTTCTGGATAAAGAGTATGACACCTGTGCCGGCATTATATGTGGATGTCTTCCCCATCACCAGATCCGTGGGGTATGACATGAGTCCATCCAAATTAAGGGCGAGGAGAGCCAGTCAACTATGCTAAGAGATTTCATGATCAAAGGGCTGAATTCCTCCGAACATCACGTGAAGTATGCGGGATAAACACACACTCATGTAGAAGGCCTGTGCCATTAATTATCTAGATTGGTCAAACTTCAAAAGAAATCCGAGAATAATCACATATCATGCGGTCATACCACGTTAAAAGCTATCTAATGGATTTTAAGAATCATTTCATTTCAGTATTTCAGCAAGTAAAATGTATACTAGCTTTGTCATTTGTTAATAAACTGCTCAACCAAATAACCCCTTATCAATTGTGACCAAATACCTGACTCAGCCATGACCTAAAGGACATAATTAAGTTATTATCATTATTAATCATTAATAATAGTGATAGTGAAATTATCAATAGCTATTGTAGTCTTGTGGTTTTGTCTTATAATATAGTTATGTAATGATATGGAAAGGCTTCACATTAATCCACAAGATGAACATCTCTCTGAATGTGACAGGGAAGCTGGTTTCTCAGCTTATTTTGTCTATATTCCTTTCCTTCAGAATGGCTAGGTTAACTAACCCAAGACAAAAGCAGTCTGGCTTATCTATATAAAAAAAAAATGGGCAACAATCTCAAAACATATCTTGGGTCAGAGATTAAGAGGAAAAGGCTACCGCAAAAGCATTGCCACCATAAGGGTGAAAGCCTAAACAATGTCCATTTTAACTTATGACTAGAAGAGACTTCTGCAATGGCACAGCACATTAAAGTCCCTTTCGGTGTGGAAAAAAAAGGAGCAGTCTTCTCCTCCCTTCTAAGGATTAGGCATCCTTTCCCCTCCATTCTTTTCAATCTCAGTCTCCTTTGCCTTGTCCATCCTTTCATTTTTTCTTTCTTTCTTTGTGCTTACTTCTGCACCAGAAGGCCTCAGAAGTGCTGTTCATTGCAGTACACTCTGACATTGTGGAAAATCCACCCTAAAGCTCTGGGATATTTCTGCCGGTCTGTTTCTATTCAGCACACTAGATATAGTAATGCACACACTAGACATACTGTTTGCCAACTAGAAAAACAAAAGGTAAGCATAATACACTTGAAATGAAATGAATGAAAATGGGAAGCATTTTCAGGGCTTTAAAAGAAAAAATATTTCGCACATTAAACAAACGCCTTTATAAAAACTACATGGTCAGTGGGCTTCTATAACACTACTTGACAATATGTGTTCATCCCTACCTTTAGGGGACTGAAGAATGACCAGGGAGCTTTGCAACGACAACAACAAAAAATCTTCATGTCAGGTATCCAGTTACAACAAAAAACAGATCAAAGACACCCCTCAAACTCACATTTTCTTTTCCCTTAGTGCACAGGGATAGCTCACAGGCTATCTGCTCAGCACAATCCACCATCATGTTCCAGATCCAATGTTTCAGTACAAGCCTGAGACATCCAAAGTAAACCAAACTGTATGAAAGTGTATGCGTGGAAACATTAATCATCTTTGTGCTGTCAAATGTGCACAAGCAACACTGCAAGGGTTCCGGCAAGCAGCCCGAAACGCAACTGGAATTATCAGCAGGTGGTAAGAAAATGAAAACGCTAAACATATTCCCCCATTACCAGAGAGGTGCCAAGAGTACCCACTTCCCCATCTGTGCAAATCCATCAGACATACCGGTGTCATGTACATTTCTGCAAGATTTTTAACCGCACTAACCCTGCTTAGACAAGTGTAAAAAAGAGCACTTGGATAATCAGTCATAATGATATTGAACACATCAATGAGTTCTGAATAAACCTTTAACAAAATTTCATGAATACCATTATTCTGTGGTAAATATGTGTGTGTGTGTGTGTGTGTGTGTGTGTGTGTGTGTGTGTGTGTGTGTGTGTGTGTGTGTGTGTGTGAGAGAGAGAGAACTACTCACTATAGAGTGCTTTCGGCTCCAGAGTTGGCGCTCCTTGGCACTCACAGGCTCATGGGGCACAGTCCTCCCCAGCCCACTGTCGGAGGGTGATGACTGCATGGCCCTGACACGAGGATTCCCTGGCTCCTGGGCATCCCTGCTGCTGGTGATCCGCCGCATGTAAACTTCTGCTGGGCTCAGCTTTCCTCCACGCCCCTCCGTATGTGGAGGTAGTGCGCCCGCTTCCTCTCCCTCCAAAACTGTGGTGGCACGATACGCCCTCCAGGTGGACTCCGACTCATCCTCCGAGCCATCCAGTTGAGGGACGTGGCTGACCTCATCCACAGACAGGGCCCCACGGTTCTTCCAGGTGCTCCGAACGGTGACGTTCCTCATCTCGGGCAGGCAGTCGTCCTGGGAGGATGAGTGGTGGTGGTAGGGTTGGTGGTGGTTATGACTATGGCTCCTCCAACTGGTGACTGTTGTGGTGCTGCTACTGCTGCTGCTCTCGAAGCCCGACTCAACATCGTTGTTAAAGTCAGACGTACTCTCAGGAGACTGCAAGCTGAAGCTGCTGCGGGACCTCAGGTGCGTCTCCACACGGGCCGTCTCCACGACGCTGGGAGGGACACCATTGTCTTCGTCGTTGGCTTCATCCTGGCACGGCCTGAGCGTGATGTCGCTCTTGGGGATGGAAATTTCATACGGGATGGACACACTGCCACGATGCTCGCTGCTTGGGCCAATGATGATGTTGCTGGTAGATGTGTGGCGCTCCTTTGCTATTGGCTCACTGCACACACTGCTGCTCCTGCTGCTGGTCCGGGATGAGCTTGGATCGTTGGGGTAGATGGTGATACTGCTTGTCATCTTGCTGGTCAGGACCGGTTTGGTAGAGATCTTGGGCTTGCCACTGGATGACAGAGGTTCCGTGCCACCACCCGACCCGCCCATGACCTCTTTACGGTCTATCTCAACGATGGCTGGTTTGATGACTGCCTTGGACCTCAGAGCTTCCCGTGGACTACAGACCCTCCTGATCTCAAGCCCTGAGAGTGAGTGGGACGGTTCCTGTGAGCCTCCCTCAGCCATCAGAGCCCTGTGCCCCTCCTCGTCATAGGAACTCCTTGTTGAAGACCCATCCGAGTGGATCTGAGAGTATCTGGGATACTTTGGATTAGCTGACCTGCCACTTGCAGTGGCGGATGAAGACTCCTGATCCCCTACCGATGGCCTTGACCCAGTGGATTCACTCTCTGAGGCTGAAGAGTGCCCCTCAGATCCTTGGTCACTAGCCACAGCTGGGGAAACGTGGGACCGGTAGGCCGTGTAGGAGCCATTAGCCTTGGAGAGGCTCAAAACAGCTGAGGAATCCTGGGAGGGATTTGCAAATGCCTGTTCAGAGTCGGGGTCTTTTGTGGCTGAAAGAGCAACCACAGCCTTGCTGGAAGTCACAGGCACCACATCTGAACTGTTGGACTCACTGTCACTACCGCCATACAACTTGGAGAACTTCTCCACCCGGCTTTTCTTACAGTCAACATCGCTTGCTTTCTGAGTTGTCTTCCATGATTTCTGGTCATTAGCAGCAGGCGGGTAGCGTCTGAGAACAGATGCCTTCTTGCTGTCGCTGTTTGATGCCTGACTGGAACCTGGAACGGATTTCTCCTCAAACCCTCTCCTTGTTTCTTTAAGGCCGTTGTCAAAGGCAGGGGTGGCACCGGCCTTCGGACCTCGTCTGCTTTTGGGTGCAGGACTCTGTGCCCTTCTGACAGACTTGGGAGAATTTTCTGCTGACTGGCTAAGGTCCTTGTTCCGCAGTTTGGGCTCTCTCTTCTGCTGCTGAGCAAGAGGCTCCGCAGCAACGGCACTCCTCAATTTCGGCTTCTCCTGACGGAACGCTCCCCGGACATTGATGTCCTCATTCTCCACCTTGCCATTCTCCAAGACCTTAGCCGTGCCATTGCCTGCACCTCCGTTGCTGCCACTGCCGTAGACTTGCGTCTTAAGCTGCTCAACTTGCTCAGCAAGGGTTTGGCTTCGGATCTTCTCCTGTTGGAACTTCTCCAGCAACTCTGAGTTTTTGGACTCCGTGTTCTTCAGGTCCTCCTCAACCAGCTCCAGTTGCTTCAGGCGATTCTTCAGTTTCTCCACCTCCTGGTTCAAGTCCTTGACCTTGTTGTCCTCTTGACCTTCCAGACTGTTCTTCTCATTCTCCGTTTTATTTCTCAGCCCGGCATCATCAGTGAACTTCAGATAGTCAAGGCTCTTCTTCCTGGTGAGTTTGCTGGTGAGGCTTGTAGAGAGTTCATCCTCAATGCGGAGATCCCTAGAATCCCTGCACCCATAGTCTGCTGAGCTGATCCGGTTCTTTTGCTGCTCAAGTTTGTCTGTAAGCTTCAGGATCAACTCACGGTCCTCCCTTTGCTTCTCCAAAAGCCTCTTCCTCTCACTCAAGAATGCTTGAGTGAGGCCTTTGAGCCTCTCCATCTCAGCGGTGAGGGCCTGCTCGGCCTTGTCCAGACGGGCCTCCGAGGCATCCACCTCTTTCAGGCGAGCCTTAAGGGCCTCCAGCTCGGTGGAGAGCTTGCGGTTGAGGTTCTTCTCCTCATTAAGGCTGAGGCACAGCTGGGTGCAGTCAGACTTGCACTTCCCAAAAGCTTCCTCAAGCTTCTCCAGCTCAGCCATTCTTGCCTGTGTCGAAAAGGAGGAAGAGAGGGAAGCTCAGTTCAGTTAACCAACCCGGTTCAACTCAGAAGAGAAGTTTTAACAATCACTGTGGTCTCAAGACAATTGACCTTAGCATAGTAAAGTTAGCATAGAAGACAGCGTTTAGCATAGTAAAGTTAACTAAAAAATAACTTTGATTTACATTCCCCAGGGTTCTGTATTTGTCTACAACTTCTTCAAACAAACTGACCACTATGGGGAATTGTATGGATCAAAATTCACATTGGCAAATTCATTCTTTAAAAAGGCTTACAACTATTTGATCACAACTATCAAATCACATTATTTGATGATCAAATGATTTTTCCTTACATGACAAAAATATATTTATTTGAATTGAATTGTGCTATGATGATTACATAAACTATGGCAGGGGGTAGACAAGACAAGGGTATTACATACATGTTCAAAGACTATACTAGCTTCCTACCTGCAGTCGTTCAATCTCCACCCTCAGTCCTTTCGTCAGCTTCTCCTCCTCCTCCAGCCTCTCCCGGACTGAACGACACAGGTCCTCAGCCTTGCGGATCTCCTCATCCTTGCCCTCAATCTTGAGCACTCGTTTCCTCAGCGTCTCAACTTCGGCCAGCAGAGACGAATTGCTGCCCTCAGCCTGGATGATCTTATCTTGGAGGTCCAGCAGCTCATCCTCAGCCTTCTGGAGCTTACTGGTGGCCTCTTCCAGCTCATCCAGCCGGCGTCCCAGGCTCTGGAGCTTGTGACGCAAGTGGCGATTGGTGGTGTCTTTGTACTCAGACATGATTGATTGGCTACTGTGGTGATGTGTGGTGTTTGTGTTGTGTGGTGCTATTACCCGAGCAAGATTTTTATTTGACAACTGTTTGGGAGGTATGCATTTGCGTGGTCAGTCCCTTCTCTGTAACCGCAGGGATCTAAAAGACTTGGTTCCTATTATGTAATGTGTCCAGTGAGTTTAGACACACTCTCTTCTTTGATGTCTCTCTTTCTTCTACGTTTGATGCGGATAAATTATCATCTGCAAAACAGAAGAGGAAAATGATCATTTCTTTCAAATGGAAATTGGCAAACAATGCTACCAAACTTCTCACATGAACATAATGTATGCACCAAGATGTACAAAATCCATATATCATCAGCTCTGGCTACTGGAAAAATCTGCAGACTTTCCCCTTTGCCTGCAATCTAGGGACAGGCTAAGGGGCTAAGGGGCTCAGGGGTAGAGAGGTCAGGGGGAACAGTGGAGGGGCAAGAGGATGCGAGTTAGCTGGCCCCTAATGGATGGTGCTTCACAGAGGAGCTGCACTGTCAGCACATGATTTCACAGTTCTGCCTGATTAGTGCAACACAAACTGAGAGAGGCAGTGTGATGGGTCAGCAATGCGCACGCACACACCGCACACACGCACGCACACACACACACACACACACCACATATACACAGAGGGGCCATGGAGGTGGGACACTGGTCAAGAGGAATAATTAAGCACGGAAACACGCCTGAACCTGATTTTACTACACCCCATAATGTATGGACACATGACTGATCCAGAGAACAAAGGAAGAACTGCTGTTCTTTATTGCCCTTGAATGCTGTGTTTGATGCACCTCATCCATCATACTACTGACCCTCTAACATCCAGGTAATGTCCCTCAATTGACTTCCTGCCTGCTTTCTGCTGACAGCAGCAGAACCTCAATGACACACACCCTTCTTTCAACTAAAACAAATGCATTCCTCTGGCTTTTTGAAGTACAATGCAATGTTTAGCATTCGTAACATGGACCATTTATATCCAGCTGACGAAGCCTGAAGGAGTTGTTTTGTGTCTAACAGAGAATACCAGATAGAGGAAGAGATGGCAGATGAAAAGAGCCCTTCCTCTATCCAGAGCCTGTGTCTGTTCCCTCCAGCTGTATTTCAACCTCAGACATGATTTGCTAGTTCTACGCCCCCCCCCCCCCCCATCCCCCCCACACATACCAGTCCCACACCATCAGACCTTAGTGCCCCTCACATCTGCAGACATCATCACTTATCGATCCCCTGCCGCCCTCTCCTCTGTGTCTGTGTCTGTGTGTGTGTGTGTGTGTGTGTGTGTCTTCTGCTGCATCGTCCAATAATCTCCTCTCTGATCCACCTTCCAGAAACCACAAACACACACACACACCGGTTTCCCTGACATCCACCAAAAGGGTATCAGGTCTGGAGCCTTAATATCCAGCCAATTTCTGTATGCATATCAATCATCAGTGTTTGTGATGGAATCCACACACTAATAAACAATATTTTGTTAATTTTCGGTACAGTAAGCCTGTAAGGACTGCTAGCCTGACATTCACTGACAATATTGCTGACAATAACATTTTGAAAAGGTGTCAAATGTTTTTTGGCGCTAATTAACTAAACTGATATATTTGCCACTTAAAGAAGCCCTATGCAACAATTTTAGCAAAAATGACCTTAATTATGCAGGTTGAGAGTCGCACTTTCTGGGTTGTTTGGTGGGTGCTTCGTCTCCCTCTATCGCTTCTCCGCGGAAAAAACGAATATGCAACTTTCAGAACCCGGACCGGGTAAATCCGGATGTGACTCAGCGGAAGTTGCTGTTGAAATTGTAAGTAGCCTACCCTTGGGTGAACTTCGTTTTTGTAATTTGGTTTGATAGTCTCTTGAACAATGTGTTTGCTCGACCGTTTTATTGTGAGCCCTGTATGTGTTTAACTTGGTTTCTTGATAGCTAGCTTGCTAGTTAGTGGGGGCTTAGCATAGCAGTCACTTGCTACCGAAGCTGCAGGGGGAGCTATGTCATGAGCCCAAATCCGGCGGAAACCCAGAAAGAGCGAATGAATAACCAGACCTGCATAGGGCTTCTTTAACAAGTTTGTGTGGGAACATGAATTTAAAACATGGTCCACATGCAAAAAAGCCTACTGTGCATTCGGCACACATCTGTATTGAACATCCTGTACCTAAACGGTTAGGTACGCATATGTGTACCTTTACACCTAAAAGAGAACGAATTCAATTGATTTTTTTAGATATCATTCTTTTCTGCATTCTTTTGGGATTTGTGTTTGGTCTGAGGAAGTCATGAGAACAACCGGTAAGAATATCCATATATGTACACATCCCTAACTACAGTGCAGGACATGTGAAGTCAGAGCCATATCGGAGTGAAAGTAGTCCTGTAAATAGAGGCCAACTTCCAAATGCACACAGTGCTGATGTGATACACATCCACTCTAGATGAGGATGACATCAGTTCCCTGGAGCACAGGTGCAGCTGCCTGGGTCAGCCCAGCAGTGCTGCCCTCCTGCCTGGATAGCCCTGTCCCAGTCTCTCCACCTCTCTCACCCACTCTCTTTCCCTCTCCCTCAACCCCCTTCCTCTCTGCGTCTAACCCTCTCGCTCTCCCTCTCTCTGGGGAGGGCTGGGTTCCTGAGCTGGCACCCTGCACCCATCTCCATGCCAAGAACGGGGGCCTAGTCGCTGCCCTGTGCGCATGCGATCCACGCCAGCCCCACGGCTTCAAAGAGCCAGCGGAGCGTGCAAAGCAGCCCTGGCATGGGCGCCCATCCCAAGGCAATCAACATACCTGCTCTTATCTGAACTGCACTTTCATTAGGTACGCCAGGGCACACACAGCCAGTGGGAGAGAAGTAAAGGGTGCAAGAGGATGACAATGCCATGCACACACACACACACACACACACACACGGTTGCTCCTGAGGAATGAGGACCACCACGCCTACACTGAAGCCCAAAACTCCCATAATGCATTGGGACCAGGGCTCTTCTGGCCCAGTGGCTAATGAGATCACAGGACCTGTCATCACCACTTTGGCATCCGCAGATTCTCTTGGGAAAAAAAACAGGTTTTGGTGGACGGGTGTAATTGGGAGGTGTGTGCGTCAGGGGGGTTGAGTGAATGGGGGTGGGGTTGGGGCAACCCAAATATCTGAACCGCAACCAAATGGAACAGGCAGTCCCATTCCTAGGCTTGTTGATCAGTTAAACGACAAAATCCTTTCTAACACAGAGACATCCCTCTCTCCCTCCACATCAAATGCATATGAACACCATGAAGTTTGTCACAAAGCACAATGATCTACCAATTTACCAATGCGCTGATTAACTGTTTAATTCAATCTTGTCTCACTTGTTTTCAGTTTGATTCAATGAGACATTTCATAACAAATCAGCTGAGAACAGTCAGAGAGTCACATAGCCAGTAAAAAACTATTCTAGTGTGTGGAACAGTATGATGTGGATGCCATCTGTGATTAGGCCTCTGTGAGCTCACTGCTGGGGTGAAAGTTCACTTCTCAACTTCATTTGGCTGAAATCACTGGCAACCATTAACAGTGTGAGTTAGGAGGGAAAAAGAATGAAAATGAAGTTCAGAAAAAGGGTTGAAAAGGAAGGAGGAGGAGTCAGAGGAGGACGATGCTGACAACTCTTAGGCTTGTAGAAACCTTATGCTCCCAGGCAGCAGAGGACAGAAGAGGAGAGCAGGCCGGCTTGCCCGCACCAAGGTTACAATCATCCTGCACCATGTGATTAGAGGCACAGCCCTGAACTTCCTGACTTGCTCTCGCTCCCTGAACATTATGTTCCCTCAGCGAAAGTCAAAGAGGAGGGGAAAAAAGAGAAAGAGAGGGAGAGAATGGAAGAGGGAACGCAAGGGGAGGGGGGGAAAGCCTTTCACTTTGCACTTGACATTACTTTGGATGTCTTGCTAGAGTTCTTATTCTTTTTAAACATTACTTAATAAACCCTCAAACTCTGGTTGCTGTGCCAATGACAACGGCACAACCTTGAATTTCCGTTGATTGCTTGGCCTTAAACAGAGACCCCGAGCAAGAGAGAGAGCGAGAGAGATACACAGAGAGAAAGAAAGAGAGAGAGAGAGAGGCCCAGAGTTGAAGGCGCTTGGCCTCTTCCCGTCTCCCTCAACCCTCTCCATCCTGGCAGGCCGTGCCAAGCCACAAAATGGTGGCAACCTGACGCTGGTGCGGCATTTTTTCGTTTTTCCAAGAAAGAGAAAACCGTCCTGTAATGTTCAGTCTGTTGTTTCCTGTGTAGTCAAGTCATTTTTTCTTTCTCTCTCCCTCAGTCTTTCTCGCTCACTCCCTCTATAGTTTTGCCACTTTTGGAAAAATGAAAATGCACTGAAAGTGTGTCCATGCGCCAGCACAACGGTTGCCTATGGATGCCAATGCCAAAGCTGAAAGGCAGACATGCAAGCAAAGAAAGCAAGACAAAATGTATTCTTTTATGCATTTCTATTTCTGTGAAACCTGCATGCATATAATTTATGTTGTTTTCCATACCTGGATGAACAGAGTTCCTCAGGCCAAATGGCCGACAGCAAGCATGGCCTGCGTCCTTGAGAGGTAATCCAATAATGACCATACATGTCACCACCACTATCATTTTAATCATGATAAAGCTTTACTTGGAAAAACATATCAATGGTTTGCTTGTGGATCCAGAGGTCAAGCTACTTGAGTATCTCAGAAAAACACACGCCAGTACACAACAGCTACTCTCCAATCAATCTTCACTACTCATTGCACTATGAAATGTAGTTGTATAAACACTGGCGAACAACAACTTGTAACCATCAACCTCAACTTCCTATTGCTCATCCATAATTATCTGTGTAGAGGGCCTATAGGCCTTGCTTAAAATGGAGTTTGTCCCAGAATGTTTGAGTCAATAGAATATACAGTATAAAAAATGTGAAGTGGCCAGTGGTTCATAGTGGGACAGTGACAGGTTTGACAATTGTGTCCCAAATCAATAGCACAAGTTAACTTCTCATCTTCTCTGTTTATATGTATGTCTAGGCCTAACTAA
Organism: Alosa alosa; assembly: GCF_017589495.1. Classification (NCBI taxonomy): domain Eukaryota; kingdom Metazoa; phylum Chordata; class Actinopteri; order Clupeiformes; family Clupeidae; genus Alosa; species Alosa alosa. The sequence continues at coordinate 30,309,924 of NC_063207.1, forward strand.
AGATAAGTAAAAAGAAATACTTTCAGATCTTGCAGGCCTAAACTTCTTGCAGACTGGGATTTGTTAAAAGATCAATCTAGCTTTATGACTTACTGAAGTGATATGGTGGTGGATAGCAGGCCTCAAGCTCAGAGTGAAGAAGGAGAGGAGGAGGAGGGAGATTAATGGATAAATATTTGCATGGTACGGAAGAAGCAGGGCGAAATCTTTAATCAAAGCAGCTATGCCTAGTATGAGTAATCTGCTAGCATGCTCAACAATGACCCACTAACAAGTAAAGAACTTTATGTGCGTGTGTGTGTGCGTGCATGCGTTTGAGTGAAACAAGATCCGAATGAAGGAAACAAACAAGGCAGAGAGAAAGGGAGAGGGTGACATGTGAGTAGAGAAAGAGAACTAAGGGCAAAACTATTTGTTTGACTTGGGGTGCATACAGAACATTGCTTCTATTCATAAAAGACATACATACAGATGCCAAACTCCATCTATGGTTAAAATCAAAACATTCAGCAGGCTCCTTCAGACCCCAGTCACCAAGCCTGACCGGCTTCCAGACCCTATCAGGGCTATGTCAAGCTTCTACTCACCCAGTCACACACACACACACACACACACACACACACACACACCAACCATTCTCACACACACAAAACATATACCCATATGCTTGAAAGTCCTCTTACATTTACAATGTGAGCCCCCTATCAGACTGCATGCAAAATATTTCTGTAGGACCTGGAACAGAAAATGCGTTTGATGTCACAACAGAGAAGAACAACACAGATAAAGTGAATGCTTGGTATGGACAATGACACAAATAAAGCCAATGGATACCTTTAACCATGACCCTGAAATTACCACATAGAACCAGGATGGAACTTATTATGTGTTCCATGTGTTTTAGAACCAGGATAGAACTTCCTATGTGTTCCATGTGTTTGACTCAAAACACTACTCAATCTGAGTTGGTGAGTGACAGAAAGACAGCTGAGTTTGAGTGGTAGAAAAATCTGGCCCAATCTGGCCCAGATCTGGTCCGCTGTCGGCTGGTATCTGGTTAGTGACAGTGGGTAATTATCAATGAGCGGTCTGGCGGTGGCGCTGAAACTCTGTCTTAACATTCCGTCCTGGGCCGTTCAGCCTGAGAGAAAATATTTATCCCCCTTCAACCCGCCTCTGGTATGTCTAGGGTGGATGTATGTTACTCCAGCTGGGCTTTTCATATCCTTTCACTCTCTCCCTTTTTCTCTCTCTTTCTCTCTCTCAATCACTCTCTCTCTCTGTCGATATCATTCAATCCATCACTTTCAATCACAGTACCCCTCTCTCTCTCAATCACTCTCCCACTATGTTGATCAGTCTCACTCTCTCAATCACACCCCTCTCTCTCTCTCAACCTCTCTCTCTCTCTCTCTGCTCTATGGCAATAACATAAACATCAAATCTGGAATTCCCTCCAGCCATGAGGGTAAACAAGGCAAACAGAAGAGCATGGGGTCAACTGAGGCCACAATGAAAGCCACCAGTACGAGATCTGGTCAAATGTTTACAACACAGTCAGGCTGAACACTAAAGCGCATGTTTATCTTCATTAAAAGCATGGACACCGCTCCAAACAAATGTGGATGAGACGGCAGACAAGGGGGAAAGAGTGTTTATAAAACTACTTACGGGCAGAATGTGTGTGTTTTTCCCCCCCATCATGCCAGCGCTCTAGTCAAAAGAACCACTCCACCAGTGTACATCTCCAACAGGAAAAATGGAACAATGAAGCACCAGGCTTTGTCCATTGATTTCATTACTCTTCAAAATGTCCAGCCTACTCAAGACCAAACATCCTGCTCGAAGATATTTCATAATGGGTATCGAACCCGTGCCAACCAATTGTAAACACTGTATGATATGATCTAAAACACATAATCTAACACATAATCTATCTACCTGTATGATATGATCGAAAACACATAATCTAACACATAATCTATCTACCTGTATGATATGATCGAAAACACATAATCTAACACATAATCTATCTACCTGTATGATATGATCGAAAACACACAATTTAAATACATAATCCATCTACCTGTATGATATGATCTAAAACACATAATCTAACACATAATCTATCTGCCTGTATGATATGATCCAAAACACATAATCTAACACCGTGGCTCTCAATCTTTGTTGAGTCGTGACTGCTAGAATAATCAGGTTGGTGCTTGCAACCCCCCACTCTCCAGTCTCCACCTGCATGCCCCCTGTACTTGTCTGCCCCCAGACAGAATAATATATTTCATTTGGGCTTTACTGCTCTGCGTTTAGATTGGATTTACATTGGAGTCTTGAGTTGGAATGAGGTTACTTTTTCTGAGAAGCCATCTCCATAGGTGGTGGATGAGGCTTTTTTACCAACCATCACAGTTGTTACAAATATGTGGGACAGGTAATCATCTTCATAACAGCTATTCCTGACCACAACCAACAAAGCATAGCTAATGGAACAACACAGCAATGGAGAATGATAATATCATCATGAAATACAATTATTAGCCCAGAGAGGATGCATTATTACTATTTACTGATGCTTAGCTAAGTGAACAACAACACTGTGTGTGTGTGTGTGTGTGTGTGTGTGTGTGTGTGTGTGTGTGTGTGTGTTAGTAGCAGTAATGGAAATTGAACAGAGTGGATGAAAAGTGCTGGCTTACTGTATATTATATTTTTTTACCCCCAGAAATGCTGTGGCAACCCCCACCCCCAGGTATAGAGAACCACTGATCTAACACATCATTGCAATGATCCCATCCTGCTCCTTCTGCTCTGGTGGGTGCATGGTACCTTTGGAGACAGAAAGGGGAGGACAAACAGGTCTTATGCAATGCAAAGGCAGAATACAGAAGGACAGAGTGAGCAAAACAGAGGAGATGAAAGCAGAGAGACTGTCTGGCATCACACACACACACACACACAAATCAACAACTAAGCCTATATTAAACAACAGGTTGTGGGGTACAACAGCAATGCACAAATGGCTGATCGCAGTTGCAAATGTGCTGCATGTTGTATCTAGGATCTGTAAAGGCCCTCCTCCATGGTACTGCTGACACTGCCAGTAGTCTGAGTGCCTAAGCAAAAAACCAAAGCAACCAAAACAACTTCACCAGCAACAAGTAGGCATCTCTAGCACGTGCTTATGCTTTGGTGAAGCAGTCTCTAAGCAAAACCAGTAGTCTGACTGGCCAATCAAATAACTTTACCAACAAAGCAACTTTGTGAGTAACAATTATGCTTCTTTAGCAAGTACTTATGCTTCTTTAGCAAGTACTAATGACAGCAAAGCTATGCATATCTAACATGGTTAGCAACATTCCACCTGGGCCATAAAGTCATTTGCCACACCTGCAGATGTCCATTGACCATCACAGAGCCACAGTAGCAAAGCCAACACACAGTACAGCCCCACCTACTGTCCACCTAGTTACTAGCTACTGATTACATTTTCTTTAGCCTCTGTGAAACTGTTAAACCTGAGATCAAACTGCATTCCCATCTCCTACTTCTCTGTGGTGCAGAGATGCAAAGAGACAGAGATAGGCAGGGCAGACTCCCGAAATAAGACACCCAAATAGAGATAGAAATGAGAGCGAGAACAACACAGAGAGAAACAGAGCTCTCTCTGTGTTCCCTACCGTAACTATAATTACTGACGCTGCAATAGTGCAATATAGTTATATGATCATTTAGTTATGGCTTTGGCAACACGGTATGCAGTACATAGCAATGCAAATACATCTGAGCCTTGGTGATAAATTGCAGTAGAGAAAGACCAGACTAGGCCAGTCATAAAAAATGATGTTATCGCTATTGTACAATTTATGAAAATATCAATAATAACTTTTGCAGACCTTAATATATCCCAACCATTATGTTTACATTCACGTAATTGGTCTTCATTATATTTGCTGTACATTTGTGTTTAAAGTGATGTCCTAAAGCAACAACTAACCTAACTTAAAGATCCGACTTATGATTATACCTTCCTGCATACTTGTGTCTCCAAAGTATACTGCCTTTGCTGTTGCAGATATGTCTCTTAGCAGCAGCAAAAAACTGTAGCTGCAAGTGGAGAGGGCTTGTGGTTTATTGCACTAATTTCTCAGACAATATATCTTCCAACAAAAAAAATAGTTCATGTGACAGGCCTAGACCAGAGAGATAAATAGAGCAACTTCTACCTGACATTTTGGTTTTGCTCTAATCTATTGAACATTTCCTCCCCCCTTATTTGAATCCCAATGATATTCTAAATTCCTGGACATTTTTGTCAGTAGCCCAAGCTGCTGTGGTTGCTAAGAAAGGAGAAATGGAGGCATGGAGAGGCCGCCCATACACCATTTCACCCGTCCTCTCTCTTTCTCTGTTGGCTATGAAGTGGCTTAATTGGCGTTGGTGGTGAGGTGAGATCTAATCACCATCGGCAGACCATGACCCGCACAGGCAGGAATGCACACATCACACACCGTCTCAGTGTGTGTGTGTGTGTGTGTGTGTGTGTGTGTGTGTGTGTGTGTGTGTGTGTGTGTGTGTGTGTGGTGAGGGACACGGCCGTCGCTAAGGCAGGCACCCTGTTGCCAGGAAGACGGCCGGGAGCTGTTGATAACTGTAGCTATTTGTGCCATGCACACACACACACACACACACTCACACACACACAAATCCAAGTTTGTGTCTCCAAACCTCTCAATTTAATCTTAGATCTAATGTTTTTAAGTGTTATTTACTTAAACTGCTGACATCCATCTTAAATCAATTTTACTGTGTAATACTTAGTGAAAATCATACAAAAAGTGAGTGAGTGCGTGTGAGATAGGGATTGAGAAAGAGAGAGAGAAAAAATACAACCCTGAGTCTTGTGTTTACCTTGCCATGTTATTAACAAACAGTTTACAGAGGAAATGATGTAAGGAGAGTGACATTCTCTCCCCCACTACTTTCTCTGTGGCTCTTTATACATCTGCACAGCAGCAGCAGATTCAGTGCTTAAGCCCAAACATGGCATGAAATGGAGATGGATTTGGTCTGTCTGCCCTGGTCTGGACCAGATGTAGTGGAGGTGCGGCAGATCAGGACTGGAGCTGTTCCAGTCATCTGCTACCTGGGCAGTGTTGTAGTGCACTATGCCTCGAGTCCGAGTCCAGGTTCAAGTCCCCAGTATTCAAGTCCGAGTCAAGTCCAAGTCATTTAAAAAAAATTCCAAGTCCGTGTCGAGTCCACTACTCATCCAAGTCAAGTCCGAGTCGAGTCACTATTGATCCGCGTTGAGTCCGAGTTGAGTCCCTATTGATCAAGTCAAGTCCAAGTCCAGCACTAAAGTAAGCATACATGTCGTTCCATTTTTTCCCATTGCAGATGAAATCCAATCTTCTGTCTCCAAGCAGGGGTGCCATCACTTGTGTGAAAGTAGTATTGCCAAATTTCTTGCCAAACCCAATGTGTTGTATTTATTATATCGGAGAGAATGCCATACCATAGCCTATAGGCCTAATAATAAATTAGCAATCCACATTCCAATCACACAGGCCATTAAGTCACATTTTTCTGTTACTGACTGCTGACAATTGTACTCTGTAGGCAGTGTTGTAGAAGTTCATACTTCACAAGAGCTAGATGGACGTTGGAGTAGGCCTATTTTGTAAGAGGTAGTGTGGATCATAAAAGGGCCACCCCCGGGCATTGTTTTTAAATTCTGGCTGTTTAATAGCCTACCCAATTTTAGCGCAGTTTGGGAGGGACAGAAATACCTAATGGAGCAGGGCCCATCTTGTTAGCTTCTTTCTGACTCCGGTGACGTGAACATTGGCTACCTGCAACTGCATAATGTTATCACTTCACTGACACTATGGAGACATATTTCACGTCAACAATGGAGATGAAAACTATCTTTCGGTTAATGGAGATGCAGAACATCTGCCTAATTAATTGGAGATGAGTGAAATAAATGTTTTTTTTTAAGCTGCCATCGCCATAGGCTACTATTTGCTACGATATTCACCTGTTAGAAATAGAACAAGTTGCCATTTCCTTTTCCTTTTTTTTGCGCAGTGGATGAGGCCATCAAATCGCTCGTTTGAACAGTAACAGTAATCCACTTCATTCATGGTTTTAAATATAGTACAAAAAAAAGTCGAGTCCTCAACGAGTCATCGTGAGTGCGAGTCCAAGTTCGAGTCATTCATGCTCAAGTCCAAGTCAAGTCACAACTCTAAATTTAGCTCATGACTCAGACTCGAGTACTACAACACTGTACCTGGGTGAACTTATCTCCAAAAAGCACATTTCAGTTATGACATGCAATGGCCTACTAACTGCCACTGATACAAACACACACACACGGCTTAAAATGATGCCAATGTGTGTCAACACACACGCACACTCGAGGGCTTAATTGCATTAGAAAGAGTGTGTATGTGTGTGTGTGTGTCTATTCACACTAAGACATGCACACACACATACACTAACACTGTTAGACAACAGATGCATTTGCTTACCGTATTAGAACTGACATGACAAATTTATGAGCAAATGCATGAGCTCTCCATCAATGACACATATGACCTTGTTATCTATGATCTAAAACTGCCATTATTAACGTAAATCTATACATTGCAAATGTCTCTGTAGATACAATACAGAATTAAAACTACTCTTATTTTCTACTAACCCGCTTGAGATAGCATTCACAGTAAAACAGGATATTTGTGGTTGGCTTTTAGAGTTTTAAAGCCAGTCAACAAATTATTTTCTTATTCAACAGTATTCAGAATAACCCATTCTGAATTAATCATAGTGGAGTTGATTTGAGGTGAATTTCAGTCTTTCTGAACCTTAGGGGGTGTTGTTGATCCCCTAGGACCTGAGTGCCCTCACATCCAAGGACAGGTAAGCCATCTCATTTAGATTCAAACACACACACACACCTCCATCCTCTACATCACTAGCCTCCAAACCCCATCACCCCCCACTCTCTGATTAGCCTTCATCTCCTCACAGAGGAAGAGGATGACAGAGGGACAATTAGATTCACACACACACGTACTCCACAGCCACCCTATTTTTTTTCTGCCCTTCTATTTTTCAGTCTCTATCATTCCAACAACTGACCTTTCATCTTTCCACTCTCTCTCTCCCCACCTCCCTCTGTGTGCCTCTTCTTCTCCCCCCTCCTCCTCTCCCTCACAGTGGAAATGAGGGCTAATCCTTAGGGTGGACCATGGTGATTGATGGGGCAGTTAGACCCACTGCCCCTAAACACTACTCCGACAATATTAGGCCATCACTTGTTCACAAACACAAAGCAACGCAACTCCGTGAATGACACACACACACACACACACACACACACACATTCATCTAATCTCCTCTAACCTTCATTTTGTCTACCCAAACCCCTCTCCAACAGATGACACATTAGTAGTGGAAGGACACACTGAGGTCACCATTTGTCGGTGGGGGACGTGGGACACGGTCGGAGGAATTACAATCAGACACTGAGAGTGTCCTTGAATTAGTAACAAATGGTGTGTGTGTGTGTGTGCACACGTGTGTGTGTAAGGAAGAGAGAAACAGAACAGCAAGGAAAATGAAAGAACAAAATACACAAAGAAAGGCAGATATAAAGAGAGAGATTAAGAGAGGAGGGGCAGCAGGAGAGACAAAGGCCACAAGATCCAGTTGAGGTGTATTAAAGAGAGAGGAACTGATGCATGAGATAGAGACATAAGGACAGACAGCAAGAGAGTGGCCGCTGAGCAGCTTTGATTTGATTTAGTTTATTGTATCAAGAATGCCTTACACATGCAAAGACATCAGATACAGGTCTTTAGCCAAACACGTCACTGCAGCAAGAATGCAGCACTGAGCCCGCAGCAGAGGAGAGGAGAGGAGGAGAGGAGGAGAGGAGGGGAGGGGCCTGGGACGATGACAAGGGATGACAAAATAAAGGGATAGATGGATGAAAGCTGGCAACGGGGTAGGCATGTCTGTCTATTAAAAACAGAGGTGTATGCGTGCGGGACAAGACCACCCAAATGCAACACGGAAGAGATAACCTCTGCATAAATTCACCTAAACTACACTGAGTGGTACTAGAGAGGCCCACCAAAGACCAATCATGTACATTGGAATCTTTTGGTGAGTAAAAACAATCCACTGCACACACTGCGATGCAGGCAGACATGCCTTACTATCTCCTATTTCATGGCTTCTGTGTTGTAGCATACGTCGCACAATTGTACAACTCGGGCGGTACGATGACGTACGATACAAGTGGATAGACCCAATAGTCCCCAGCAGATTTGTAAAAGGAAGAATAACAAAATAAATACTACATTTCCCATGATACCCGGGTCTGAACCAAGCTAAGTTGATTGGCAAAGTGAGACATGGGGGGTGTGGCTTTGGAGTCTGAATGGCAGCCTGCCTGACCCCAGAGCCTCTTGACCAGAAGGAAGGAAGACCGGCGCCGGAGTGTACCAGGGGCCACCAGGAAACACACACACACAGAAATATAAACATACACTTACACAGAAACACACATCCAACTAGACACCTATAAACACACACGCACGCTATATATCCCAGGAAACAGGCTCACAAAGGGCTTGCATAGAGGGCCTCGGAATCCGGAACCTTCCACACATCTGAACCCATTTCCCCTTCCGCTTACCACAGAGTTGGGAAGAAATACACACCCACCCACTCACTCACATACACACACACACACACACACACACACACACACAAAGATAAGACAGACATGTCATCATGGTTTGGATTCTCAGTGCACACATGACCACAGCAGGCAGACACACACACACACGGGTTGCACACTGAATTACACACACATTTACAAACTTACTTTCCAGGGATGCATCCTTTCCCAGCCAGTGACTGTGAGTGAGTTCTGTCTCTGTCTGCCTGTCTGCTTGTGTCTGCTTGTGTCTTTCTCTCCACGTCTGGTTCAATGCTGCTTCATCTAGTAGGTCAGACCTGCCAACAGAGCAGAGAGAATAGGAGCAGAACCTGCAATTAGTACAAGAACAAGACAATTCCACAAAAATATCTCTCTGCTCCACAAGATAGTGTACGGTTTGCTTCAAATAATTCAGGTTCACACAGAACTTAAGACTAAAGAAAAATAACAAAGGTTAATGTGAGAACTTAAAAATCAACAAATAAAACAGATTCAAAAGCAGATTTGCTACCCAGGCACCTATATAATGTCATGAGCTTATTAGGAAAGGCTAAATAACACAGAAGGAGCGAGGCCAAAGAAGAATTCCTGTCTCTGAGTGGCAACAGCAGATCATCTGACACAAGGGACTGTTACAGTGCTGTACTGTGCTGCTGAGATGCGTCCTTAACATCAAAAGGAGTGTAGCCTACTTTGGAGACATCCACTCGCACGGCTGTAACACTCACCAACGTAATAATTTCCCATGTAATAAACCACCAACATAATAAAAATCTGCACAAAATCTGCACGTTTTAAACATAATAATCCTGCCAACATAATAATTTCCCACCAACGTAATAACTGTTGCCTACTGCCAACGTAATAACCCAATTTCCCACCAATGTAATAACCCAATTTCCCACCAACGTTTGCAGGAACTTATTATGTAGGTGGGAATGTTATAAAAGTTATTACATTAACTTCCCACCAATGTAATAAATCACTGATTTAGTGATATTATGTCTGTTTTATCAGTTGTAAGGGTATAGTTGCGTGCCACCCCCCCCCTTACTTATACCTTAAGTTTACAGTATTTACTTATACCTTTAGTATACCTTTACTTATCATTCATCACCTTTACTAGGAGCCAAGCAAAGCTACATGGACTGCAATTATGGCATTTATTTAAGTGAAATAATAAAAAGAACAGAAGGGGTGTCCATGTAGGTTTGCTTGGCTCCTAGTAAAGATAATGAATATTAAGTAAAGGTATAAGTAAATGGGGGTAAACATTTTTTATGGTCATGAGATGGTTTAGATGGTGACAATTTTTCACAACTATACCCTTACAACTGATAAAACAGATAGATTATCACTAAATCAGTGATTTATTACATTGGTGGGCAGTTAATGTAATATTTTTTTAACCTTCCCACCAACATAATAACTTCCTGCAAACACAATAATTATTTCGTTGGTTGGAAATTGGGTTGTTACATTGGCAGTAGGCAACAGTTATTACGTGGGGGGAATTATTACTTTGGCAGGATTATTATGTTTAAAACGTGCACATTTTGTGCAGATTTTTATTACGTTGGTGGTTTATTACATTGGTAGTAAGTTGGTGGGTGGTATTTCTAAAAGTGTACCCAGGTCTTTACTATGTTGTCTTTAGTCCTGAGAGTCTCTGGGTTTCTGAATAAAAGGGGATCTAGAGAAAATCTCATCCCTGTTGCATCATGGCACATATGTGGAAATGACTGTAGTTATGGTAACACACTGCCACAGCAACGCAGTGACAGACACCAGATGTCATTTCTGATGGTCACATACACTCAGTTTCCTGTCATGAAACAACCACCCCTCACACGAATGTACTCTTTTACACCACCAAATAAAGGAAGAGGGGATACAGCTCATCTGCTGAGTTACACCCCCCCATACACACACAGGCACTAATCCACATCAATCAGGGGTGTAAAGGTACACGTATTCGTACCAAACCATTTAGGTATGAGACGTACCAAATACAGTCTTTAACTGTAATCAACAGTAATTTTTCTAGTTCCTACACAAACATATTAAGTGGTCAGTTTAGTCAATTAACATCAAAAAATATTTAACAAATTTTCAAAATACTATTCCTGCAGCAGCAGTACCTACAGGCTTACTGTACCAACAAAAATGTACCAAACCGTACACACCGAACCGTGATTTTTGTGTACCGTTACACACAACACACACACAGGCATCCCATAGTTGAACAAGGGAGGTTAGTCACTTCCTCTGTAAAAGCCCAGCTCTGCCTCCTGCCTCCTGCTTTGTGACGAGTCAGAATAATATCCAGTATCTTGAGACACACATACACATGCACACACATCAAGAGAGGTGCAAACATTTCATGCACCTCTCACACCTCCTAAACTGACAGCCCAGTGATGGAATCACACAAAGACAAGAAAGCCAACTGGAGTGCCGATAGGGCCGCAGGAGCTAAATTCTATCCAATGGGCAGGTCAATGACCACAAGGACCCAGGTTCAAGTCCGGAGGTAATTTCCCGATCCCACTCCCTATCCCTCTCTCTCCTACTCATTTTCGGTCATCTCTTCACTGCCCTGTCTGAAGGCCAATGTCCACTGTTGGTGACATTCACGTCTATGGATTTGACGCTCAAGAGATAAAACAATGTTCTAAACTTTGCCATTGACGAGCGTCAGACGCCACCAGTGGGCTTTGCTCTGTTCAAAATAATGTTCTAAACTTCTGCTTAACACGTGTCAGATGCCGCAATGGGCATTGGCCATAATTATGGTAAATAAATAAATAAATAACTAAATAAATTTAAAAAATTAAAATGAATAAACAAAAAAACATATACATATACACACACACAACAAAAAAAACCAAGACATTGTCTCTGGGATTTTTACCTATCCCAAAACCTGAACCTCCGAGAGCAACAATGTGGCCGGTACCGATGTGAGTGTATGTCAGTATGGTGCTGCTCTTTAGTGTCTGTTGTAAGAGTTTGGAAGACATGCTTTTCCATTCTTTCCACTGATCTGTGTTTCACACATGGCCAGAATGAATTATCCTCCCTATCCTAGAAGACAAACCTTAAAATACATCTCTTGCTTTTTCCCCAATGATGTTTTGCATGGGAAACCATTTCCTGTAAGTGATTAGTGGACTGTGTGTGTTGTTTCGTCTGCAAGTCAGAGGGGAAGGAATGCCCAAATGAAACACGCATAATAGGATACCCCATGAGGTATGAAACAAGGGAAAATGAGGAAGAGAGATGAACGGAGGAAAGAGAAAAGGAGAGATGCACAGAAAAAGAATATCGACAAAAAGAGAGAGACGGACAGAGAGAGGAATAATAATAAGAAGAATAAAAGCAATCCTCTGGAAGGAATTTTTGTTGGTTCATATTTGTAGTGTTTGAGGCGGAGTGAGACCGACGTTCGTGTTTGAACAGTCAGGCAGGAGGGCCAGCCTCCTCCACATTATGGAGTAAAACCTGAAGAACTTGTTATAATCTGTTATTATAGTGTGTTATCCAGCAATAACAGGCACACTTAAGACTCTAAATGACGCGCAAATCGCTAACCTCTCACGCCCTCACAGGCCATAGACACATGCTTAGAGGCCACACACACATGCACACACACGCACACACAAACACACACACAGAGAGACACACAACACTCCCAAATGCAGGAATGACACCAACACAAAGAGGAGCCTTTGAGCTGTACGGCAGCTGGATTAAGGGCAGTCCCAATAGTGAACCTACTGACCTCAGCACTGCCAGGTCTACAGGAGTGCTTGCTGCACCCCATTCGCATGCTGACACCCCCCCCCCAAGCTGAGGCCTCAGTGCCATATGAGGGCCAACTGCAGCAGGTCGACCCAGTCTCCAGCCCCATGTGTTTGCCATGCCAGAGGAGCGTGCAGGTGCCTGCAGACCTCCCCAGGGTTGGCCTGAGCCAGACCAGATAAATCAGCCCTTAAATGACCCTTTCAAATATATGGTATTCTTTTCATGGTCAGATCTAGCTTTTACCCCAGCCCAAGAGCCAACCCCAGCGTGTGGACACCCTCTACATGAGCATCATGTTCGAGAGGCAGGCAGGAAAGAGAGAGAGGGAGACCAAGAGAGAAAGAGAACAGAAGAGTGAGATAGAGAGAGAGAGTGAACAGAGAGAAGAAGAAAAAGAGAAAAGAAATGAGTAGAGAGAAATAACAGAGTGTAACAGATAGAGAGAGAGAGAGAAAGAGAGAGAGAGAGAGAGAGAGAGAGAGAGAGAGAGAGAGAGAGAGAGAGAGAGAGAGAGAGAGAGAGAGAAAAAGAGAGGAGATGGAGGGAGAACAGACAGAGAGAACAGAGAGTCAAAATCAAAGTGGGTGGGAAGAGGATTTTCTTGACCCTTGGCACCATTTACAGAGCCTGACTTTGAAGAAGAAAGAAAAAAAGTCAAGAGGGAAAAACAAAAGACTGAGGCATGTGTACCAGACAACCTGAAGCTCAGACACTCATAGAAACAATAATGCAAACCTGCTGAGAGACTTCTCAGCCAACCAGCAAAAAAAAAAAATGAAAAAAGGACTCAATCATGACAGGGTATCCAGTCATTATAATACAGGACACACACACACACACGTCCCTTAAAGCGTGAGAGGTCCTGGCAGATCCAGCAGTGGAGTGGAGAGTTGAGGGGAAGGGTAAAACCAACCAGTTTGTCCCGACAGCACAGCACTCACGCCTGGGAAAAAAAATGCTCTGCTAGGGCCTTAAGCTGTAGATGTGGAGGGGTTGCTGAATCATTACCAACACCACAACGTCACACACAAACATGCTCACAAACGCACACTCCCTACACACAGCACACAGACACACCCAATACCCGGGCAGGAAGAGCCTCACATATCCTATTATGGGTGCGTATGAACCAATCAGATTATCCTGTTGACATAACAACGACAACACCCGAAAAAGGCACTAACTTGCTGACGGACGGGGCAGGGTGAGGAGCCGCCATGATAAAACTTAATGGGTGACTTACCACTGATATGCTGTTCATATTCCTGTGATTACTCATTCAGTAACAGCATTACCGCATAAAACACTGCGTCATTCTACCTCCATACAATACTATTCACTTGTGCGATTCAACATCAATAGCATAAATTATTCATGACTGAATGTGTCATTGTATTTGTCTTCAAGTTTAGTCAATGAATCACCATGCCCTATTTTGATATGAAGTAAATATGAAGTTGTGGGTAATTTTCTGCTATGAATCAACATTTGATTGCTACAGGAAATAATGATGAGGTTGCGGTGTGTCATTGCATTTCTGAAATAAATTGCTAAAATAAAATTACCACAATGGTGATCGTCATTATGATTAAGTGGATATTTAAATTGAAACAATTTAATGTGGCTGTGATGAAATGGTTATTCAAGTCAAATAGTAATTCAACACTTGAATGAGAGTAGAGTTGGGAACACGTATGGCTGCGATTCTTCACCTGTCATTCTACTCATTCTACTGTCATTTGATGGTTAAATCATATCAATATCAATTCACAAACACACAGACTAAGATGTAGAATTGCCTGTGAAAGTTCAGGAGGGACTTCGAGGTGTCAGACCCAGAGTAGAGAAGGTTCAGGAGGAGGTTCCAAAGTGAGTAGAGAAGGTTCAGGAGGAGGTTCCAAAGTTACTGGAACACAGAGAACTTCGTTGAGGTAGAGAAGGTTCAGAAGAAAGAGGCAGTGAACAAGAGGCATCATACAGATGGCTAGACTATGATTCACCACCAGATGATTTGAACATGAATGAGCCGTGTGTGTGTGTGTGTGTGTGTGTGTACCGTGGCACCACCAAAGCTCAGGACCTACAGGCCAACATCAACCCCCCTCTGCAGTCAGTAATATAGTGCTATTTATAACACTTCAACAAAGCATCAAAAAAGGCAAAAAAGTTTTTCTTTAAAGTGTAGCAGCTAGTGGCTTACAGAGTCGGCATTAGCAGTAATCTCAATGTGAGGTTTCCGGACTGTTTCTATTTTTATGTTGTTTTTGTTCCTTTTATGGTCTTGATGTGCCATAACAGCCTCAGCATAAAGGTTGATGAGCAGAGTGCATTTTACGCCAAACCACACACACGCACACACACAAAATGCACCCCAACACAACCGCTCTTTGGACTGCAGTCCAAGTAAAAAATATATAGCTTTATCTTTCAGTGATCATCCATCTGGTATCCGTCATTAACACTAAGCTTAAAGAGTGGTTCACCAATAATTTCTATTTTTATGTTGTTTTTGTTTCTTTTATGTGCTTTTCTTCTTTTCTTGATGTGCCATGAAGGCCTTAACACGGAGGTCCAAGAGCAATGAACGCATCCCACACCAAACCATACACTCTGTATCTGCATGCCAAACCAATCCTTACTCTTGCTCTACTGACTACCACCCAAACCATACTTAACTCTCAAACACAAGAATGAGTATCTACTGAATAGCACCCCAACACCATACATTACTCTGAAATAAGTAGGAACCCAAAGCTCATCTCTATCAGTCCAACAGCAATGCCAACATCTACATTCACTCTTTTGTTCAAGAGTAATAATCCCCCCCCCCCCCCCCGGCTCCCAGCTCTGGCTTCAGTAGTAACAATGCCTACACAGGAGCTAATAGTAGAACAAACTCCAAAAACTCCACTCCAGAATCCAAAGGACTCCACATTAGAGCCTCTCTCAACACTAGCCCTACTGCAGGAGGTCAGAACAGCATGGATGGTTCTAAGAAAACAGAGAGAATAGAGAAAGAGAGAGTAGAGAGGTTCTCTCTTTCTATGTGTGTGTGTGTGTGTGTGTGTGTGTGTGTGTGTGTGTGTGTGCGCGTGTGTGAGAGATAATGTGAGTGTGAGAGAGAGAGGCCCACTATCCACTCATTCTACATGTCTGAGGCATTCCTCACCCTCAGCGTGTGTATATTTTCTGATCACAAGAAAAATAATCCAGCGGAGGAATTTTATTTTGAGAAACGCCAGCGAGATCCTGGACTTTTGGAGCGAGAGCAGCACAGCACACTGAGAAAGCAGCCAACCAGTGCCTCTCAACACACAACGTTTAGCTTAAAGGAGACTGGACTCTGTTCACCCACCCACACAGGAGAATATGCAGCATCTCTTCACAATGTTCTTAACAATACAACACACCTGCTCTACTAAGTTGTTCTTTACACAAAACACACACACAGGCAAACAGACACAGAAACACTCACAGACACAAACACAGACAGACACAGACAGACAGACACCCATACATACATGGTCCGTGCACTGATCTAGAGCCAGTGAAACTAAACTGCATTATTTCACAGTGTGCATCTACCTACTGTGAGGAGGCTCTCATGAGGTCAAACAGGGAGCTGGGAGTGTGTTGATGTGTCAGTCCCACCTCAGAGGCAGTACACAGATGTGCTGATTAAATCAGCTGAGAACAGACTGGTGGGTCTGTGTCGGTGTGTCTGTGTTCTCATTTCTAGTGGAGTGTGTCGGTTTGTCCAGTCCTCACTTTAAAAGAAAAGCCCTCATTCCACACACTTACCCAAGAAAGGCCAGAAAATGTTTATTGCAACTTAAAACTTTGTGAAACACTTCACAATAGCAGACCAGTGCACAGTGAGAATGAAAGAAAAGAAAAGAAAAGAAAAAGAAGAAGGGACTTTCCCAAGTTCACCCCCCTTCTCTCTGAAAGCCTGCTGCTGGGTTCCTGCATCCTGTTTGTGGCTCTTCTCCTCATCTGCCTCAGGCCCAGCCACACACACACACACACACACACACACACACACACACACACACACACACACACACACACACACACACACACACACACACACACACACAGAGAAATGGTTGCAGGCAGGAGTATGGTGCGTGATGGCTGGTGAGGAAGTGGATTTATGAAAGCCAGTTCAGGGATGTTGATACAGGTGCCTGGGCCTACCCTGCTCCTCTAGCCCTCCTCTCCTCTCCGCTCTCCTTCCTTTGCTCCCTCTTTCCCACCCAGTCTTACCATCTCCTCTATTCTTCTCTTTCGCTATCGCACTCTAATTGTTTGCCTTTTCACACAGATGTTGGAATTCTCCTGTAGGCCACTGACCAGATCTACTTAAAGAAATCAGCAAATTGGCAAAAACTTGTGGGGTTTGCCAAAACTGACCAATCAGCAACTGCCTATCTGGTTGAGCAAAGAAGGACCAATCCCCAGGTGCTGCAGATAAGCCTGGAAGAATAAAACAAAACACAGTAGAGGTTGCCATGACAACCCTTTGGGTCGTAAACACTTACACTTGTTCCCATCGGCAGTCATCACCAAGTATGACATCACCGCAAGCTTTTTATGCTTGGCTGTTATCAGGGTGATAAAGACCCACACGTGCAAGCTCTCTCTCTCTCACACACACTATACCAGTATATGGTAAAGTATGATTATTTCCTGTAAATCTCCCCCCGTAGTCAGGGGGGGCCAAGGGTACAGGCTGTGCCAAACGATCACAGCGCCTAAGACCCACCCCCAAACATATGGATATCCTCATGGTACAGACTTCACTCAGGAAGTTCAAACAGAACTCCAGCTTACACACACACACACACACACACAAATAGGCACTCAGACTATACACAAGCACAGATGACAAATATGTAAACACAGACATAAATACATAAAATACAAATACATAAACACAGAAACACACACATGCATGTGTGCGCAACAAAAAAGATGGGCATGGGTATTTAAATAGGCCTAGCCTTAAAAATAGCATAAGGATTCAAATAGGCCAAACTTAAAACATGGCACCTTTAAGGGGGTCCTGATGACATGGTGTCTGTATCCGTGAGACACACCAGGGATGGTCTCTGAGCTGGGCTACCTAAGACAGCCCAAGCCTCACCATCCCAAATTTAAAACAGGCCCATCAAGTCTCCAAAGCACCAATAAACATTTAGCAGATGGGAAGCTCCTTGCTGTTGTTCAAGGACATTCTTTTCTGTGACCACACTCGTTTTTTAAACTCAGTTAGGACTTGGCCATTCAGGGAGTTCTAATATAGAGTCTAACGTTAGATGTCATGCTGTGTTTAAAACAGGGTTACATGGTTGTAACCCACAGGCTGAGACAGAGAGAGAATGAAAGAGACTGAAAGAGAGGGAGGGAGAGAAAGAGAGATGTCAGAGGGACTTTTATCCATTGTCTCCATGTTCCTCTTTCCCAGGCAGAAAGAATGCACCTTCAACCAGACTGGAATGGCTTCTGAAAAATGTCAAAAATGCCTCCATTTTCTCCCTCCCGTCTTCCTAAACCCCCTTCTCAACCCTCATCCCCCCCTTCCCTACCCGACTGGGACCGATCCCACCCCTTCCAGCCAGCCGACCCACCACATTCCTGTGTTCTTCGCCCCTGTACATAACACTCAAACACACACACACACACACACACACACACACACACACACACACACACACACACAATCACCTCCTCCTCCTCTCTGCTTTTTTTCCTCTACCTACCTCCCTCTCACACACATGCTGTGAGGGGAAAGAGAGATAGAGAGCAAAAGAAAGAAAGAAAAAAAAAAGAGAGAGAGAGAGAGAGAGAGAGAGAGAGAGAGAGAGAGAGAGAGTGAGTGAGAAGTGTTTAAGACATTAATAACACACAAGTTTCCACCCAGCTGACCCAGACATCCCTTTTAAGGGCAAGCGGTTCAGATTTCTCTTTTCATTAACTTCCAAAAATACCCCCGGAGCCCGGACCGCCACCACTCTCCCCCAGAGAGAGGGCAGCCCAGCAGGGTTCTGGGAGACGGGCCTCGATAAGAACCGGCCCGGTCTAAAAATACAGCCCCATCCTGCCAGAGCAGAGGGCTGTACACACAAAGGTAATGTGGCAGTGGAATTTACAAGAACTGCCTCACAGCCCACCGCTCGCTTCCTTCCACCACTACCCCCAACCTCCTTGTTCTGCCTGCCCGGCTGAGGCCCTAAATCCCTGGCTGGATTCGAACTTGGGTTCTCTGAACAACTGGTCATGTTTTTAAGGATTTTAAAAAATGTTTCAGCAAAGTTTCTGCACTTAGCATGGGGGTTTGACTGTCTCCGTCACAACAAGCTGCTGTGATATAATTCTGGCAGTACAACTGCACACAGAATTGCCAAAGGACAGAATGAGATGTTAGAGCAATTCAATTTCATTTCATTTGTATAATGCCAATAACTTGCCTCAAGGCACTTCAATGGGCCCAGACGCTGCAGCCCCTGGTGAAAGGACTAAGGCAAAGTAAAAAAAAATATTTTAATCTTGTTCATGCTCTATGTTGATTTCTGCATATGGCACCAGATATTTCCGTATGCTTCTCTAGCTGCTGGATTTTTAAGTTTGCCTCCTCACACACCTTTGCCAGGAGCTAAGTGAGTATAATTCTTTGTCACCATGAGCGCATCCTGTTAGCAGGAAAAAAGACAGACACAGATCATCTTGTTGAAAACTCCCTTTGTTCCATTGAACCCTAGGCTGTAACCTGTTCTTTTCTTTCTTTCTTCTCTTTCTTTTTTAAATGATAACCATAACCATCCTAGCTCATGGAGAGAACACAGAGAGGCCCCTTGCACACAGGAAATGTGGAGAGGATGGGGAGGAATGGAATCAATAACCAGGGCAAATGAAGTTGTTGGAGGGAGGAAGAGAGGGAGAGAAAGACAAAGAGAGAGAAGAGGGTAGGAAGTGACACGGAAAAGAGGGGAGTAGATGAAATCAATAACCAGGGCCTCATATTGAGAAAATGCTGAACTGGATTAGGAAGACACAGTCCACAGTGAGCCATCGCACTTCCAAGTCACAAGCAACCAGGAAGATGACTCCATTGCCATGTGGCATCTACAGAATTCTCTGCGTGTCCCTCTCCCTCTCGCTCCCTCTCTCCCTCTCTCTCCGATAAGGAAACAGAGGATGGTTCTATGGGCTAAATGAAGACCAGATGATGCGTTCCTCAAACATTCTTTACTTTCTTCTGAACTCATGATGAGGCTCACCGGTATGGCAGCAGAGCAAAGCAACACTAGATAACATTGTCCTGCAGACAAGCTGAAGATATGCTTCCTTTTCAACTCTCTTGTGTGTGTGTGTGTGTGTGTGTGTGTGTGTGTGTCCCTTGCTATCACCAAAGACACACTGATGAAATCAGAACCCCCTTTTACATCAAATCTATTTTCCTTATTTGTGTTTGGCTCATTTGAGATAACCAATCCAGGAAACACACCTTAAGCTCTGGAATGCACCAATCAAGAGTGATTCGTTGCTCCCATGTGGACAGACTTAGGAGACGAATTTAGAAACAACTCATCACGTCTGACTGCGCCAAGGCATCTCCTTACGTGCAGCTTGAGATACTGAATAATTATACAATATATCTGAACCCCAGCGAAGCATGAGATTCTGTCTGTCAGCAGCCAATTATTTCTTAATCTCGATGTCCTGACAGAAACAAAGAGAGAGACAGAGAGAGAGAGAGAGAGAGAGAGAGAGAGAGAGAGAGAAAGACAGAGACAGAGAGAGAGAGATGCATATGTTCACTAATCATCCATCATGAGTCTGGGAAAGTTCTATTTAACCAACCATAAGTTACCTCTCAGATACACATTAGACAAATACAGCATACCATGTTAAAACTGTTAAACCATTTTCAGAGACAATTACTATACTACGGAAATGTAATTCTGTTACAACCCTAGTCTAGTCTAAATACACACACACACACAAACTTACACAGCACTCCATTTCACATGGGCTTAGGGGTATAGAGATCAACAATATTGTCCTGTTGGCATCCCTAAGATGCTACTGTAAACAAAGAGTGTAGATATGTCATCCTCTCCCTTTCCGGCCACCGTAGGAGGCTGGCTTGAGCAGCTCCACAAAGGAGTTTTCCCCCACTGCCCCACAAAAGCCCGTCTTTCCCCGGGTCCACAAAATCACCTGCTGCTTGGCTGCCTCTCAATCCCCACATGGGAGGACGGGTGAGTGTGGGGTTACCCAATAACCAGCACCAAATACTCGCCCTCCAATTAGCCTAGACCACTCCACTGTGATCCGCACACTCAGGGGAACAAACGAGGCCTTTGGTCGGGGTGGTCCCTGCAGACTCACCACCAGCCGCAGAAAACACGCAAACCAGGGACAGGGACAGTTTTTTTTTTTACCCCTCCTCTCAGCTGTTCGCTGCTCCTCATCTTCCCACACACATCCTCCATCACACCTCTCAGCTGCCTCTCTCTCTCTCTCTCTCTCTCTCTCTCTCTCTCTCTCTCTCATTAAATGGTGCTTTATTGACATGAATGAGTAAAGTCACTGTTGCCAAAGCTACAAGTATAACATGTTAATAATCAACTTTACAGACAGTATCTTCACGAAGTTTAGCGTTTGCAGCCATCTTGAATTTAGTCACGATAAGGGATCAGATTCCAAAAATAATTCCGTGGAAATGCATGGATTCCAGTTGTTGCTACTGGAAGAAACTGGAATCCATGCATTTCCACTGAATTATTTTTGGAATCTGATCCCTTATCATACCTGTTCATTCTTACTCGTCGCTTGACTTATCGTGACTAAATTCAAGATGGCTGCAAACGCTAAACTTTGTGAAGATACTGTCTGTATAAATCGTCTTGTAAAGTAAACTACCAGTGCTTTTTCAAAGTTCTCAATGTCTGGTTTTAAATGTCAGGGCCCTCGGAAGTCTACCAATGAAGTGTGGAGATACATTGAGCCTCGTAAATGGTGTAAAACAGTGATTTATTTGCATGGCTAGCCCGATGCCGAAGCACCACCATTGAAAAAGCTGTTGGTAGCATCGCTAACTAGCCAGATTTTGGAGTGCAGGGGACAAGCCGAGATGGGCTATGAGACATACGTTCACACTCGGTATCATGTTTCAACACACTTTAGGTCAATAACACACCAGAATTCTCCTTTAAGAAGGAAATGTTCCTCGTTTTCTACATCATTTATGCAGAAGCTACAGTTCCTCGTATGTCTAGGCACCCATGTTTGTCTATGTCCATCAGTTTCAATGTGTAGGCTATGGTCACTGATTCTGTATTTTGTCAGTGTTGTTCTTTTCTTTCTATCTTTGATGTCATTTAAGTATGGGGCTATACAGTAATTTCTGTTCAGGGTTCTGTATATATCTAGTTTGTCATTCGTTTTTATTTCTTCCTTCCATAATTTAGTATAATGCTGATTTGTGTTGTCAATTTCTTTCAGTATAGATTTTGTCATGTGACTTAGGCTGTTTATGTTATTTTTGTTTGCAATTTGGAATAAGGGGTCACACTTCTGGGTAAGGGACTTGTGCTTGAAAGCCTTATGGTGGTATGTGCCACAGCATTGCTTTTTTGCCAGATGTAACCAAAATTTGGAGGCCCTTTTGTCGATGTCGATAAGTAAAGGGAACCTCCCCAATTCAGAGCGGCAGGCCAAGTTGGATGATGTTCTATGTACACCCAAGACATCTTTACAGATTTGTAGGTGCAGTAACTCAGTTGGGCCCTTATCCCACTTTTTATAATCAAGCCTGCATAGGTCCCCAAATCTCACTGCCATACAGAGCAATAGGCTTGATAATGGAGTCCATAATCTTGAGCCAGAAGTTAGTTGGTGGATTGAATTTATTAAACTGTTTTTTAATTTAAACCTTCCTGATTATGTTATTGTAAGTCCTAAATAGTTATAATGTGATACTTGCTTTATGGCAGTTTCCAAACATTTCCAATTTTAAAATTGGTTTCTTTTCCTGATTTCTTTTGAAAAAACATTATTTTTGTTTTGTCAGTATTAATAGGTAATGCCCAATTTTTGCTATATGTTTCGAGAATATCAAGGCTTTCTTGTAGACCTGCTTTTGATGGTGAAAGTAAGACCATGTCATCTGCAAAGAGAAGGCATTTAATATTTGTGCTGTCAAGTAAAAGTCCAGGAGATGTTGATTTGTTGATTGCTACAGCTAGCTCATTGATGAAAATATTGGACTTAGGCTGCAACCTTGCCTAACTCCTCTACCCTGCTTAAAGAACTCTGTTCTGGTGTTATTCATTTTAATACAACATGTATTTTCTTGGTATATGTCTTTTATTATAGAGTAGACATTGCCTTTTATACCACTCTCAATCATTTTTAGTAGCATGCCCTCGTGCCAGATGGAATCAAAGGCCTTTTTAAAATCAACAAAGCATGCATAGATCTTTCCTTTACTTGTTTTTTGTACATACTGTTTAGTAAGTGAGTGGAGGGTATAGATGTGGTCGGTGGTTCTAAATTCAGGAAGGAAGCCTATCTGACTTTTGCATAAAATGTTCTTATTATCCAAGAAGGTAAGTATTCTTGTTTTCAGTATATTACAGAAAATGTTACCAAGAATACTCGTGACACAGATCCCACGATAGTTATTTGGGTTCATTTTATCACCATTTTTGTATACAGGGGTTATCAATCCTTGGTTCCATACCCTAGGATAATATCCTGTTCTCATAACCAGGTTGAACAGTTTAAGGATTGCTTCTCTTGTCAGTGGAGTACTATGCTTGAGCATTTCTGAGGAGATTATATCAATCCCACAAGCTTTACCATTTTTCAGTGATTTAATTTTTTCATTTAGATCTGATAGTTTGATTGGGCTGTCTAGATCATTTTGGTATGAAACCGTTTGTTCCATTTTCTTTAGTTTTTTAAGTATTTCTTTTTGGGCTTGGTGTTGTGAATTTTCTTTAAAACTATAGAGCTCTTCGAAATGATTTTTCCAAATGTTTCCATTTGTTATAGATAGTGAGTCCTTTTTTTTTTAGGTGTCTATTTGACGATGATATCGTTCATCGGCACAACCCTATAACTAATAGTGATAAAAGTCTAAATACAAATGCACAAATAAAATAAAATAAAATAAAATAATAATGATGAAAAATGAAATAATAATACATACTTATTTATACATACTGTGCAGAGCTGGATTTTGAACAGATCAAGGCTAGCATTTCTCTAATCTGGCTCTGTTGGTCCAATGGCTTTGTATGTTTTGCTGCCACTGTTGCATAGCTCTCTTGTGTAGTTTGAGTGGCAGCATGGTTTTCCTGGTGCTGAGCCGTTGATGCAGATGCATGGCTGTCTTGTATCAGATGGTTTTGTTGACTGCTATGGTAGGATGGTGGAGATTCAGCAGTGCTGCTTTTCTGATGGGGTGTCTGTCTTCTGCCATTGCGATCTAGGGCTGTGTCATTTAATGCTTTTGCCAGTATTCGTATCCCTTTGTTGTTCAGGTGGATGTGGTCATACATGTGTTGTAGGTGAATGTCAGGATGATTGACCAAATGAATTTGTGGGACAGGGCTGCAAAGCATTTGAAGATCCTTGTTGATCTGTTAAATTAATTGCAGGGGCTTGTCGAGCCTAGGGAGCAGGAATGACACGATTATTTTGGCCGATGGTGCAATCGTGGCTGCTTTCTTTGCTGCCTTACTTAGGACCATTCCTATGTCTTTTTTTCCTGATGTGAGGTCATTAGTGCCCGTATGAATGATGATGTGTGTGGCATCTTTCAGTCTCTTATCATCTAGTATCTCTAGTGCACTTGTTGTTGTTGGTTATCGCTTTTTTCTTAGGAAACAGACGGTTCATGTTTATGAATTTTCCATTAGAGTCACTCAGAAGGATAATTTCTGGATTATTCTCATCGTGTAGGGGTCTCATTTGATGTGGAGTCTGCATATTTGGCCTAATTGTTTTTCCAGTATTTTCATATATGGCTTTTTTCACAGTGGATGTCCTGTTGTCCTGGGATGGTGTTTTAGAGTTCTCTTCCTGTGGACGTTGCACGGTGCTGATGTTAGTGGTGGCTGGAGCTGGAGTGGGAGAGGAGGCTGGTACAGGAACATTGTCTTCAGGTTTTGCTGGACTGTTCCTCTGTTCTTCCCTTAATATTAGAAGGTCCCTCTGGAGCTCTTCGATTTGTCGGAGGGGCTCATCACTGAGGCAACGGATCTCAGTCCGCATAGCCTGACTGGTCTCTCTCAGGTCCCTCTGTAGCTCCTCGACTTGTCTGAAGTGCTTGTCACGGAGGCAACGAATCACTGTTTACAGGGTCAGATAGTTCTCCTTAATGTCCCTCTGGAGCTCCCCCACCTGTTGGAGGTGCTCAACTTTGAGGCGACGCATCTCCATCTGCAAAGACAGGTTATTCTCCTCCAGCTCCTTCACTACACTCCTTAGTCCTTGGATTTCCTTTTTCTGATTGTTGAATAGGATGTTTAGTTCCTCGCCATTCAGGTTAGTCTCTCTGAAGTCGACAAACTCTCTCTCCAGAGTGGACAATCCATTCCTTAAAGATGTTCTATTTTTTGAGATGGGTGAGGAGAGAGGGTTGATGTTTGTCTTTTGGTCATCCTGGCAAGATTTTGTACAAGGTTTCACCTTTGTTTCATTGTTGAATAAATTGACAAGTGAGTTGAAACTTTTGAAAGTGTTCTAGGCTGGTCTCAGAGCCTTGAACCATGACAGTCCCATTGTGATAAATATTAAAAGTGAGTTTGCCATTATTGGTGTTGTCATCATCATCAACTGATATTTGTCTTCCTCTGCTGATGCCACACTTTTTTATATATTTTTGTATGTGTGGCACAGAGCAGTATGCCAAGCTCATGTACTTTTTGTAAAGAAAACAAGATCACATTTCACCTTTACTCCTGCAGTGACTTTGTAGTCTGCAGTAAGTGTCTCTGGCATCTCCATTAACTTTTTAAGTTTATATTCTTTCCTTTCCTTTATGGATTTCATATTTTCTGTAAATTTAAATTTCAAGAATGTTTGTAGTAGATTGTTTTTTTCATCTTTGTTGATTGATAGTAAAAGTATGTTGGCACTTCAAAGTATAGCAGTTCCACTGGTTAAACATCCAAAGACGAGTTTACAGGTTCATTCTCATTAAAAAATGAAATGGAATGAAAAAAAAAATATATATCTTTAAAAAAATAAAAATGTTTCTTCTTCTTAATGGGTATTTCTTGCTTTTTTTTACTGTTTGATCTTAGCAATTCTTCAGTTTGCCTAAGTTATTAGCTCGAAGGCAGTTGATTGATTCTTCTTTGAACAATACAATGCAATGTGTTGCTATGGAGACAGCAGATGCTAGTGTAGCAGTTACAGTTGCACTAGTAGAAAAATCATCTAATTCTTATAATTTCCGAATTTACTTTCTTGTTTGCAGTTCTGTTCTGTCCCTGGGTGTTCTCATACAGTTATCCGCCTTTTACTTCTTTGATTTCTTATTTTTTTCCAAAAGAAAGTCAAAGTTTTTGCACTGTTTTTCAGGACCTTGGTTGTTTTGCTACTGCTGTAGAACCTCGGAACTTTCAGTCTCTCTCTCCCACTCTCTCACTCTCTCACTCTCTCACTCTCTCACTCTCTTTTCACTTCCTCACCCCTTCTTCAAACATTTCTCTTTTTCTCTCCATCTTTCTATCTCTCTTTCACATTTTTACACAATCCCTCCAAACACACGGTCACCATCCATCCACACATTTAGCCCTGCCAGGCCAATTAGGGGGAAGACACAGGAGAAGGACAACACTCTGCAGACGTACTCACCCCACTTGTCCCCATTAAACAAGCTGAGAGAGATAGAGACATTTCCACCCACTAGGGTTGCCAACTTTCTGATATGAAAATAAGGAACGGGGTTCTATAATACACTTCAGTACACCGGCATCCACTTCAGTTAGGGGTATTGAAATTATGTATGTATTATTGCACTAAATAGTGTGTGAGCCATTATTTACTAAAATGCGCATATAATATACTACATTCTATGCACAATCTAGTAAAATGAGATCATAATTGAGTAAAATGAGTGCACAATTTGGTCAAATGAACGCACATTCTCACAATATATTTAAAAAAATGTCTTGCCTACATTATAGCCACTAGCCTACTCATTTTCTATCTGGTGCAAAACAAGAATCATTTCGATGCAAAAACACTTGATAAAGAAATAACTGTTTGTAGCCTATTATACTCAAACCAAATAACTGAACTAGCGGATATGCTGTCATAGAAAAAAATATATTGAACATCACAAGCAGCTCCAAAAGCACTGTAAAACTCATGACAAGACATGTCATCTCACGCTATGCTATCAGCGTAATATATACGTGACTCGCAGTGGCTCAAACAAAAAGTGCATTCTCTGTTGGGATAGTGATGACAGACAGACAAACTGAGAGGGATAAATGACAGCAGCAAAGTTTCCCTTTATTTCATACAAATCGTCTATTTTTCGTTCATAGTCTAACTTATAATACTGATCTGTCATGGATTTGCACGAGTTGATTCTCAATAATACGGAACAAAATGCGTTCCATATCAGTTCAATACGGAACACATCTTTTTCCCTGCAAATACGGGACGATTCCGTATTTTACGGAACGGTTGGCAACCCTACCACCCACGCCAGCGAGCAGCTCAGCCAACGGGTGATGACAAGCGCACACACACACACACACACAGTCTCAGCTGTGGGCACTACAAGGGATTATACTCAGGTTACCATAACCACAAACACCTAAGGTGGATGGCCAGATCACCCATTCCAATAGAAAAAGCTAAATGTGGAGCAGATTTGGCCTAATCTGGTCTAGACCATATGGGGGTGTTTAACTTCCTATGCACTTATTAGTTCAGTATGACAACAATTGTATTCAGAGTGCCTTACAGCACAGGTAAGGCTAAAATACCATATACTCAGAATGAGTGCAGTCTGAAAATCAAACCCATGGTCTTGGCGTCATCAGCACCTTGTCTCACAGTTACACACATTATCTAGGCCACTATATAGCCTCAGCCAGGCTCAGTACAATTGTCTGATTAAATGTTACTTAAACTCTTGTGCATTTTTCCTTGCCCCTGTTGCTCTTGGGTGCTCCTTGTTGGTGCCCCCCACCCAATCCCAATCCTCCCCCACCTTTTTTATGCAGCCCTTGCCACTTAATCTACTAAACCCCTCTTCTACTGCACTTTTTACCCCCTCACAACTATATGCATGTGACAATAAACTTCCTTGTATCCTTGTATGTGCTTGCACACACACACACACACACACCTGCTTAATTAATACATACTTTACTTAATAGTGATCATCAGCACAAGAGTCCATCCAACAGATTTCGGAAATGAAAAAAAGTCTGTTTGCCAAGTCTACAACATACAGGGCCTGGTAATAAATCAGTTTAATATAGGGATGGTGGTGATAGTGATAGTGGTTTATGTGTGTGTGTGTGTGTGTGTGTGTGTGTGTGTGTGTTTGCACATAAAAATAGGTTTTGGTGTGGTGAAGGTTTGAGGGGTGATGTCATGGTTACAGTAGGCCAGAAGTCTGACTCCAGCGAGAGGAGAGGGGGATTCCCAGGTCAGGGGATCTAGTCTTAGACAGAAACACACACACACACACACACACACACACACACACACACACACACGGGATCTGTGTGTATTTTCTGTATTTGCTTATGATCCCAGACAGAAACACACACCGTGCGCACACGCACACACGGGATCTGTGTATTTATTTATTATCCCAGACAGCAACACACAGGAAAAAACAAGGTCAGTTTTCCTCTGATCCCAGATGGTTGCCTAGTAGCCACAATTCTTCCACAAGGTTCTGGTCAAAAGTCACTCGGATGGCATTCACTGCACAGGGTGGCAAAACATCATTACAGAGAAACGCTAACAAATGAAGGCCACAAAAAGACTAAAACCGCAGCTAGACACTATAAAACAAATCCTTCTACCATCCATCCTGCACACACACACACACACGGGCACAGGCACAAGCACACGCTAATAAATCGAAATGAATTAAATTCATTCTTTATGCCGACTTGCTGCAGCTGGGTCCAGCTGGCCAGCAAGATGTCAGCACGAGCGCCGGTCGTCCCGGATACAGTGGACATTATTACATCACTGCTGCTAGCGTGGGCTGGGCTCTACGTCGGTCCACCATGATTCAGCGACGCTATTTTGGGAGTCCATTGAGTTATTTAAGAGAAGAAACAGCCACCCACTGGCCACCCCCACCCTGTCTCTCCCTTCAACATCACTGCTGCTCTGTAAGGATAGAAGGCATGAAATCACTCAGGACAGGACAGGCTAGATCCCCCACCCCACACACACACACGCATTTTTATTGTGCGTTCGGCAAGCCAGGCTTACTCCTTTAAACAGCTCCAAGGCCAAGTTACTTTGCATATGTTCGAAGGGTTGGAACAAGGCGGTCATGTAGAAGTCAGGGCCCAAAACTTCTCTCTAGGGGGCAATGTCAATAGTATTGCTAACCAACTCCCCACCCCACCCTCACACACAGCTGGATGCTTCCGGAGGATC
Source organism: Alosa alosa (assembly GCF_017589495.1). NCBI lineage: Eukaryota > Metazoa > Chordata > Actinopteri > Clupeiformes > Clupeidae > Alosa > Alosa alosa. The sequence continues at coordinate 30,339,160 of NC_063207.1, forward strand.
ATGTTCTCCTAAGCATACAACACTGCAAAGAACATTCAAAAGAAACTGTATGGTTGTTTCACATAACCCTCACAAAAACAGACTACACGCATAACATGTACACTTCCTCTAATTAGAAAGCAGTGTATGCACAGGCTAAAGTTGGACTTGGACTTTTCCTTCTGTCCTCTTATTGAGAGATATTTGCCTGAAAGATCCAAACACATTTCACAGACTGCAGAACATCAAGACCCAGCACCCACTCATCTCTTCACACATCCACTCTGTTCTTCCAGAACTGCCTCTGGGCCATCTGGACCTCATCCTCTGCATCCATCACTCACCAGGGACGTGACAGACAGAGTGTGTGTGTGTGTGTGTGTGTGTGTGTGTGTGTGTGTGTGTGCGCGCGCGCATGCGTGCATGTCTGCAACGCTTACATAAAGATCTGTGCAGATCCGTGCACACCTCACATGATAAACATCTGTCAGGCACTTTAGCAGGATGAGGATCCCTCAGCAAATACATGAGAAATGGGAGTAGCATGCATGTGTGCAGTGGCTGCATGTTTGCATGGCCACTGTAAGGCTTGCCCAATACCACTGTTAGCAATTATGTCTCCAGTGTTCTTAGTGTTATGGTCACGGGTCCTTGGTAAACTATCCCCCGCTACTATAATGTCAACTTGGAACAGCAATGTTACATCTGAATAACCATGACACACAGAGGTGCAAAGAGCACAGCTTCAGCTTTGGTTTGGGCAGTGCCCTAGTGGTGGAGAATGTTGTGTGTGCCCATCTGTTTTATGAAGTGCCCATTATGATGGCTCCCTTGGGTTGAGTTTACAACCGTGAAGGGTGTGTGTGAAATCCTGTGTCAGCTTATGCCAGACGAGTGTGACTGAGTGGGATATCAGATGAAGTCCCCCACATGGAGTCAGACACAATCATTTCTGAACCATGCACTCTAATTAGATATGATAAGACCGATACCATACAAAAATATATGAATATATATATAATTTTCATAATAAATCTGAAGTCCTTTTTGCATACACAATAGTTTGGGGTTCTGACTGCTTGCCCAACAAACATTCAAATATGCACAACTTTAGCTCTCCCTCTCTTCTCCTCTAGTTTGTGCAGCACCTTACGTGAGCAACTCGTGCAGTTCGGCCAGTCTACCGCACCACGCAAGGCCCAACCAGCGGACAGCTGCTGCCACAACCCGCTCATGTTCTCACCCCTGACAGCTGTGGACGATGGGGCTCACAGGGAGCTTTCCTTTACACACACACACACACACACACACACCGAGTAACAAGCTCGGTGAGAGGACCGACGCTGCTCTATTAGCCCCTTAACACCTCCTTAACACCCATTGTAGCATGCACAAAAGGGGCAGTAGCTGATGAAATTAGAGAGGTGTCTGTCTTGACAAATTCATTCTGGACAGAAGAGGGCCTCTGTTGTTTTCATGGTGATTACACTGTTTGGCCAGTTACAGAAGCCAAGGATGTTACAAGGTCATTGGGCACTCATTTCAAAATGGGACCCAATTTCAAAATGGAGTTTGTGGGTTTTAAGGGGGGTGTGTGGAGGTGGCATGTTTACATCAGATGTTGTAGAGATGTACAAAGCTCATCAGAAGCTTACCTGTCAAGTCAAGTTTATTTATATAGCACATTTCAAACACGGGGATCATTCAATGTGCTTTACATAAAAAAGCAAAAAGTAATACTAAATAAAAGCATAAAGGGGCAATAGTTAAAATAGTTTTAAAAGTAAAGTACATAATAATTAAAAAGAAAACATAAAAGACAAGGTAGAATAATTAAAAGACAGATTCAGAATTTGTAACTCAGCGATAACAGGGAGTACATTTGATCAATTATCAGAGGGCATCTGAGAACAGTTTGGTCTTAAGTCTAGATTTTAAAACTGTCTACAGTTGGGGCCCTTTTTGATGTCATCTGAAAGTCGGTTCCAGAGCTGAATCACATTGCGACTAAAAGCTGCTTCACCATGTTTAGTTTTAACAGCGGGTTTTACTAACAAGTTTTGCTCCCGAGACCTGAGAGGTCTGGAAGGTGTGTACTAATGAAGCAGGTCTGATAGGTAATTAGTTCCCGTTCCATTTAGTCATTTATAAACAAGCAGTAGTGTTTTAAAGTCAATTCTTTAACTTATTGAAAGCCAGTGCAGGGACTTAACTAAAAGAACTGACCAGACTACTCCAATAGTTTTCGTGAGAACCCTAGCTGCTGCATTTTGTATCACCTGAACTTGTTTGATAATCTTTTCAGGAAGGCTTGTGAAAGGCCCGTTGCAGTAATCAACCCTGCTGGAGATAAATACATGAATGAGTTTTTCTAAGTCATGTTTTGACATCACACCTCTAAGTTTGACAATGTCTGAGGTGGTAAAAAGCTGATTTAGTTATTCCTTTCTTAACTGCACAGAAAAGGCAGCACATGTAGCACTGATCTTTAAAGTAAAGTGATCATCTGAAATGGTCTTCCACAAGAAAGCATTTTCATTCAGACATAAATTGGGTGTGAACCTGGTGAACCCATTCTAGTGCTGGGCCACAGCTCCCAGCCACATGTGGTGCAGTATCAGCGTATGTCTTATAACCAGCAAGCCCATTAGAGGGTTCATATTATGGCTGCTGATCTTCATCTTTTTCAAGCCACAAACCAGAGCACTCTATGTCCACTATGTAAACTATGTGTTGTGATACCAATCAGGGCCATTTGCATACACATACTTGGCTCACATTGTCAGCAATGATTTTGCATACACAAAAATCATGCTTTGTATACTAGTCACCAAAAAAATAAATAAAACAGACTAAGTGCAGATGTGCACACAGCACAAGCATCTGCGGCAAGAACAACATGCATTAGAGAACCAAAAAAAAGGAAAAACACGGCCTGAATGTGTAAAACCCAATGAAGAACCAACAAAGTCTGACATACCAACAGTGGAGACTATCTCAACAACAAGCTGCATGCTTCTGGGCTTCCACTGCATCCCAATGGCATGCCAAGGCCGATAAAAGCCTGCAATTTCCAATTTAATCCGGAGAGCAGTCAATTAGCCACATGCTAATCCACAGGCCTGCGAGTAAAACTGATAATTACTCTGATTGGACACTCGTAATGATTAGCCGTCTGTTTGTGCCAAAATCAGCAGATGCCATTATGTGTGTGTGTGTGTGTGTGTGTTGGACTGTAAAAGTGTTAAGATTACTGCTTTACATGTCTGCTGCTGTTGCGCAAAACAGACTCCTTGGCAACAGTCTTTATTACTACTCCCACAGACAGACACCATACAACCCCCCCCCCAATCAAATATTACAAAGTTCAACAGAACTGCAACACAATCAACAATGCAGACTGAAGGGAACCTTTACCCTCCTCCGTGCACAGGTGACGTGAAGAAGAAAATAGGGAGGGTGGGCAGCTAAAATGGAGAAATTGCAAGTTCAGACACTTGATAAAGCAGATTTCATTGAAACTAATAACCCAACTACCTCAACTGACTTCCACAGCCAAGGATACCAAGTACACTATGAAAGTTAATATCCAATAAATACATTCTTTCAGACGTTCTGAAGTAGTACAGAAGGAGAGATTAAAACACATTAAAATATACTTAATCATTAATTGAGGGTTCACATGATTACAAAGCAAGCAAGCAAAAAAAGACCATTAAGTGCATGAAGTCCCATGCATAGCTGTGGTCTCTCCAGCAGACAGGCTCTGCCAGGGTCCACTGTGCCCGCCTAGTAGCCCAACATGTACGTGCTTGTGCATTCTGCCCACAAGCAGCAAAGCTGGAAAGTAGCTGGCTTGCATACTTACTGGAAAGCCATCAGCAATTTGCCTTCATGTCTGAAACAGGTCAAGGCAGGTCCCCCTTCTCTCTCTCGCTCTCTTTCTCTCTTTTATGGGCCCCACCTGCCAGATTACAATTCCGGAGCTGCTGCTGTGGCTACTGCTGCAGCTGGGTGAGTTTCAGCTCAGTTTAAAGCCTCTCATAGGCTACACACACACACACACACACACACACACACACACACAAACAGAAACAGAGGCAGAAACTAACAGCAAAACGCATTCACTTCTCCATTCCCAAACAAACACAGACCGCAACACAAGAGGAATCATTCCCTGAACTTCATATTAGCCGACAGTCCATGAGGAAGTTCCCATTATGCTTTAAAATGTAGGCAGCCAAAATATGTAGCCTGTGCTGCACAGCACTTTCAACCACATGTAAAACATTATGACGTTTTATATAGCCTACTGCCATCATCAGCATCAATAATGCAACATGATCTCTTATGATCACGTTGAACTTGGTCAATGTGAAAGGTCAAAGTGAACAATAACAGAATGTAGGCTATATTCAAGCCTGATTATGAGGACAGAAGTCTCAAGCGGCAAGAATCCCCAGAGTAGAATTTATTTATTTATCTGCGGATAAAACATTGCGACAAAAGTAACGCCACGATGCGAACATTGCATAGTCACTAGCATACACTACACTTTGCGCATCGGTATGTCTGCCAGGTTGATACTGTTACGTACATGGAGGGGTGAAACAACTCGCCTCCTGCGGGGAGCTGTACAGCGAACATGCAATTACAGCAGTCTATTTTTCGAAGAAAACGAACGACGGGGCCTAGCCAAGATTTGGGAGAAGAGAAGAAAAAAAAAATCACCTAGGCTATAATACATGACGCCGTCGACTTCTGAGAACTCTTAGCGGGGAGCAGACATTGTTCTCCAGGAAAACGTCTTTTCCTGTCCACTAAGCAACACGAATGTCCCAAGGAGAGAGAGGGGGGCTACCTCACCGGTAGCTCAACGGAAAATGCAGACAACGTCTAGGCTACATTACGCAAAGTTCTGAATGCTGTGTGATTAGTTAAACGGGTTAACTAAACAAGTCGTATAAAAGTTGTATCATTGTTTAACTGGCTGCTGAGACAGAGGTTGCTGCTGACGTAGGACAGCTTCAAAATGCCTTAACCGAGGAATGCGTGTTGAGCTAGGCAACTCATCCAGAATCTATCACGAACGACTAAAAACCTTGGTTGCTTACCTTCAAATCCCATCCAAAAATGGCTAATGCGAGTTGGACGTTGAAAATAACGATTTAAATAGCACCACAAACACTTGCTCCTTTAATTCGCCGCAGTCCGGTGTTTCGATGAGTCTTCCTTTCGGCTGCGGCAGAAACAGGGAGGGGGAGGAGGGAGGAAAGTTGCCGCAGTTCGGGCACTACTGTCTGGCCGTGTAGACCTACGACTCTAGGAGTTAACAGACTCTGGTGGTGTTCCTTTAACATTTTCCATCCAGCTTCGAACAATCACATGGACTTACCTTAAAGTGGCATTTCACCCAATAATGCTCGCCCCACGTTGTTCTTGTCACTGCGGAGAATCAGGGAAGAGTTGGAAAACACGTCCTATTTCGCGTTAGTTAGGCTAAACGATAAAGTACTCAAAATACTTTCTGGAACAACTTTTGGTCGGTTCTCACTTTCTCCCCCTCCCGGCACCGTAAGATCAAACCATCACATTCCATGAAGTTCCAAACAATGAAAAAGGTGGGTTTTCCAGCGCACCCGAGGACCCACCCCTTAACGACTACGCTACATCTGACCGCTAAAAGAACGCCCTTCCCATTGCGATCCCGCCTTTCGAGCGAAGAACCGGCAAGGAATACGTTTGCAGAATGCGCTACCGAGTGCATGGGAGAAAAAAAGAGAAGTAGCCTATGGCCTAGCTAGGCCTCTGCTATTACTGAGGCACTCCAGAAGTCCCACTAGAACTTTAAAAGAGATGTCTGCAGGGTTTCACTCAAACTGACTTCAGAGGCTGAAGGCCTTTTAAACATTTTAATTTTAAACATTCTTCACATGTTATATTTTCCTACAGTTAACAATGGCCTGTGCCTTTATGGACCTATTCTGTAAAATATAAGGTCTAATGTAACTGACTTTAAGTGCTCTAATTCTGTCTCCTTTTGTTTTGATGTGGTGTTCACAAGCATGACCCTTGGTCTGGTTGAAAGCTGGAGCAGTTTCTTTATTTTTTCTTCTGTGTACAACTGTGTGTGTTAGTCTACTTCACTCACTGTCAATAACCTAGAACATAGTAGCATAGTTAGGCTACTTAAGCCTTTTTCAAACATGCACTGGATTGTTGACATGATGACATGGGACAACAAGGAGGCGAACGTTCTGCCCCTCAACCCTCACCCTGAACAATTGCACTACCCTATCCATAGTATTGTTATTTAAAAACGTACATACTGTAATTACACAGCCATAGCCAGGGACGGATCATGGCTTGTGCCAAGTGTGCACTTGCACAGGGGCCCTCAGCCAATGGGGGCCCTCGGATTAAAAAAAAATTGACATGAATTTAGGCTAGATTATGCCCGGTGCTTCTGTCTGTTAATTTGCGGCACAACTGAATGGTGTTATGGAACAGCGGACCAAAAGAAAAATAAACGAAATGTTTTCCTGATCAATAAATACTTCTTAATTCATAAAATATAGAGGTATAACATTAGGTGGAAGTGGTAGGCTATGAGTGCTCATTTAATGTGTATGCGTGTTTGCGAAAGTGAAACTGACCCACTCGTGGGTAGGTGAATGAAGTGGATTCCTGCAATGTTCATGAAAACAGCTTAGCGATTGGATAGCCTAATAAATCGCGACTTGTTGTAGGCTTATATCGTAGCAAATAGCCTATGGCGATGTCGATGAGAGATAGGCCTACACTTATTTCACTCGTCTCGCTGGAGTGAGCGCATAATGTGGGCTGTTGCGCAAAGAAATTAATTATGGACATGATCTGCATCTCCATTTACCAAACGCTATAGTTTTGCTAACATCTCCACTGTTAAGGTGAAATATGTCTCCATGCAAGGTAGTGTCAAGCAGCAGTGAAGTGAAAACCTTATCATGCAGGTAGCCAATGTTCACGTCACCTGAGTCAGACAGAAAACGGGTCCTGCTTGCTCTGTTAAAGTTTGTATGCCCCTTCCAAACTGCGTTAAAAGGGTATATTTAACAGCCAGAATTTCGAAATGTTCCAGGGGGAGACACCCCCGAACCCCCCGTAATATGATCAGCACCACCTCTCACAAAATACTATCAACGTCCCTGCTACCGGTCCGTCAGATATGACAACTGTGTCCGGTCCGACATAATGACATAATGTACTACATTTTCATTGTCTGCAATTGTGCACCAGCCTGCACAGCGACAGCAAAGCAGGGCTCGAATTACGTGGGAGCCAGAGGGAGCCGAGCTCCCATAGAGTGAGGACTGGCTCCCATGAAAGCAACAAAGTCAAAGACCTGAGGGGGTCTCTCATATCTGAAGATGTCTGGCATTGTAATTGGATCTTAAACAACCGCTCATTATCCATCCCTGTGCGATCTCTTACCATTAAAGACGTTAAATTAAAATATAGGCTACTACGGGACGTAGACCTACACTACGCTCTTGAACGCAGCATGATACTTCACCACCACACCACTAGACTATATGAGCAAACCGTATCGATTTGACAGCACTCGCAAATCTGAAGAAGTCACCCTGCTTTGATGTGAGTGTTTTGTCTATTTGCATAGGCGTTCATTGGGCTAGCCTTCGTGGTTTGGTACGTGCTGAAAAGTCCTGTTTGCTGTTGAACTTGCGCTTCACCTATTCTATGTTGATTGACAAAGCCATAAATTATGGCCCATAATGCAGCCTACAATGATTGTGTTGTCCGATGATCTAGCTATCCTCTGCCATTCAGAGCTCCGGAAAGTTCCCAGCTATTCTGAAACACCTGTTAGCAATCTCTGATGTCGGAATATTCAATGGCTACCCGACAATATCTCAAAATTGGTCGTCTATTATTTTCCACGGTTCAACACATTAGCCTACTAGAACATAGTTTGGCTGGCTTTATTCATTTCTGCCAGTTACTGCTTTTTCCCCTGTGTATAAGTTACAATACATGCATTATTGTGTTTGACACTGAGGATAGCCTATCTGAGACGGTGGTCTGGTTTAAATGAGTTACGTTGTGAAATTGAGAATGGCACAGACTAAATAGTTTAGTCTATTTCTTTGTATTGTGAAATTGAAATGAGATATGGACTATTACAATCAATAATATGTTGAAATTAATTAAAAGTAATCAATTTCTATGAAAAATCTATGTCTGTTGCGTGTGTCAAGGTAAAGCCAGGCCTAGTGTAAAATATACTGTACTGCGCCAAAGCCACTAGCCTAGGCTATTTCATTGTATCGCCTTGTTAGGCTATGCGCGGGGTGTGCCAACTTTTTATGAGATAGAGAGATCCCCTTAAAGACAAAAAGATAATTCGAGCCCTGCAGCAAAGAGAGAAGCGCTGGCTGCACGCGCACGTCACTTGCACGCGCATGCGCAAACGCGCCCGCGCACGTCGCGGTCAGGGGGAGGGGGGGCCTTTTTTGATATTGTGCACAGGGGCCCATATTTGTTTAATCCGTCCCTGGCCATAGCCATAATCTACTGTTACATATTCTACACATACACTTTGTACTACTCTTAAAATGTTACTGTTACTACACTGCACATATCTGTCTATACGGTTCATAGGCCTATTGAATATCCATATTTATTCAGTTTTTATGTATATATTACTGTTAATAAACTGCATACAATTAGGAACAAAACTATTCATACCCCTGGCAAATATTGATTTAATGTTGATTTTCTCTTGACCAATATGTTTGTTCTGGCTGAAAATGATACTACCACATGGCTAAAGGTTGTAAGACAATGTGGTCGAAACATGGAATCAAAATCATTTTCCTCCTTTTTTCACATTTTTTATGAAAAATGGCATGTCCAAAAATATTTATACCCTTTTTAAATAATCAATGGAGACATCTTTATTTGCATTCACAGCTGCTCTCAAAATGGTTCTGGTGATCTGATGGTACCACAATGGCCAGATTGATGGCAAAGAATCATTCCTGCCTCAAAACCTGGATTGCTGCTAAAAAGGTGCGGTCTAGAATCATTGTGGAGAGACATGGAGATGCTTGGTACAGGTATTATAAGAACCATTTTTTTAAAAAATGGTGTGTACTTAAAAAGGGTATGAATAATTTTGGACATACCATTTTTCATAAAAATGTTAAAAAAGATGAAAACACTTTTTTTGATTCCATGTTTCTCCCACGTTGTCTTACAACCTATGGCTTGTGGACGTGTCATTTTCAGTCAGAACAAATATATTGGTCAAGCGAAAATCAACATTAAATCAATATTTGCCAGGGTAAATGAATGAATCATTTTGTTCCTAACTGTATCTATATTATTTGTACTACTCTTTACTACTCTTACTGCTATTTCACTGCATACTACACTATACTACACTGTCTCACTAATTCACAGATGGGATAAATGCAGAGACCAAATTCCTTATATACGCAAGTATATTTGGCCTATAAACCTGATTTTTCCATTACATCTGTACATATCCATATCTATTCTGCTCTTATAAGGCTACTGCTATACATTGCACATATTTAGATTTAATTTATATTACTGTAAACCATACCACTTTCCTAATTGTATACTACTGTCTACACTGCTCTACATGTCATACTGTTTATACTGCACCACCTGTATACTGTGTATATCACATTGCACTTTTCTGCTTTTTTGCACTTCTGGTTAGACGCAAACTGCATTTTGTTGTCTCTATACTTGCTCTGCACAATGACAATAAAGTTGAATCTAATCTAATTCAGGCATCAAACGGGTGGGCTGTTAATGTGAACACACAATGTTCTAATTATTTTGCATCAAAAGAGACTACCTATACCTCCTAGTAGATTACATTTGAACACAAAGTTAAGTTTTCTTTTCAGAAGACTTGATTATAGATAAACACACACACACACTCACTTGAATGACCTGGTGGTGTGTGAATGGACAGTGTTGTTGCTCACACTGCTTGGAAAAGGTGTGACAGGTCGTTGTGATGAAGAAAGGTCCTGCTCTGGATTGGCCCTGTAATTACCGCAGCAGTGGCCCTATGGCGGTCCTTATGGCTGTAGCTGGCTGAGTGAACAACGTCTGCCTTGTACAAGCAAGGCCATAAACTGGCCTTAAGTTACACTGCAGCAAGCTTACAGTGAGAGCAAAATTGAGTGTGTGCGCACACAGACACACATAGCCTACAGCACACACACATATCTGTCAGAGCCAGTTACCGCAAAACAACACAAAAAGTTGCCTTAGCAATTAGTCAGTGTTCAAGAGTACCATAAGCCTCCACATAAGCAGCCCACGTTACAACAACATCATTCAGATTAGTGCTCAGTAAAGTGTCCCGCTAAGGTTTTTTTTTTTCATTTGTTTCTTGTCACAATCCAAACAGTCCATCCATGGTGAATAAATAATAAACAATAGAAAGCCATCAGATAGATAGATAGATAGATAGATACTTTATTGATCCCCAAGGGGAAATTCAAGTTGAAAAACATCATTGTTGGTGTACTCAACATGAAGATTTCTCTTTTATCTGATTGTATGTGATGGTGATGAGGTGAATTAGCCTGACGTGAATCCAGACGAACCTGTTAGCAGATCTGAATTTGCTCTGCAGGTTGGTCTGGAAAGGAGCCCATTGATGTCCGTTTCCAAATCACCAAAAAAAACAGGAATGAGTATTTTCTTTGGAATTAAATTTGGAGTAAACATCTGCATTTAAAAACAAAGCACGACACTTGCACGCACGCACGCACGCACGCACAAAGCACGACACTTGCACGCACGCACGCACGCACGCACGCACGCACGCACGCACGCACGCACGCACAAAGCACGACACTTGCACGCACGCACGCACGCACGCACAAAGCACGACACTTGCACGCACGCACGCACGCACAAAGCACGACACTTGCACGCACGCACGCACGCACGCACGCACGCACGCACGCACAAAGCACGACACTTGCACGCACGCACGCACGCACGCACGCACGCACGCACGCACAAAGCACGACACTTGCACGCACGCACGCACGCACGCACGCACGCACGCACGCACGCACAAAGCACGACACTTGCACGCACGCACGCACGCACGCACGCACGCACAAAGCACGACACTTGCACGCACGCACGCACGCACGCACGCACGCACGCACGCACAAAGCACGACACTTGCACGCACGCACGCACGCACGCACGCACAAAGCACGACACTTGCACGCACGCACGCACGCACGCACGCACAAAGCACGACACTTGCACGCACTCACGCACGCACGCACAAAGCACGCACACTTGCACGCACGCACGCACGCACAAAGCACGCACACTTGCACGCACGCACGCACGCACGCACAAAGCACGCACACTTGCACGCACGCACGCACGCACAAAGCACGACACTTGCACGCACGCACGCACGCACAAAGCACGACACTTGCACGCACGCACGCACGCACGCACAAAGCACGACACTTGCACGCACGCACGCACAAAGCACGACACTTGCACGCACGCACGCACGCACGCACGCACGCACGCACGCACGCACGCACGCACGCACAAAGCACGACACTTGCACGCACGCACGCACGCACGCACGCACGCACGCACGCACGCACGCACAAAGCACGACACTTGCACGCACGCACGCACGCACGCACGCACGCACAAAGCACGACACTTGCACGCACGCACGCACGCACGCACGCACGCACAAAACATACACGCATACACACGACGCACGCACGCACGACACGCACGCAAAGCACGCATTACGCTTGCAGCACGCGACGCACGCATAAAGCACGACACTTGCACGCACGCACAAAGCACGCACACACTTGCACACGCACGCATTACACACACACACACGCAGGCACGCGTACACACATTCACACACACATGGGCATCAGAACTGGAAAACTGGGACTGAGAGAAGGTGCAGAGGCCACTGATTCCAAACCCAGGGTAGTTTAAAAATCCCAGAAATTCTACCACAAATAACTGACACGTTTTTAACAACTGAACCAAAATGGATGCACTGCTCAGAGAGACAGGAAGAGGCCAGAGGAGGTGGAACTCAAATGCATGCTTTTATACATGAGACATCATGAGTCTAAAATCAGACAGAAAGACATACATGAATGCAGCAGAACTCTCTGGAACTCAATATAGTCAGCTCCACACACACACACACACACACACACACACACACACACACACACACACACACACACAAAACATAACATCTATACACACTTTCTGGATGACCCTTGAGACTCTTCCAGGTCTATGGCAAGTGGGCTTCAGCATGAGACATTATGAAGGGTTTAACCCTTGTAAGGTGCTCAGGTCTGTGGGACCCGTTTTCAATGTTTGCTACAAAACATTATGCTATTTATTATTTCTTTTAACTCAAACTCATTGGCCTTGGCTACTTTATTACATTATCGGGAAGTTACATTATCAAGTTTAATTACATGTTCAATGGATTCTAGTGCAAATTTGTATTACATTATCGGGGTCATTACATTATTGGGGATTTATTACATTATCAGGTTCTACAGGCCAAATAACCATTTTTTCTGCAGGTCTATTGCCTCAGCACAAAAAAAACCCAGTGCAAGACTGTCAGTTGGTTTGTGTGTTAGGAACCACTCAAAATACTGTATATGTTCTCACAGGACATCTCTAAGCAGAACTAAAGAACCCTTTTCATGCATGTTTTTGATTGCATACCTCATCACAAAGATCCTGTAGACACATTAAGGCATTAAAGAAACACAATGTAGGAATTTCCCTTTTCGTCAATTTCAACGTGCTATTTAGTTTTAAAGGTTGTATTAGTGATGGCGGGATAACGTCATGTTGACATTCAAACAAAACATAGAGCTAGCTCGTTACTCCCTCCCCCTCTCTGCCGTGCAATTGAAACTCTCCTGAACGCGCATCTCGTTGGTTATTGGTTGGAACACTTTATTTTGCTTTTGAGTGGTTGACAACACTTGTTGATAGCAATTGTTTTTGTGTGCAGATCTCAGAGCCTAGACTGGCTACAGAGACGCATTTTTTGACAGTCTGTTTATAGGGTCTGTTTATACCCAATTCATCTAAAACAAAAAAGGTCATGCTCCTATGCAACACCAATCTTACATAGTGTAATATTTCAGGTCTTTTGGGCAGACATTGGCAATGTCTGAGACACCGAACCCCTTTATTTGAAGTCAGTGTGACATAAAAATGAGTGTGAAGTCATTATTTTGATGTTGAAGAACTACATTGTGTTGCTTTAAAACCCACTGCATATCATGCAGTATATTTCTACTGGAGAGTTGTGAGCAGAACTGTAACAGTTCCTATGTACAGATGAGCCAAAGAATCTTCTCTATATAAATGTTCATTGATTTCATGCTATAGCACAAAGACCCCATGCTGAACTGTCACTGTCTCAGCTTTTAAGAGCTACTGCAGACCGTACCGTATGTTTATAATGGGTGATAAATCAGTGCAGGGCAGGGGGAGAACTCTCTGCCCAAAATATATTTTTTCCAATCCTGTTCCCATCTGGCCCAAGAGAATATCATAGATTTATCTCTCCTTTTTTCTTTTACGTGGCCTCAGCTTACAGTGAGCCATGTGGAGATAAAATATCCCATCTTCACTTTCATCTCAAGCAGCAGGGAGAAAAGAGTGCTGGAGACGGGGAGGTGGGGATGGTGGGGGTATTGAGGGATATGGGGTAACTGTAAAAGATGTTCTCCAGGAGCTGTTCCAGCATCTTGTGCTCCCGGAATGCAGCTCCGCTCCGACCATCTCCAGGTTATCCAATAAAGCTCCTGGGCTGCTGCCAACATTCCCCAGAGCACACCTGGACAGAATGCCCCACCCTGCACACACTCACACACACACACACACACACACACACACACACACACACACACACACACACAAACATGCATACGCACATCTTTTAGGAATGGGAGGTGTGCAGAGGGACTGAACACAGGTAACATGCAGACACAATTTCTCATACTAGAGTGTTGGAAAACCAAGGCAGGCAGTGCTTGCTATGTCAGCAGATAAACAACAAGAGCTCAGCCTACACTAAAGCATCTCTCAGGGATGGGCACTGGATTCTATAGAGATGACCTAAATCTATGGAGTTCAACATGGTCTTGATTTGTCTGCACAACATGATCTCTGAATCAGCTTCTATATTTCCACACCAAACTGAATTATACTAAGGCTCTCACGTATTCCATTAATCAATGTGCATACTAACACTAGAGTAACATAACCATTGTTAATAAGAGAATCAAATATTACCCCTATGGAGAAATGACCCCTTGTGACAAAAAATATCTGACAGTGTTTTGCGGATTTCGTGCTCTTCTGTAGACCACTCGAGGTAAACGACTGAACACTGCCCCCTAGAGCACAGCATTGATTACAAAAAAATTACATTCTTCCTCAAAATATGACAACAAACAATCAAATGCACTGTAAAATTAAGAGCATAAAATTAAAATAATTTCATAACATGATTCTCACCTTAATGATCACTCTAATACCTTTTTAAGACTAATTGTAATTTTATTTTAAAAAAATGTGATTTTAAACGAGGAGTCGATATATTACAGTTTTCCTCAATTGTTTACACACAAAAACTGGTACTTCAGACACAATAACCACAACATGTATGCACCAACCCCCTGAACCAATTCTGCTATATTAAAAGCACAATTCCTGCTTTACACTCAAAATTAAATTGCAGTTCTAAAACAGTAGAATTGCAGTTTTTTCACAACAGTACAAGGATACAAGGATACAAGGAAGTTTATTGTCACATGCATATAGTTACTGGAAGTAAGAAATGCAGTGAAATTATGTCTGGTGTCAGCCTATTTGTGCATTAATGGGGGGGGGGGGGGGGGGTAAAAAGTGCAGTAGAAGAGGGGTTTAGTAGATTAAGTGGCAAGGGCTGCATAAAAAAAAGGTGGGGGAGGATTGGGATTGGGTGGGGGGCACCAACAAGGAGCACCCAAGAGCAACAGGGGCAAGGAAAAACTCCCTTACCAAGGAAGAAACCTTGGGCAGATCCATCGCTCAAGGGGCTAACCCAACTGCCAGGGTCTTGGTGTGTGTGTTGGGGGGATGACAGGGGATGGGATAGTGTGCTGTGTATGTGGGGGAGAGGGCAGTGTGCAATATGTGTGTTGGAGAAGCTTCCTCATGAGACAATGTGCTGTGTATTGGGGGGGGGGGGGGCAGTGTGCTGTAAGTATGTTGGGGATGTGTGTTGGAGAAGCTTCCTGATGAAATAATGTGCTGTGTATGTAGGGGGGGGGCAGGGACTTACTATTGCAAGCAGAGTACTGCATGTAATGTATGTGAGTGATGACAGTGAAGATGTGTGTGTGGGCGGGAGGGGAGTGGAGCAGTGACTGTGTGTGTGTACACTCAATTATCTGCATTTGGTACAATTTTCATGAAGAAAATCTCTTTGTTTTCACAAGGAACACACTGCCATTCAAATTCTAAAGTTAATTGCCCTACAATGCACACTGATTCATCACATGGGCAAACACCTGTCACACAGTTTTACAATTAGCAATCAGAGCTTTAAGCATAATGCTTGTGATGTGGATGAGGTGCTGTGGTCAGACCGAAACAGAAGAAAGGGTGCAGCATTATTATTTTTTTACTGTAACTGTATACAGTAAATTCTTCTGTTGTTTTGTATGTAGACCACTGTATGTACAACTTTATGTTGGTTGGGATGTACACTGTGTACATTGTTTTTGTGGGGAAAAATTAAATGTATTTGTTACTGTGTATTTGTGTGTTCTGAGTAAACAATATTCTCAAATATTTTACAACACACTTATGTATGTACTGTCTGTAGCAAGTACTGAATAAAACACTGAATAAAACACTGAATAAAAAAAGGCCAAAGTCATTATGATGAATGGAGAAGAAGTGATTTCCATTCATCACAGTGTTTTACATTGAGCACGTCAGTGTTCAACTGGTTCTTATAAATGTCATATTCATATGATGGTTTGTGTGTGTCATTTGAAAACAAAATACCATTTTGAGAAGAAATAACATTGTTTTGAATGTAAAGTTTCATTTTGCATGAGAATTGAGAGGTTTTGCCCATTGTGTGTGTGTTTAGGGAGAGAGAGAGAGAGAGAAAGAGAGAGTGAGAGTGAGAGAGGTTTCTGGTAGATAACTTAAATGGTAGAACATTTTGTTTCATTTGATCAAACTGCATGCCACCCAGAAGCATGTATAATGATAATAAATTAGTTTTGTGGCTCAGAACCAGTTAACTGTCTCTCCACACTCAAGCTTAGCAGGAATGGCATGGCTTTCCCGCCACTTTCTCCATGTGAAGTGGTTCAAGTTGCCTATATAACAGTTTGACTGGCACCACCACTGCTCTTTTTTCTCTTTTTTAATGTTGTGAGGCATGCCAGCCCTCATAAGAGCTTTCTGGTTGGAGTCTATCGTTAACCTTAATCCTAGTATTAGGCTGTGGCTCCAATGGGCTGGGGCTGTGCATTTGTGTGCGAGCCTGAGTCGCTGTTGTTAAAACCTGCCATCTCTCACATATTAAAATGTGAATTGCGTTTCATGAAGGAGCTCTCGCTAACCACACAGCAGAAAAGTATTTTCCATGTGTTTCGTAAAACACTGCCTCACACATAGGAGAGAAGAAAAAAATGTGTCAAGAAGAGAAATCTATGAAAGACACTTAATGAGTTATGTGTTGAGTGATAAGTAGGTGGTGACAGGTATTCGGGGGCAAAACAGGAAAGAAAGATATCCAAAGCAAAATATGCAGGTACAAAGAAAAGAGAAGAGAAAAGAGAAAGAGAGAGATGAACAAATGAACACACACATACTCTCTCTCTCTCTTGCTCTCTCTCTCAGTTCTCTGCTGCCATCTTGTGGTGTTATCCTGTAATGCTGACGGACTGGGACTAAAAAAAGGCCCTGGACTTTCTTCCAAATAGGCCCACTACCATTCGCACTTATAAACACACATTAGCTGACTATCATGGTAGAGTCTCACAATATTATTTTGCCAGTGAATGTATCACATTCAAACATAGTGAGTTAGATTGTACAAAAATGATCATTATTGATTAATGATTATTATTTTACCTCGTACCTTCATTCATATATGTACAGTAGCTAAAGTAACTTAAACCAACAGGGATGTCATATACCATATTGGTTCATAGGGGTCAATAAATGGCCTTGAACAGACATTGCACATACATACAAAGCCTACAGCTTGGTCAGGTTGGTGCACAGTACATCATCACGATGTGTATGGACCTGATTAGAGCTATCCCTTGCAAATACGAGGAAGTTGTGGTAGCAAACGTCAAGAACAAAATGCAATCAGTTTTGCACAAGGACAAACAAACAAAAAAAAAGTGCCATTACCACCCCTTACGAAAATTAACCATGTTATTACTATGACAAAATAACCATGTTTTTTTCGGTTTCATGTTTTTTTTTGGGTAACCATGACCATAGTTTGACCATGTTTTTTTGTAGCCATGATAACCATGGTTTATCACTATAGTTGATAAATAAGCACCATGCCCTGCAGGGGCCCTGCCAGAAAAAGTTGGCCCTATGACAGACAATAACTCTGGGCCCTCTGGGGGACCCCTGTCAGTGCTGGCCCCTTAGAATTGTCCTCACTTCCCCGCCCTGAGCGGTTGGCTGAGTAACAAAATTATGAACACCTTACAAGGGTTCAACCCTAACATTACCATGGTCATTAACCATGGTTTTCTTCAGAAGGTATAAACCATGGTTTTCCTCAGAAGGTATAAACCATGGTTTTTCCTAACCCAACTTAATCGACTGTTAAAAAAACATAACACGGTTGCCATGTTAAAGAAGCCCTATGTAGGTCTGGTTATTCCTTCGCTGTTTCTGGGTTTTCGCCTGATTTGGGCTCACATTTTTCACGACATAGCTCCCCCTGCAGCTTCGGTAGCAAGTGACTGCTACGCTAAACCCCCACTAGCTAGCGAGCTAGCCATCAATAAACCAAGCTAAACACATAGGGCTCACAATAAAACGGTCGAGCAAACACATTGTTCAAGAGACTATCAAATCACATTACAAAAACGAAGTTCACCCAAGGGTAGGCTACTTTACAATTTCAACAGCAAAAAGCCAAGTCGGGTCCGTTTTGCAGTCTTCTTAGAAACTACAATCTGACTACATTTTCGAAAGTATTTCCGCCGAAGTTACATCCGGATGTGTTAGGACCGCTGACCAGAAGTTGCATATTCGTTTTTCCGCTGAGAAGCATTAGGGGAGATTTAAGCATCCACCAAACGACCCAAAAAGTGTTGTAGAACCATCACAACGACTCTCAACCTGCATAATTAAGGTCATTTTTGCTAAAATTGTTGCATAGGGCCTCTTTAAAACCATAGTAGTACCATAAAGTGCAATAGGGTAACCATGGTGGTACCAAAGCTACTATGAAGAACTATGCATAAACCATAGTAGTACTAGTACTATGGTTAGGAGCATGGAGATCATCATCACCATGGGTTACCATGGTAAAACCATAGTTACTGCATTAAAACCATATGAAACCATGGTTAATTTTCGTAAGGGACAAAACATGCAAATGTGTAGTCTGTGGTGGCAGGGACGTTGGAACCCATTTCTGTTTGCATTGAAACAGATGATGTGTTGTGCCTGGTCTCTTGACTTAACTTAAAATCATCAAGTCGGACTTTCATCTCCCCCTTTCTCCCCAGAGAAAATGTTTCGAATTCTGGCTGCTAAACACACCATCTGCGTGGTGTGAGGTAGTGAGTCATTTGTCAATTGCAAGAGTTGGCAACCTTGGTGTCCCTTGCTATTCCTGCTATTGAAAATGTGATCTTACTAGTTTTTTGAATGACAATGATAACAGATAGCATAGACATGGGCTACTGATAGGCATAAGAGAAACATATTTATTTGGAGACTAGCCTACTTGTGTGACAAGGTATACTGAGCCAGGCCGACGGCCGTTGAATTGGACGGCCGTTAAATGGACGGCCATTCTAGACTTTTCTAGAACGTCCATATTGCCAGCCGCCCCTGTCACTCACATCACTGCTCTTACACACAGAAGACAGCCCCAAACGCTCTGCACAGGAACCTGATATCTGGGTCAACTCTATGTCCTCTCTAAAGTGCTTGTGGTCAAGAGACCTACAATGCCCAAAGTATTCAATCCCTTGGATATTTTCATCCTTTTCTTGCATTTGAAAGCATATTTCTACAAAGTAATGTTGATTAATTAAAAATATATAATGTAAAATAAGTGATTGCATAAATATTCACCCCTTTCAAGTCAATATTTAGTAGCTACACCTTTGGAGGCAATCACAGCATGTCTGTGTGGATAGGTCTCAACTAGGCTTGCATAATTTCTGCAATTTTACTCCATCCCTCTTTGCAAAACTGTTCAAACTCTGTCAGGTTGTACAGGGATTGGGCGTAAACAACCCTTTTTATGTCCAGTTACAAATTCTCTATTGGATTGAGGTCTTGAGCATTTACATTGTTGTCTTTAAACCATTGCTTTGTAGCTTTAGCTGTAGGTTTCAGGTCATTGTGTTCTTTTCTTTTCCAAAGTCGTAGTTTTCTCACAGACAGAATCAGATTGTCCCCGAGAATTTCTATATTTGCTGTATTATTTTACCATTTACCTTTACAAGTCTTCCAGGGCCTGCTGCCAAGAAGCATCCCCACAGCATGATGCCTAACATCTAGCATCTAGTCTGATGGCCAAAAGGCCCCCATTTTAGACCCCATCCATAAGATTTTGAAAATTATATTTTTGCTGACCATTTTCAAAAGGTTTTGCATCCACACTGCATTGTCTTCAGAAATTACCTCATCCACACAGACACTAAATCAAGTGAAAAAAACGTTGTAGTACACATATGAAACATACACTACTCACAAAAAGTTAGGGATGTCTGGCTTTCGGGTGAAATTTATGGAAAATGTAAAATGTTCAAGCTACAGCGGTATTATATTATATATAACAATTTATTGAAACAAAAGCCAACAAAAATGCCAATGTCTCAATAACTTGTCACATGCCCTTGAGCATCAATTACAGCTTGACAACGATGTTTCATGCTGTCCACAAGTCCAGTTATTGTCTGCTGCGGCATGGCATCCCACTTTTCTTGAAGGGCGGCCTTCAGGTCATTGAGGTTCTGGGGTACAGTTACAAGCCTCAACACGGCGACTCAACTGATCCCATAGGCTTTCTGTGGGATTCAGGTCTGGAGAAAGTGCAGGCCCCTCCATTTGAGGTACCCGAGTCTCCAGCAGCCGTTCCCTAATGATGCGACCTCGATGAGCTGGAGCATTGTCGTCCATGAAGATGAAATTAGGCCTGTGTTGTTCATGCAGGGGCACAATTACTGGATTAATGATGTTATTCAGGTAGTATGGGCTTGTCACTGTACCATTCACAAAGTGTAGGGCACTTCTGTATTGAGTGGATACACCTGCCCACACTGTAACACCACCAACTCCAAAGGGTTGTCTGGTGACAACAGTGGCTGAATCAAAGCGCTCTCCTTGACGTCTCCAACATCGTTGGCGGCCATCATTTCTGCGTTTTCTCAACGTGAATCGACTTTCATCATCAGAGAACAGCACTGGTCCCTCGTCCTGCCTGTGCCTGGTAGTGTGGTCAGGTACCCTTGCAGGTCGTCTAACATGCAGACCATGCTGATGTAAACAGTTTCAAATGGTCTGACGTGACACTTGGGTGCCTCTCACCTCCCTGGCGTTGATCCCATGTGCCTGGAGTTGAGTGGCATTCATCATCCGGTTCCACAGGGAATGGTTCACAATGAAGCGGTCATCAGTGTGGGATGTGGCCAATGAACGTCCACTTATGCCTTTCTGTGACTCTGTCAGTGTCTCTGTCTCTCTGTTGCAACCTGCTGATGACACTCTGTGACACTTTAAGTTCAGTGGCCACTTCCGTCTGAGAACATCCTGTTTGAGGCCTCGCAATGGCGAGGTGCTGTTGATCAATTGTTAGGTGTCGTCTTGGTCTCATGGTCTCACCTTAGGATGTTATTTTGTTTGTCCCTCATGTTGCCAGCCGTGTATGCAGGCAACAGGCATGCATTAATAGCACAAAAAGGGAAATGCAGTTTAAAAAGAGGCCGAAAAGAGGCCTGTGAAATGTGTTGTACTACTTTCATTTCATTTCACTTTATCACTTTCCACTGTTGCAAAGCCTGCTTGTCTTCAGTTCAACCATTGATATGGGATGGTGAAGTTTTTTTTTTTTACCAGATCTACTTCACAGGAGCGCCAATGTACAGAATTAATAGGCTCATGCCAGACAATCAGAAAATAGTATTATTGAAAATAGTAAAGTATATGTTTTCAATAATATGCCTTGTAGTTTCTTATACCATGATTATTGTATGGGTATTTTTGTATTTTCAAATTACTTATTACTTCTATTTTAATTGAAATGCATTTTTCACATCAATATTTTATTAGTATTTGTTGTTTTTGATGTAGGCTATTTGTGCCCACCTCTGATCACAGACAACACAGAATCCCAGGTTTACTCTCATTTTGTCTGGAGATCAAAGATGTATTGATCTGACTGGCAACAATTGAGTTCGACAGCCTGAAATATCTCAGGGCTGAACTGACGTATCATAGAGGAGTTTCCAAACTTTCGCAAGTTATTCGTTAATGTGTTGTAAGCATGTGTCAGGACAGCGAGGTGTCAGAACTCGCTTCCTGTTAAGCTTGACGACGCCGGGGAGAGCAGAAGCGTGTGTTTGAGATTGGGGTTTATCAATTCAGGTAAGAGAAAAACTTGTGCTGGTATCTATGTATGAAAAAATCATTACAACTATTAAAGTAATTTATAATCTCTAAGTTGCTATAAGTTTCCGGTTTTGTCATATAGCCTATAGGCTAGCGTTTCAAAATAATAGACTCAGAATAATAGCCTGTTGTGTTCTAATAGCCTAAATAATTATCGGCCGAATCATTCATTTTCTTTGATGTTTTGGTTAGATTGAATAGTTTCTTTTATGCCAAAAAGTTTCATTTATTTATCATTAATAATGTGCACTTGGCATATTCAATGCAACAGACCTAGACGATATATAGCCTACATCTGCTTTTCGGATTCGAGTTTGTGTATCCCTGATAGTGTAATGAACAATACTCCTACAAAATTAGCACATTTGCTTGTATGGGCTTATAGTTAGGCTATGTAACATCTCCAGTTAATTACATCTGTTTAATCAATAATATTGTGTATATATTATGTACAAATTATAGCATTTTCTCAGAAACAGTAGATGCTTACTGTTTTGTGCCCCTTCAAGATATCAAGATGGTGACTGGTGATCTGATAGATAAGGAGCTTTCTGAGCTAAAATATGCTAAATTAGCTGTGAGAATAGGACACTCCCGTACATGGCATATTTTGAGAAATGGAAATTAGTTTGATGAGTGATATATAACACTCAGTTTATCATTCTAAAATGTAAAACTCAACCAACTTGTGTTTTTATTATTTTATCTCACAGACCCTTCTTGTGATGTTAAAAGAAATGGAAAACTCAAGCTCTTCAAATACCAGCACATTCTTGGACTCTGAGTTCCGTTACACTCTATTCCCTTTGTTCTACGGTATCGTGTTTGTCCTGGGGCTGAGCACAAACGTCTACGTGCTATACGTCCTGCGCCACCTGCGAGATGCACGAGCCATGAGCGAGGTCCGCATCTACATGACCAACCTGACAGTGGCCGATCTGCTCTTTGTCACCGCCCTGCCTTTCTGGATTGGCTACTATGCCCGCAGGGGTAACTGGGTCTACGGCGACGCCATGTGCCGGATCACTGCCTCCCTGTTCTTCATCAACACCTACTGCTCCATCCTCTTCCTTGCCGTGATCAGCGTCAACCGCTACTGGGCTGTGACGCGGCCACTGGAGGCTGCCAAGTCAGACCACTGGCGGCGAGGTGTGTGTGTGTCGGTGGGCATCTGGGCATGCACGCTGTCTGCCACCATCCCTTACCTGGTCCAACCTGGCATACATGTGGACGGCAACGTAAGCCGCTGTCTTGAGGGCTACCACAACGAGACGCGCAAAACACGCCTCGCTGTGGCTGCTACGCACTTTGTCATCATTGCGCTGTTTTTCGTGGTCTTCCTGCTGGTCGTGGTGTGCAATGTGCTGATCGCTCGGGCTCTTCTCACTCAGCCGCTCATCAAGGAGCGCTCCATAGTGCAGGGCACATCTGGTGGTGGCAGTTCCAAAATTCAGCCCAGCGGGACCAAGCGCCGGGCGGTTCGCATGCTGTGTGCAGTCATCACTGTGTTCGCCGTGTGCTTCCTACCGCACCATGTGGTGCAGGGGCCATGGGCGCTGGTCGTGCTGCACCTGGCCGACGGCTGGTCACAGAGCACCAGGCAGCGCCTCAATGACGCACACCAGGTCACCATCATGCTCATGGGGCTTAACTGCCTTCTGGACCCCGTGGTCTATTGCTTTGCCACTAGGAAGTTCCGCCTGTATGTCATTAGCCACTTCGGCAGGTTCAGCAGGGGCAAGGGATGCCAAAAGACCGTCACTACCAACATCTCCATGGCCAACCAAAATCAGAGCATTCCCTCTAATGAATCAGATAAGGACCCACCCAAAATATTGGTAGATTCCTCCCTACCTCTTCCCAAAACAAATACACCAGTTACAGAATAAATACATTGGTTACACGAGGTACACTTGTGTAGGTGTGTGAACTTACTTTACGCAGTGCAGCTCAGAATGTAACTTGGTTAAAACCCATATCCTGCATAATGATGTACCCTTTCTAAAATGGAATTGCGGGTGCTTAGTTGTTCATACTTCCTTCCATGTGGTGAACATTATGCATATTTTTAGATTTGTACAGGAAATACCAAAAAGAAAACATAGAAAAGATATTTGAAAGTAGCTGTGAAAGAAAACATGCATTTCACTCAACAGCCAACTGCACTTATTTCATTTTCAAACTGACAATGGCCCTAATATAAAAGGTGGGGAAAGTGCAAAGTCTTATTCATGAACTATAACTATCATGTAGCACTGAGTTGACTCATCAATGTTTCCGCTTAAAGTCTTACCCATGATGTAGGTCATCATTAAATTAGGGCTGAATATGTCTTATTTGAAGTGACTTAATCCCATTCAGGGAAGCATTTCTGTTCTGGCAGCTAATATTGAATAGTATGTGTGTTAAAGGTGTGCATGTGAAGCTTGTCAAGCCTGCTGTGAACTGTTTTAATAATTGTGTGACTTCTTAAATAAGTTTGTTTGGCTATTAGTAGGCTATTTAACAGAATTAAAGTACTTATTTAAGAAATAGATTGCTTCTTCTCAAGCATAATATCTATACTACATTGTGCCTTGGGTGACATAGTAACGTGTGACCACTATTTGTTTTTCAGCTAATAAAATACATTTTTACAAAAAGACAAACTGTTAATCTCTACAGGCTTTCTTTACTGTATATTGTCATGGTATAAGGTGGACAGGAGGACAAGACACAAGTCGAGTGTAAGTGTGTGTGTGTGTGTGTGTGTGTGACTTGAGTGATGGGGTGATGTGGGATTGGCTGCTTGGATCTAGTTACATGTAGTAGTCTAGTGTGATCAGGTCAGGATCACGACTAATTGCAATCACCTGTGTGTACGGGGTGACTCTCTCCTCTGCTCCTGTTTTCCTGGGCTAGCTCATAGCATGGAAAAGGACATGGTAGACTCTGGCCATTGTTCTCATAGCGCAACTGTCCTCCCTTGAACATGTATTTGGTTCAATGTTTTACTTAAAATGTATGTGTTATATATTAACAATGACAAGTCACGTAAGTGCTATTTATTGTTGACACGAAATGTCAAATGTGTGGGATGAATATGGGTCATGGTATTACACTTTTCTCTGTTGTAGATCACAGCTGGCTGTTGGTACCACAGCTTGACCACTGGTTTCCCCTGAAAGAATTTTTGTATCAATCTAACCTAGTAGCATCCTAGGAGTGTTCTCGTTGTCCTTGCCAGTGTGGCCTGCCAGATCAATTGCATAACACATCTAAGGTAACTTTAAAAAAATATATAATATATATAATATAAAAAAATATTGTTCGTTCTTAAAGTTCCGGCAGTGTTTGGCGGGCCTATCAAGTCTATTTTTGTGGACTTTACCTTAGAATAGACGTACTCATTATTTCACCTTGATTTAGCCTATACCGTAGCCTAGCTTAGCCTAGCTATGCCCAAAAATAATAAATCACAGGCGGCATCCAAAAACATTCAGATGGGCTATCCATCCCATAGCCTACAGACTTACTGTAGGCCTAACCTATGCCTATAAATAATTTCTTATCAAAAATATTTCTGGATCGTGCTAAACTCCTTACCTGGTTGTAGCCTAAGTTTTATCCATATGGAGATCTTCAAAGGCTTGGCTATAATTCCAACCCTGTTTATGAGCGAACCTGTCTGTTTAGCTGACAAGGCCTATCTCAAATTTCCTGTTTAACTCTTCTACATAGAATAGGCTATAATTAACGCCGACATTTCAAATCCGACTTTAAAAGCGACAAAGGCATTGACAGGCAAAATAGGCTAATGCAGCATAGGCTACAAACAATTTCCAAATCAGTTTCAGTAGCCCTCGCTACGAACTGGCCTAAGATCCGAAGTGGCAGAGCCGGATAGGTTACATTACAACAGCAAGACAAAATATAAACATTTGGACCAAGGTCCATTTATTCATTTTTTTTTCAAACTGCAGAAATCAAATTATTAGGCTGTTATATAGAAACCGGAAAAAACGTTATTGGCCGGTTTTGTGGATTTCAGAATAACGTTTCTGTTCGGAACAGTTGAAGACCATTTTGTTTTCGTTTCGCTCCTCGTAAAATTCGTTAGTTTTTCGTTTTATTTCCTTGAACCGGTTCGGAGCCCTGGTTTTAAGCAAAGAAAAGAAATAATAAATACATCATTGCTTATACTACTGACTCTGTTTGCATCCATTTAGTTGGATAACTTGAGTGGCCCTATCACACTAGCAACAGCTTTTTCAATTTCCTGCAGACGATCACGAGCCAACTTCTGTGTGAGTAGAACAGCACATTGCATTTGTCACTATGGGATGAGATGAAAACAATCATCTCCTGTTCTGTGTGCACTATACAATACTACACTATAGATATCTGCTTACACATTTCCTTGGGCGGAGAAAATAGGTTATCGCACTGTTTGACACACACAAATTGCTTCGGTGCTCTATTATTTGCTATATAATGGGAGCAATGTTTTGGCTCCCAAAAAATGGCAATCAAAACATGTAACTTTGACTTGTAGATACTTGTACTGCATGCTACGCCAAAGATGACTGATGGAAAATGAAGTGCAATAGACAGAAAGATAGATATGGAGAAAGAGAGAACATAAATGTATTTGGTTCAGCAAAGAGGAACAAATAAAGAGGAACTAAACATCTATTTATGCAGAACCATGCTTCTCTCAGTTTTTCATTCTGTGTTGTAAAGTTAGGGTGTGTCCGTATAGTTTTGGTTCTCAATCTTGAAACCACAAGAGTAGTATCCCACAGATTCTATCATTTTAGATTCTCTCTTAGGTTATGTAAGATTAGGCTCTCACTCCACCATAAAACACTATGCTGTCTTCTTTATTGAGTGTAAATATAGCATAGTTATCAAATTGTTAGATTCTCTCAGACAAGTCTCATCTAGTTGAAGGTGTGTTTGAGTGTTATTTTTTTATCCTGTCTTGTCAAGCCAGTGTGGCATAGCTTTGGTCCTCCGCTCTGAATGTGGGGTTCAGGTCGGAGTAGGCCTTCTCGATCTCCAGACTGTTCATGTAGATGTCTCCATCATCTACTGGAGGACTGTGAGGGTTTCTGAAATAGACCAAACACAGAGGGATGTGTGTACAGCACACAATGTTTTTGTGTGATTTCTTCCATTTCTATTTGTACTTTGCTATCAATCTACTACATTATACGTAGTGTGTATATGTATTACCAAAAGTGTATTTCTGTTCAAATCCCCAACTGTAATGTATTGAAATCTTGTCTCAGATCTTTACTCAAGTGTTTTCACATCTTTTGCATATCAGTGTGCTTTTGCAATAAACACCCACAAACATATTTCAGACTTCATATTCAGATTCAGACAGAAATTTCTTCTCTCTTCAATATACTGGAAACAGTATGTGATTAGTGCATTGACAATTCAACCCCACAAACACAACTCAAGCTCATTTGAATGAGGTACTTACTTTGAGCCTTTGATCAGGAGGTAACAAGCACAGGTGGATATAAACACCAAAACAAGGAAAATATGGACAGTTATTTTTATTAAATAAAAAAGGTTTTATTTAATAATCTCACAAACTAATTTAACATGTGTATTTTTGTCCACTCACCATAGTCATTTGGCTCAGCGGTTCTGGTGGTTAGGCTGGATGCCTCTTTGATCCGATGGACCCAGAGCCACAGAACCAGCACCGCGAGGAAGAGCAAGGCCAGCAGGCTCAGAACCAGTGCAGCTGCAGCCAACCTAGTTACTCCCTGTATTTCTAAAACTCCAATCAAGAATACAAAATTAAAATCATGAATACAAAAATGTATGTACAACAATTACATCTTATATAGAGTCTCAGATGAGATCTTTTACAATGAGTAAAGCATGTGACCAGTTGAAAAAATGAACCTGTTCAATCACATTGAAATGTTACTGTAGGTGTTCTACCTGAGGATGATGTGGATAAGAAGTAGACCTCATAGGCCAGGCTTGAGGCATTCAATGTCTTACTGTAGCCATGGCAACGGTAGTTCCCATTATCCTCCACTCTGCTCAACACCAGTTGCTTCCCAGTGTCCACTTTCTCCCACACCCCTTCCCCTTCTGATCTTTCCCAGCTCCAGGCAACAAAGTGGTGCTTGGAGGAGGTTTCACACCTCAAGGTGGCATTCTTGCCTTCCACAAAGATGTGGCCACCGTGGTTAGCCTCCACTATCAGAGAGAGATTTTCTGGGCAGAAGTGAAAAAAGGGAAGAGAGTAACATCCACTTCAGGGTTTCAACATACTCCACAGTTCCCTGGGCAGTGAATAAACCATTTTAGGCTTCCCTTTTTTCCGTTAAATGCATTAGTGTCCACACTTCGTTATTCGTCAACTGATTTACAACATAGTAAAGGCAGGACTGAATCATGCAAGCACAACAAGCACAAACTTCCATCCAATTAACAACAAAGCAAAATTGTCTTAACAAAAAATTACCGATGGTCCAGGAGTTTATTGTGAAGACATATTTTCCCTGATCCATTGTTCTTTCAGTAAACACCACTGGAAGGGTGAGGGGCTCCAGAACTAACCAGAAACAAACTTGATTCTCAGAAAAGTCTCTGAAATTCCATTTAGAACGACATAAAATGTACTCTACATTAATATTAAACACAAATTCAAATGAGGAACAGTTATATACTCCATGTGAAACAAACTCCATACTAATCTATATTGCAATACTGTACCTTGCAGCATCTTGAGTATCTACACTTAAGGCACATCCACACAGCAAACAAAAAATATAAAGACATCATATATGATATAATGACAACTGTAACTATATGTATACCAAAATTAGCATTCACACTGGCCATAAAGAAAACCTCTGACAATGCATATTTTATGATGCCTTTTAGGTTGTGATTAGCCTTAAGTGTTTATCATCCATGAAATCGTTTTGAAAGTAATGCACAATGACAGCATTCTTCATATCATTATCGCGAGTGATCTATAAATGAAAAACATACCTGCCTCTTCAAATGGATTTACCACGAGAAACAATCCAAGGAAGTAGATCCAAAGCATGTTTGTGATGTGCTGGAGGACTGATTTGTGGAAAGATTTTACTGTGCTGGACAGTGACCTGCATACACTGGTCTGAGGCTTTGCTTGGTCCTCTCTGGCACTTTTGGTCCCCAGTGCAGAAGTTTAGATGGGGTGAGGGGAAGCATGAACCGGGAACAGAGCGAGCGAGAACCTCAAGCTTCCCTTCAGGCCTGAACCCTCTACCTGCCTCCCTCACTTCCCCCACCTGAGGCACCTGTTTCACAAGATGCTTTTAATTCTCTCTCTCTGACTATGGGATCAAAATGCTAACATTATTTGAATCAATTTGTTTCAACAACCTTGACACCATGTCTGAACGACATGTAATAGGTGACGTTCTGATATATATTTTATTTCTGTTTGACTACAACTTTTTGAATGTTAAAAAAATAGAGGGGACTAACAGCTGAGGAGACTTGCTATAAGAGGTCAGCATAGTTAAAGGTACACTATGCAAGATTTTCACCTTAATATAACCTTTACGAAGCCAATTTGATGGTAAACAAACTTGTAATAGGCAAATCGTTTGTTGAATGTATGGTTGGCCAGAAGAAAGTTCTACTGTGAGCTCCACAAATGCTCTAGAAAGTAGCTGTTGTAAAAGCTACAGCACTACATGGTCAAAAAAACAGGTCAAAAAAGCTTTTGAGAAGCTGCTTCAGAAAAAAGCTACACTACCACCAAGCTACTGAGAAATGTAGTTAAGCTATACAAGGATACAAGGATACAAGGAAGTTTAGTAAAAAGTGCAGTAGAAGAGGGGTTTAGTAGATTAAGTGGCAAGGGCTGCATAAAAAAGGTGGGGGAGGATTGGGATTGGGTGGGGGGCACCAACAAGGAGCACCCAAGAGCAACAGGGGCAGAAAGGCTAGGCAATCAAGGACATGGGTAGATGGAGGAGAAATCAAAAATAATAAATAAAAAGTGTGCAAAAAGTTGGAGAAAGTCAGATATGTGTGTGTGTGTGTGTGTTTTGTGTTTTGACGTGTGATGAAATAAGAAAATAAATAAAAGGTCTGTAGCATAGGGAGAGGGATGTAAAAGTGCTAAAAGTCTTGTAGGTGTGTGTGGGTGTGTGTGTGTGGGGGGGGTCATGAGTGCTGAGGAGTGAATGAGTGCAAAGTCAGTATAGTGTGAGTTCAGAGTTCGATGGCCTGGGGATAAAAACTTCTCCTGAGTCTCTCAGTTTTGGCTTTGTGACTACATAGGCGTCTTCTTGATTTCAGCGGTAGGAATAATCCATTGTTAGGATGAGAAGAGTCCTTCAGAATCTTTTGGGCTCTTAGGAGTACTCTTCTGGAATAGATATCTTGTAGAGCAGGGAGTTGAGTTCTTATAGTACGTTCAGCTGAGCGCACTACTCTCTGCAGAGTACTACAATCTCTAACTGTGGAGTTCCCATACCAGGTGATGATGCTACCAGTTAGAATACTCTCAACCGCTGAAGTGTAGAAGGCCTTCATGATGGATGTAGAAACTTTGAATTTCCTTAGCTGACGTAAGGAAGTAGAGTCGCTTGTCTGACTTCTTCAGAACATATTGAGTGTTAACAGTCCATGTTAAGTCTTCAGTAATGTGGACACCAAGGTATTTAAAACTTGTGACTCTCTCTACAGGTTGCCCGCTGATCATTAGTGGGGTGTAACTGTAGTTCTGCTGCTGCCTTCTGTAATCCACTACCATTTCCTTGGTTTTATTGATATTCAGTGTCAAGCTGTTAGATTGACACCACTGTGCCACCTCATCAACCTGATCCAAGTAGAACTGTTCATTGTTGTTACTAATCAGGCCCAAGATCACTGTGTCATCTGCAAACTTGATGATGGAGGTATGACTACTGTTGGCTTTGCAGTCATGTGTGTAGATGTTGTACAGCAGTGGACTCAAAACACAGCCTTGGGGAGCACCAGTGCTGATGGTTAATGAGTCAGATGTCAGACCCCCCACTCTAACCACTTGTGAACGGTTGGTGAGGAAGTCAATTATCCACAGGGTGACACAGGGTGGTGTTCAGTCCTAAGGCCTTCATCTTTGTGACCAAGGTGAGAGGTACTATCGTGTTGAATGCTGAACTAAAGTCAATGAACAGCATCCTCACATAATTCCCATTCCCTCCTCCAGGTGAGTTAAGGTGGTGTGCATGAGGTTTGAGATGGCATCCTCTGTAGACCTGTTGGCTCTGTAAGCAAATTGAGGGGTCAAGGAGGCAGGGAGGGATGAGCAGATAATGTTTTTCACAAGCTTCTCAAAACACTTCATCACTGTAGACGCCAGAGCTACTGGGCGGTAGTCATTCAGACATGATGGACTTTTGTTTTTCGGTACTGGAACAATAACAGACTGCTTGAGGCAAGTAGGAACTGTCTCTTGAGCCAATGATGTGTTAAAGATATAAGTGAACACAGGAGCTAACTGAGCAGCGCAGGATTTCAAAACCCTGTTAGAAATTCCATCCGTCCAGTAGCTTTTCTACAATTTACCCTCCTAAAGGCATTGCTCACATCGACCTCAGAGACACAGAAAGGTGCATCCTCATTTGCTTCACATGCTGCAGCTAGTCCAATATAGTCTGTGTTTTTTTGCGTCAAAGCAGCATAAAAGCAGTAAGTTCATCAGGGAGGGCTTTACTCACATTCATCATAGGAGGGACTTTCTTTCAAAGCCAGTGATGGTTCGAGTCCTTTCCACACTCGTGCTGGATCACCCTCCAAGAAATCAGCTTCAACTCTGTCTCTATAGCCCGCTTAGCATCTTTAATAGCTCTACGTAAACTATAAGATGCTGCTTGCCATGTTCTGTTGCCATGGCGCCGTTCCTTTTGGTTGCTCCGCCTAACTTGTGCTTATATTTACTCTTTTACCTTTTATTAACCCCTAATTTTTTGCACTTTTCCACTACACTGATTACGATGATGGCGTTACACTCCGAAACATCGGAAATGAATTGCCTTTTTTGTTTCGGGATGTTTTAATTGACGATTCTACCTGGCCGATTGAGATTCTCCGAGATGCATCAGGGAACCATGGAGACGATCTCGGCGCAGAAGGAAAAAACATCGAGGAAAACGAGCCGGGCCCGTAACAGATTGAGGAATAGAGCTCATAGGCCTCCACTGCCTAGCATTCTCCTAGCCAATGTCCAGTCTCTTTGTGAACAAGATGGATGAACTAAGAGCGAGGATACAGTTTCAAAGAGACATCAGGGACTGTAACATTCTATGCTTTACTGAGACATGGCTAACTGAACTTGTACCGACAGTGCCATCACCCGGTGGAGTTTTTCTCTGCTGCTCGCTCTGACAGGACTGAGGAATCTGGAAAATCGAAAGGTGGCGGTGTTTGCATCATGACGAACAGCAAGTGGTGTGATCCTAGAAATGTCACCGTTCTCTCAAAGTCCTGCTCGCCTCATCTAGAACATCTAGCGATCGTCTGTCGACCCTTCTACCTGCCCCGTGAGTTTACTTCGGTAATATTCAACGCTGTCTACATTCCTCCACAAGCCAACACAGATGCTGCGGTTTCAGAATTGCAAGAAGTGTTAAATAGACAACAACACACGCACCCTGAAGCTGCGCTTATTGTGGCCGGTGATTTCAATCAAGTACATCTGAACCGGTCCATGCCTGAATTTATTCAACACATTCACTTCCCTACACGTGGTGACAACACACTGGATCACTGCTACACACAGTTCAAGAACAGTTACAAAGCGAAGTCTCTACCAGCTTTCGGAAAATCAAATCATGCCGCTGTTTTCCTACTGCCTATGTACAAACAGAGAAGTCGGACGGACCCCCCAGTGACGAAGGAGGTCAAGCGCTGGACTGACCAATCGGAAGCCAGGCTACAGGACGTCCTTAGCAACGTTGACTGGGAGATGTTCAAGACGAACTCTGCTGACATCAATGATTTTACTGAAGTATCATTGAGTTACATCAATATGCTAACTGATTCCATCATCCCAAATGTAAAGATCCGAAGCTTCCCTAACCAGAAGCCATGAGTGGATAGAGAAGTGAGAACGGCATTAAAGACACGCACCATGACTTATAATGCTGGGCTTATTTCAGGGGATATGACGGATTACAAAGCTTACTCTACCAGTAGTAAGGTACTGCCCATCACTGGTAATGTTTCATGACTCTCGCAAGATTTGACGGGCCACCGTTCTTGAAGTTGCATGGCTGGTTTTCTCGGTAGCGACTCACTACGTCTATGCTGTATGGCTATGCTAGGTGAACGATTTGCCTATTACAAGTTCGTTTACCATCAAATTGGCTTCGTAAAGGTTATATTAAGGTGAAAATCTTGCATAGTGTACCTTTAACTATGCCGAGCCTCCTCGGTCATACCACAATTCTTAATAAATAGAATATATAAAAAGTTACATAACTTTAATAGCTGTTAGTCCCCCTCTATTTTTTTAACATTCAAAAAGTTGTAGTCAAACAGAAATAAAATATATATCAGAACGTCACCTATTACCGACCTTCCCGTATTTCCGACCTCTTACGTGTATCTGTCACTTAATATTCATTATACAAACCAAGACAGCGGATTCCTAAAGAAATGCAAGCACCCACACCTGCTGTTACAGTGTACCTACCTAATTAGGTACAGTGGTACAACCTGTGTAACAACATGTACTATCAGGCATTATGTATTTGTGGGTACCTTCATATAGTTGTTACATTGTAATACTGAGTGCTTTTACAAAACTTTGCCAGTTTGCCTAAATTTTCATCAGAGGCAAATAGCTGACCTGAGACCTGCTGGATGGGGTAAATCTGGTCATGATAGATTTGATATACAAACCATTCTTAGCTCCAGTCAAGGCCTCATTGTCTTCAGTGTACATGTATTCCACACTATATTCCCCAACAGTGTTCTAAACTCAATAAAATTGCAGAGCTGTAGGCCTACTCAAAGCTGCCATATTGTTCAGGCACCACAAAAGTTTTAAGTTTACTCAACTAGTTTCCCAGTTATTGATTATTTTGACAAGATTAGCTCTTAGTATATGAGTAGAACTGACCCCCAAACTCATTTCTTTCAAGAGTGGATTGAAATAACGTCTGACGTAATAAAGACGTGCAACTTCATTGGTTAGGTTCATATCAACATGGCAAATAACCTAATAACCTACACAAACCAACATAAACCAATAAAAAAATCGGAAATCCCAATGAATGGTGAATGGACTAGTCTACGATCGATTATGGCAGTTGTAAATTGATACATTTTGACATCGTAGGCCTAACGGTGGGTTTCCACACAGCGAAACACCTCGCGATTTTCGGCCAGCGAAATTTCGCCTCGGGGGCGTGACGGCGAAACCGCTAACCTTTTGACTACAACCTTTTGATACTTCGTCGTAGTTCATGTCTATGGGCGCGAAATGGGGATCGAATCCTGTCTGCATAAAGAGGCGTGTCGATGACGTATTGATGAGCGTACGTTGCAACCGGCCAACAGCAACAGCATAAATAACCGGCGCACACCTGATATAAGGTCGATTTTCTCCGGACTGGAATGTTCAAAAATACTAAAAATGTACCTGAAATGTTCAGAAGAGTTTGAGGATCATGAAAACGTGCACGAAATTCACATTCATAACTCTATAGAACCAAGACCTTAGCATATGTGGTGAAATTCTGAGCTATGCCCATAGACTTCAATGGAGCAGTCGCTGCCTCTGCTCTGCATAAAGGGGGATTTTGACCCCCCCTTGTGCGATCCGGGTTCCCGGAAGTGGCTCCTGATGAAATATCTTTGCTACAGTGTCTAGCCAGTGGTGGCAAGCGAGCTAATTAGGGAGAAAGGAAACATACCCGATTTATGGGTAAAGCACCGCAAGTTACATTGATTGGTCTGAGCAGATAGTAGCCTTGTGATTGGTTAGATATCAAGACGAAGGTAAATGGCCCGCCTCTTCCTGTCTCTTTAAAAATCCAGCAGCGGTAAGTGCTTATGCCACGACAAATGTTTTAAAAATTAGGTTATTAGCAGCGGTACGTGTTTTTGCCACGTCAAATGTTTAGAAAATTAAGTTGTTAGCATTTGCTACTATGAAAATCCAATCACTAGGCCTATGGTATCTTGTAATGTCAGCTATCCTGCAGTTGGATTAGATTAGACATTTTCATATCATTTGTAAATGTATAAATTATACCACTCTTGATATTTTAGTTATCAGGCCAGTTAATATCTTAAACATACATATTATATGCTAGTAAAATAGTGAGAGGACAGCATTCTAACACACACCAGCCTGTGTGCTATAACTACGACAAACCCTGGTTTACTACTCAGATGGCTAAGGATGGAAAAGAATGGAAAAGGAAGAAACGTTTCAGATTGGAGACAGAGACCGCTTCAAAACAGCGAAGTATAGGTTCAACAAGGCAGTGAGAGAGGCTAACTTAAATCTGTACTCTAAGAAACAGCACCAGTTCCCAGCCATTGCCTTTGTCCTCTGAATAACTTGTACTGTTGTTTTGACAGACCATGGGACAGTCTTTACCATCTTCTACCATCTTGAGCAACCATACGACAGCAGGCCCCCCCGCCACGTCAACACACACTGGCATGGGAGTCAAGCGCTCTAACCACTGAGCTAAAAGCCCAGGCTTCCAACTCGGTTAGAAGCGTTCTTAAGGTTAGGGGTGTGAGGATTTACACGCGCAACTAGCATCACTAGCATACACCAGCTCCAGGTCAGTTACCAGTTGATTCAATATTAGTTGTGCAGAAATATAGCCCGTCTTATACACACCAATTGAATTGAAATAGAAATTGTAAAGATTTGTATTTTTTGTAATTATTCCATATTTAGTGTAGTCATATCAGAACCTGAAGTAGCCTACAATCCAAATGCAAGCATGAAACTTCAGAGTATTAACTTTCATTTGAGGCCAATATTATACTTATGTGGGGTTCATATGCAGTAAGCATTTGATTGCCAGTATGCATTTTGGATAACCCAAAGTCCTATGGGGAGTTTTCATAGGGCATTTTACCAAATGCATGAGCATACCTTGGCAAATAATGGTCTAAAGTACTCATGTTGTGATTCTATATTGATCTACTTTTGCACACAGCATGACAAGACCTAATGCTAGGACTCAAGTCATATCAAGTCAAGACCTAGAGGGCTGAAATGTGGTCAGTTCAAAGATGCTTGTTATCCGGTAGAAAAATAAAAGAATAATCTAGCCTTTGTAACTTTGTGACAGTACATCACACAGTTATCCTAATTGTTTTCCAAAAGTGTCTCAGCTTTCCAAAAGAGAGCAGACGTTTGATTATTGGCTAAAGTATGTACGAGCAATGCCCTCCTGCTCCTAAGTCAAAATGGGGCAAAAGTATAATTTATAATTGCTCAGATTTGCAAAAGAAATGATTTGACACATGGCACTGACAATTTAATAATGGGCCTTTTCACCACCTCTGAGCATCCACTAACCTAGACCTTTTAGGGGGCTTAGTGCTAATAAAATGATTAAGCCTATTTGGAGAGAGAGATGTTCAGAATGTGACAATATGTCAGTCATCGTGTGAACGAAAGTATGACTAGGCATAGGCTACTTGTTCTGAGCAAGTGTTATCAATGAACAGGCTGTGAAACTGTTGGCTTACAGACAGTCATGAACAACTGATGCTAATTATCTGGGAAACATTCTCTATAGCAGCAGTCACGTTGTCATTGTTTGTGTCAAACAAGTTGTGGATTTGTTGTAACATTAAAACATGACTTACTGTGCTGAAACCATGAACTGATGCTCGAAGCTCCAAGGTGAACGAAACTTGGAAGAAGTAGGTAACAGGTTCACGTTCAACTAGATGTACCGCATAGCGGTACAAAATATGACCGCCGCTCAGTCCTGTACATCCGTTCCGCGAAAATAAATCACACTTCAATTTGTCTCCATATTTTACTCCATCCCCCACTCTTGAAACTTTTGTGTATGTTTGTTTGGCATGCCTGAGTGTGTGTGTGCGGCTGCACAGAAAGTAGCCTACTGGTGCTGAAAAGGTGAATACATTGTAGAATAGCCAAAGAAGATGTAGCATTGTTATAAAACCTTTAAAATCTCTAAACAATCACAAGTAGGCCAGTTCATCACAGTTCATCCATTGCAACTGGATTGATGAAAGGTCACTTACACCTGTAGGCTACATTGTATTTGGGAAAAGCAAAAGGTATCAGCATAATGTTATTTATTTATTTATTTATTTATAAACAAAAACATCTCTGTCAGTTCCATGCCGTTTTCAACAGCTATCAAAAACAAAGGTCATTTTTGGATGGATGGATTTTTTGTGAATGTTTCTTCTTCTACATAAGATTTTAGTCATCTTTAGTTCATGTAATACTTTATTGTCAATGCACAAATTAAGTAACAGTAGTCTGAAACGTTATTGTTAATGCACAAATTAAGTAACAGTAGTCTGAAACGAAATGCTGTTTTACATCTAACCAGTGGTGCAAATAACTGACATGTCCAAATGGGCCTTGATGAAATGCGTCGCTAGACTGTTCATACACATTTTAACGGGCTAAAGTTGAAGAGCTGTTGTCCGTTATTGATTCATGTTCCCT
Source organism: Alosa alosa (assembly GCF_017589495.1). Taxonomy (NCBI): domain Eukaryota; kingdom Metazoa; phylum Chordata; class Actinopteri; order Clupeiformes; family Clupeidae; genus Alosa; species Alosa alosa. Next base: position 30,376,832 of record NC_063207.1, read on the forward strand.
TGCATTGTGTAACTGAGGTCCATGGCTAGTCTGGCTTTCACCAGACCAAGCTCAATCTTTTAAGAAATCAAAAAATAAATAGCGGGCAGATCAGGCTGGGTTCACCCAGCCTAGTCCATAGGCACCCGATATTGTTTAATTTTCCGATTGAGATATCCACGCTCTGGCTATTCTAAATGCAAAAATGCATCAGGGAGTTATGACAAAACTGTAACTAACAAACTAGAAAACGCAATTCCAGGGAATTACCAGTGCATGAAAATGCAAAACATATGGTGTGAAATATATTGTTAAAACAGATGATGTGCTAATTGGCAACCAACATGATGAGGTTTAATATAGTTGGAATGACTGAACTAGGTAGATGAGGTTTAATATAGTTGGAATGACTGAACAGTTAAATAGGTGGATAGTTTAAAAGGTTAAATTATTTGCTAGGTAGATGATGTTTAATATAGTTGGAATGACTGAACTAGGTAGATGAGGTTTAATATAGTTGGAATGACTGAACAGTTAAATAGGTGGATAGTTTAAAAGGTTTAATTATTTGCTAGGTAGATGATGTTTAATATAGTTGGAATGACTGAACTAGGTAGATGAGGTTTAATATAGTTGGAATGACTGAACAGTTAAATAGGTGGATGGTTGAAAAGGTTAAATGATTTGCTAGGTCGATGAGGTTTAATATAGTTGGAATGACTGAACTAGGTAGATGAGGTTTAATATAGTTGGAATGACTGAACAGTTAAATAGGTGGATAGTTTAAAAGGTTTAATTATTTGCTAGGTAGATGAGGTTTAATATATTTGGAATGACTGAACAGTTAAATAGGTGGATAGTTTAAATGGTTAAATTATGTTGTGGACAGAGGAAACAGTTGAACAAGATGTGTAGTCTTATTAAGAGAATGAGACTGCATGCTTAAAGCCTGAGAAACTGACAGTTGATGCCATAGACTGTATATATAGTTCTATACAGTCTATGGTTGATGCAGGTGGCCGGAACACCTGGCCTAGGATTCTAATTGCTTAAGTGCTCTATTATGATGTCATCAGCCCATGTTAAGTCTATGGGGAAATTTTGAATATTTTTTAATTAATAGTTTAAAAAGTATAACAGTTACAAAGATGAAAAATACAAAGCCCTAAAATGTCCTAAGTAAGACCTACGTAACATAGTTTGAATGAAGTTTCTACGTTAAACGGTTGAAGCTGCATTAAATGCGTTAGCGGAAGAATAAGAATAAGAAGCCTAGGAAGAACAGTACAGTAAATGCACTGTAACTAGATCCTAATAGAAAGCTGTTAGCTTCCCTAAGCTACAGGTAGGCTTATAAGGTAGGCCTATTTACAACATAAACTGTCAATAGGCTATGCTGGCGACACAAATAAAATCTCCTTTGGAAACCAATGGCTTACGCCTTACAGTATCAAGCGGACTTAAACTGCCATATCGTGGCGAAAAGTTGTAATAAAAATCATGCAGCTCCATGAGTCAAGGAAAGCGCGAATGAAGTAACCACTTCTAAATGGGACCCACTACACAGTAGCTTAAAGGACAATTCCGGTGTGATATTGACCTAAAGTGTATTGAAACATGATACCGAGTGTGAACGTGTCTCATAGCCCATCTCGGCTTGTCCCCTGCACTCCAAAATCTGGCTAGTTAGCCGATGCTACCAACAGCTTTTTCAATAGTGGTGCTTGACATCGGCTAGCCATGCAAATAAATCACTGTTTTACACCCATTTACGAGGCTCAATGTAGCTCCACACTTCATTGGTAGACTTCGAGGGCCCTGACATTTAAAAACGAGACATTGAGAACTTTGAAAAGCACTGGTAGTTTACTTACAAGACGATTTATACAGACAGTATCTTCCGCGGTTTAGCGCTTGCAGCCATCTTGAATTTAGTCACGATAAGTCGGTGAAAGCAACCAGTAAGAATGAACAGGTATGATAGGGATCAGATTCCAAAAATAATTCAGTGGAAATGCATGGATTCCAGTTTCTTCCAGTAGCAGCAACTGGAATCCATGCATTTCCACTGAATTATTTTGGAATAAGCCAGATTTTGAGTGCAGGGGACAAGCCGAGAT